>NC_133414.1:319375-638750 GCF_049350105.2 Macaca mulatta
AAAACGGACATAATCCACTACAAGTCACACTATGTCTTTCTTTAAGACTGGTTTATGATGCAGAAAAGAGGCAGTTTGAGATCTAAAATACTTAAACTGGCAAACACCTTGTTTCCCTGAATTCTCACAACCGTGGCATCAGCTAGAGTAAGACAGAGTGGTTTTCAGAGCTTCCAGAACAGCAGAACAGATCAATCATAAATATGCAAAAGTGATCTGAAAATAGAATTAATTAATATTCTACGTTTTGGCTTAAACTAGTCATGTGATTTCCAATAAGTGGGAAACATTCACACCAATTTTTATAAGAAAGTTCAATGTGAACACATAGTACAGAACATTGCCTTTGTTTTGGAATTTATTTATTTAATATGACAATTTCATTTGTATTTAGTTATTCCTGGTGTTGAATGCTCATCTTTATTAATGATGAGCTACCCATTTTCTGACTGAGGAAACAGAAAATTGTCACTGCCTAACAGCAATACTCAAAACAGCCTGTATGAAAGGAAAAGGTATATCTGTGTGCACACAGATGCATACACATGCATACACGTACCTATACATGTACACACGTGTGTACATATGTGCATACACATACACACATACACGTGTATGCACGTGCACACGTGCATGCACATGTACACGTGTGTGCATGAGCGCACATGCATGCACACATACGCACATACATGCATACACACGCATATGCACATACACGTACACTCATATACACACATACATATACACACGTACACATGCACACACATACATGCATATACACGTGCACATGGACACGTGGACACGCACATACACACGCATACACACATGCACACACATGCATGCGTACATGCATACGTAAGTATCATCTCAGGTACGTGGATTCAAAATTCTGATGCAAACAAGAATAATTACAAAACAGGGTAGGGTGTCAACAAGTGAGAATTGAGATGAAAGTTCTGATATGTTCCAGAGACAATACGGGAGGTCGTCACATCACATAAATATCTTACCCATTTTAAACGTGACAATTCCTGCCAACATCGGCCTGGATTAAGATGATTTCATTGACATAAGGAACAGAAAATATAATATTTATTCTAATGAGATTCTGTAATCATTACATTATTTTCACAATTATAAGTAATCACTAAATAACTTCCTCCCAAGGGTCTAAAAATAAAAATAAGATAACAAAAGAAGGTCACAGTCCTGACAGCTTTATCATGCAAATCACAACTGTGAAAATTAAGCATGTTTTTGAGACTATGCCCTCCTCAAATATCCTTCCTGGAATTTTGTACCAGTAATGGCTGGTAATTAATTGTTATACCAGCTGGAAAGTATATCATTTGGGGTATGTGAAGTAAACATGTAAAGAGAAATGACCACACACACCTGAAACCAGGCCTCATTTCACAACTGTTTCCTACTTTCGATTTGCTTAGTTTACTTCATGAGGTATCTCGAGGAGAGAAAGCAGAGCTGGGATCTGCCCTGAGGCTGCTTCGGGAAGAGCTGGGTGGGCACCAAGACCCTCAGACCGAGGGCTGAGCTGCGTGGCTATGACCCCATCACTGCAGCTCCCCAAGCGTGTGTCCCTGTGTGTCACGCAAACCCCTGCCACACAGGTGACACACGCCACACGCCTGACACAGGCTCAGCACACAGGGAGCTGCAGGGGCCTTTGAAAACAGTATGCTGAGAATAGATAGGGCTCAAGGACAGTATCTCCAATTGAACTTTTAATGAACTCCCGTAGGCGCCAAGAAGGCGGGCAGATAAGGAAGAGCATAGAAACAAAGAACTGAGTAGAAGGTTACATCTGGGAAAAGAAAGTTTGTTTTGCATTGCATTCTTTCTGCTGACGTGGGGTTTATGGAGTATAAATAAAGTGAGGCGGAGGCTCTGAGCGCGGCCGCCATGTTCTCTGTGTGTCTTTGTCTTTTGTGTGTTCTTTCATTCTCCACCACCCCCGGCACGGACCCCAACAGGGAGCGATCAGTAAGTGGTGACTAGAGAGAAGTGACGGCCTTCAGCGTGGACGGAGAAAACAGGCCACAGACTCACAGAGGAAACGCCACAGATCCACAGACGGAGAAAACACCACAGACGCACGGACGGAGGAAACACCACAGACGCACGGAGGGAAGAAAAGCGCCACAGACGCATGGAGGGAGGAAAAGTGCCACAGACGCAGGGACGAAAGAAATGCCACTGACACACGGATGGAAGAAACACCACAGACGCATGGATGGAGGAAACGTGCCACAGAGGCACACACGGAGAAAACAGGCCACAGATGCACGAACGGAGGAAACGCCACACATGCACGGACGGAGGAAACAGGGCAGAGACGCCCACACACCAGTGTGGAACGTCGGACAGGAACGTCCTGGCCATGCACTGTCCACTTCCCCTAGAGACTTCCCACCCCAGAGCACTCAGGATGGCTGTGGAGCGCCTGCCACGCACCCCAGAGGCGAAGCTGGGGAGCCAGAGATGAACAGGTTCACGTCCATCAAATGCAGCTGCAATCCCTGTAATAACTGCAGGTCACTATTAAACAGAAGGGCACCTCACTTGGAATAAAAGCACTCTGCATAAAAGAACTAAAGATTGGCTGGAGACAGCTTAGAAACCGTCACCATTATTCTTGTTAGTGACAGCGAAGCTTCAAGAGTGGTCATTTTTCCTGTAGAAATCCCACAGAGGTGATTCCTGGAACTCATTTAGAATATTTCTTTCCCAGAAACCACACAACCAAGAACTTAATAGTGCCGTCTCTTGACCAGAAAGATTCAGATTTCTGATGAAACTAAACCCTGTCCAGCCTCCTGATTCTAGAAGATGCTATACAGAAAAGCTAACTCAAAGGGGTCTCATTTCTTTTGTCGTCCATGACACATATAAAAAAAATTTTAAATATTCAAAAAATGTAGGAATTGTACAGTGAATACCCATGTGTCTACCCCCTGGATCACAGATTAGATTCAAATGTAAAGTTCTAAAGGTTCCCAGCTAAGGAAACGTGCAGTGTAAGCCTCTACCTGGTTAGAACCAAGGGGAATGGAATGAGCTTTCCCCAGCCTTGCTGCTCAGCTGGGAGGAGCTGCCACAGCTCAGCCACCCCACCCCAGAGCACCCAGGATGGTTGTGGAGTTCCTGCCACCCACCCCAGACGTGAGGCTGGATAACCAATCGCGGTGTTAAGAATGAGCCAGCCTTTAGAGGCCATGTGGTCTATACTTGAACAGAAAATGTTCCAGGAAACTAAAGATTCCAATGCGTGTGCTGAATTCCTAACCATTTGAAACCCAGGCTCCTCATCTATATACAAAGAACAACGCTCTCTCCTGGGAAAGCATTTCAGAAGCACGAAAAAGGATCCACATGAGAGCAGCTGAAAACTACAAGGCATCATGCAATTATAAACCTTTTTCTATATCTTTGTTTCAAGGAATGTCAGCATTCTAAATATTGCAGTTCATCCCACATCACCTTTCAGGAGCAAATCATAACGATCAAAACTATCAGCAGAATCACTACCAGCTCAGTCACCACGTGCTTCTTCTTCCTGCATGACAATTCCTGCAGAACGATGGGACCATCCCAGAATGGCTCCCTGCCATCATGTGCCCATTCTCCTTCCCCAGGGAGCTATTCCTGTACTCATGGGGCATGGGAAACCTGTATAACGTCACCAGAAAGTCCTTGTTTGACTTACACACTTCCCAGAAGGGCTGATTTTATCCAGACTCCTAACTGTGTCAAACACTAAACCTAAAAAATCATCAAGAAACCAAAGAAATGTAAGGCCAGGTCCTGCCCCAGGTGCATGGCTACTAGGGGAGAAATAGAAAATGAGACATGAAAGGAAAGTTTTAAGATATTCAGACCATCACTGGATGATTCCAGGAACCCATTACAGATCATTGCTGTTCCTAATAACAGGAAAGAAATTCTAAAATCCCAACAGGCATGGTGAGTCCCTCACTTGCATGAAGTCAAAATAATAATCCATCACTCTCTTCAAAAGGACAAAAGAAAAACTCTACTTCCTCTTCATATTAATTTGTGTAAAGCAACTTAAGTGAGAAAATCTTAATGTCTGGACTGTGATATCAATAGCAAAATAATCCCAAGATTCCCAATTAAAAGATACAGACGGCCTGAATGACTTTAAAACAAGAAAAACTGACTATATGCTGCCTACAAAAAACTCAGTTCAGCCGCAAAGACACACATAGACTAAATGTGAAGGGATGGAAAAACACATTCCACATTAATGGAAATCAAAAGTGAGCAAGAGTAGCCATATTTATTTCAGATCAATCACAATTTAAGTCAAAAACTGTAAAAAGGAGAAAAAAAGGTAATTATATAATAAAGAGATCAAAATAGCAAAAGGATATAACAATTACGAGTATATGTGCACCCAACAACAAAGCACTCAGATATATAAAGCAAATATTAGTAGATCTAAATAGAAAGAGAGGTCTGGCGCAGTGCCTCATGCCTATAATCCCAGCATTTTGGGAGGGATGTGGAGGCAGGTGGATCACCTGAGGTCAGGAGTTTAATACCAGTCTGGCCAACATGGTGAAACCTTCTCTCTACTAATACAAAAAATTAGCCCAGCATGGTGGCACATGCCTGTAATCCCAGCTACTTGGGAGGCTGAGGCAGGAGAATCACTTGAACTCAGGAGGTGGAGGTTGCAATGAGTTGAGATTGCACCTCTGCACTCCAGCCTAGGCAACGACAGCAAAACTCTGTCTCAAATAAATTTATATATACATAAATACACACACACACACACACACATATATATACGTGTGCGTGTGTATATATATATATATATATATATATATATATATATATATATATGGAGAGAGAGAGAGACAGAGAGAGACAGGGAGACACCAACACAACAATAGTAGGAGCTTCAAAATCCCACTGCAGCACTGGAGGTCATCTAGACAAAAAATAACAACAAAACATCAAATTTAAAGTCCAGTGTAGACCAAATGGACCTATCAGACATTTACAGAACATTTCATCCAACAGATACATAATGCACATTCTTCTCCTCAGCACATGGAACATTCTCTAGAATCCACCACATGTTAGGCTACAAAAGAATTCTCAATACATTTTTTCTAAAATTGAAATAACATCTAGGATATTCTCAGACTCTAACAGAATAAAGCTAAAAATCAACAACAAGGAACAGACACTTCTCAAAAGAAGACATTTATGCAGCCAATAGAGACATGAAAAAATGCTCATAATATAGAATGAGACCACCACTTCTCCTGTTGTCTTTCCCAACTTTTCCCCGTCTCCCCTTTTCCCTAGTTTATAAGACAGGAGAAGGGGGAGAAAACAAAAAGTTGGAAGGAAACAGAAGTAAGATAAATAGCTAGACGACCTTGGCACGACCACCTGGCCCTGGTGGTTAAAATAATAATAATAATATTAACCCCTGACCAAAACTACTAGTGTTATCTGTAAATTCCAGACATTGTCTGAGAAAGCACTGTAAAACGTTTTGTTCTGTTAGCTGATGCATGTAGCCTCCCATCATGTTTTGTCTGCGGCTAGTCCTGCTACAATAATCACTCGCCATCAGAGAAATGCAAATCAAAACCACAATGAGATACCATCTCACACCAGTTAGAATGGCGATCATTAAAAAGTCAGGAAACAACAAGTACTGGAGAGGATGTGGAGAAATAGGAACACTTTTACACTGTTGGTGGGACTGTACACTAGTTCAACCATCGTGGAAAACAGTGTGGTCATTCCTCAAGGATCTAGTACTAGAAATACCATTTGACTCAGCCATCCCAATACTGGGTACATACCCAAAGGATTATAAGTCATGCTGCTATAAAGACACATGTACATGTATGTTTATTGCGGCACTATTCACAACAGCAAAGACTTGGAACTAATCCAAATGTCCATCAATGACAGACTGGATTAAGAAAATGTGGCACATATACACCATGGTATACTATGCAGCCATAAAAAAGGATGAGTTCATGTCCTTTGTAGGGACATGGATGGAGCTGGAAACCATCATTCTCAGCAAACTATCGCAAGGACAGAAAACTAAACACCGCAAGTTCTCACTCATAGGTGGGAAATGAACAGTGAGATCACTTGGACACAGGAAAGGAAACATCACACACTGGAGCCTGTTGTGGGGAGGGGGGAGGCGGGAGGAGGGAGGGATAGCATTAGGAGATATACCTAATGTAAATGATGAGTTAATGGGTGCAGCATACCAACTTGGCACGTGAATACACATGTAATAAACCTGCACATTGTGCACATGTACTCTAGAACAAAAAGTTTAATTAAAAAAAAAAAATCAACAACAAGGAGAACTTTCAAAACTGTATAAATACATAGAAATTACACAATATGCCCTTGAATAGCCAATGGGTCAATGAAGAAATGAAGAAGGAAATTTAAAAATTTCTTGAAATAAATGAAAACAGAAACACAACATATCAAAGTTTATGGTATACAGCAAAAGCAGTATTAAGAGGAAAGTTTATAACAATGAACTCCTACATTTAAAAAACAGATTTAAAATAAACAACCTAACAACGAACTGCAATGAGCTAGAAGAGCAAGAACAAATCAAATCCAAAAGTGGTAGAAGAAAAGACATAACAAAGATCAAAGAGGAACTAAATAAACTTGAAACTAACAAATATAAAAATGAAGAAAAAAATATTGGTTTTTTGAAAAGATAAATAAAATAGACAAACCATTAGCTACACTAAGCAAACAAAAAGAAATCCCAAAGAAATAAAATTAGAAACAGAAAAGGAGAATGATAGTTGATACTACAGAAATACAAGGGATCATTACAGACTATTTTGAACAATTGTATGTCAACAGATTGGAAAATCTAGAAGAAATGGATAAATTCCCGGACACGTACAACCTACCAAGATGGAACCAAGAAGAAACGGAAATCCTGAAGAGACCAATAATGAGTAACATGTATGACTAAGTAATAATAAAAAGTCTCCCAACAAAGAAAACCCCAGAACTAGGTGACTTCGCAGCTGAACTCTACACATTTTTATTTCAATTCTTCTCAAACTATTCCAAAAGTATTGAAGAGGAGGGAATTCTGCCAAGTTCATTCTTCAAGACCAGCATTACCCTGATACCAAAATAAGGCAAGGACACAATAAAAAGAGAAAACTATAGGTCAATATTCCTGATGAACACAGATGCAAAAATCCTCAACAAAATACTAACAAACTGAATCCAACAGCAAATCAAAAAGATTATACACCATGATCAAGTGGGATTTATCCCACGATGCAAGGATTGCTCATCAAACACAAATCAATAATCATGCTACATCACATCAACAGAATTAAGGACAAAAACCATAATATCATTTCGATAGATACAGAAAAAGCATTTGATAAAATTCAACGCTGCTTCATGATAGAAAGTCTCAACAAACGAGGCACTGAAGGAAACATACCTCAACACAATAAAGGCCATATGTGACAAACCCACAGCTAACATAATGGGGAATGGGGAAACACTAAGAGCTTTTTCTCTGAGATCTGTAAAAGACAAGGACGCCCACTTGTGCCACTCCTATTCAACACAGCACTGAACGTCCTAGTCAAGAGCAGTCAGGCAAGAGAAAGAAATCAAGGGCACCCAAAGTGGAAAGGAGGCACTCTAATTATCTGTTTTCAGACAATGTGCTCTTATATATTAAAAAAAAAAAAAAGACTCCAGCAAAAATCTCTTTGAACTGATAAACAAATTCAGTAAAGTTACAGAATACAAAATCAACATATAAATATCAGTAGCATTTCTATAGACCAACAATGAGCCAGTGAAAAAAGAAATCAAGAAAGCAATCCCATTTAACTACAAAAATATAAAATAAAAATAAAAATACCTCAGAAGAAATCTAACTAAGAAGGTTAAAGATCTCTATGAGGAAAACGATATTCTACCCTCGGAAGGTAGAACAGTGGCTTCTAGAGACAGGAAAGGGCGGCGGGAAGGCAGAAAGGGAGAGGTTGTCTAATGGATACAAAATTACATCTAGATAGTAAAAATAAGGGTTAGTGTGCTATAGCCTTGTAGGGTGACTATAGTTTACAATTTATTGTATATTTTCAAGCAGCTAGAAGAGAGGATTTTAAATATTCCCAGCATTAAGAAATGACAAATGTTTGAGATGATGGACATGCTAATTACCCTGAGTTGCTAATTACACACGAAAAACATGTATTGAAATATCATACTGTATCCCATGGATATGTACTATAATGTGTCCATTAAAAATAATAATTGTTAAAAACCCAAGGGTCATTTCTCATGTGTCCTTTGTCAGTGTTGTGGTCCATTGGTGGAGACCTAGCCATTTGCAAGTAAGACTATAGTCACTTGAGCTGAAAGCAAATGAATCGTCACAAAAATTACCACTGGCACCAAGTCTTCTTTCCAGAATTTCCTGCCCACAGCACTGCCACAGTCACTGTGGGCAGGAAAGACACACTAGCACCCAAGTTTCAACCCCAGTAAAGTTGATGCTTTTATTTCTCTGGTTTGGAATAGGTGTGTGTTCATAATTTACGTTTACTCCAACTGTCCCCTTGCTTAAATAGCTTCTTAAGGATAACTTCCTCTTACTAAATCCCAACAGCTTCTGAGCATCCATTATATTCTCCAAAGTAAATAAAAAGAGAAAACGTGTTGAAACCCTGATAATGTTCACTTAAGAATCCAGCATGATGTACAGCTTGAAATGGCTACTCCACCTTGTTCCTTTACATGACTTTTAAAGTAGCCCCAGTTATTTTACATAATTGAAGTCATAATTTCTGCAATACCATTAGGTCCACGAACGGTGGGGCCAGGAGACTTCAAAGTCTGTCTCCGATTTTTTTTTTTTTTAAAAAAGGAAAGCTCATGAGAGTAGGTAATGAAAATAAATATTCACACAACTCGGAACAGGGGATGGTGAAACATAAAGCTCCAGCCTGGCACAGGTGTCCAGCCAGTGAGGGTGGGGACACAGACTCATACGGTCCCCACAATCCCTCAGAAATGCCACAGACAGGTGGGTGGCCTGAGACAGAGCCAGGCTCCGAATTCCGGGAGCTGTCTGGCTCATGTGCACCTCATGTGGTCCACACTGCACGAGGATGCCCAACGTCACCAGTCCCGGTGCAGAACACAAGAATGCCCCATGGCATGAGCCCCCGCTGCACAGCATAGCCCGAAGGTGCCAGCTCAGACTCCTACACACGCTGGTCACCAAGGCACTGCCCTCCAGGAAGGAGGACCCCAGAGGTCGTGGCAGGGTGAGGTTCTGCTCTTCATCATCCGCGAGCAGAGGGGAAAGTCCCAGCAGACATTTGGGGAGCCTCTACACGTGGTTCTGGGACTCTGAGTGGAGGTTCAAAGATGTCCCCAGGTACGCCAGACTCAAACCTAAAAAAGACCCATTCTTCCAGATATGCCCAGACTGGAACCTATATAGGCCATCCTTCCTAGCTTTTCTCTGGAAAAGCAGGCTTAAAAGAGTATCGACTAAAAGGGGCCACCAGGAAGACAGAAGTCCTATCTTTAAAAAAAGATTTTTTTTTTTTTTTTTTTTTTAAAAAGAGGCACTGAGGCTCTGACCCATCTGAGCACAGAGTACATGCTCGGCAGCCTCTGTCAGAGCAGAGCAAGTACACACATGCTCTCCATGCCCTGTGCTCCCAGCACCCGTGCTCCCCGCACCCATGCTTCACACGCCCGTGCTCCCCACACCCGTTCTCCCCGCACCCGTCCTCTCCACGCCCATGCTCCCTACACCTATCTGTGCTCCCCATGCCTATGCTCCCTGCAGCCGTGCTCCCCGCACTGTGCTCCCTGCGCCCATGTCTGCTCCTCGAGCTCTCTTCCACTGGTTTCCTCTGTACATCCCTCTTGATAGTCACTGTCACCTCGAATCACCTGGCTAAATGGAGGTAAAGAAAAAGTCTAGAGTAGCACATTGGAGGACAGAGTGGAAGTGGCTATTTACCAAGCAGGGCTATGAGATGAGCGCATCTGATCCCCATTAATCCTGACGGTCAGTTGATTAGCCCTGTTCAACAGCTGGGGACACTGAGGTGTGGAAGGACGGGCTTGCTTACCCCAGACGATGCTGACAGTGTGGGCCCAGCCCAGTCCCACAGCCACCAGGAGGAGGCTCCTCACTGGGCAGGCGCGGAGGTGCAGCCCAGAGAACGCTTGGGACCCTGGCACAGACTCCTCAGGAAGGAAACAGAAAGGCCCACAGAGACTCAAGCAGCACAGAAGAAGGTCACCCACAAGTTAAAAATAGATGTTTGTGCTTTACCGTCCCAGAGTGCTAAAAATCCAACCCACTCACACGCACAGCCTGACGTGAGCCTGGCCTCCTGCAGCACTGGGCTAAGCGAGAGACGTACCTGCCTCTCTCCCGACAATAGCAGACTTGGCAGCTATTCTTCAATGTACTTGACACGCTTCCGTGAGGGATTAAGCGACACTCTGTCGACACTGGCTAAGTTTAATCCTGACACAGCCAACCATCTAGATCTGCAGTGAACAAACAACTTACTTTGGATGATTCTGCCACTAACAAAGACCCTGAATCTCCCACCAAAGCTTAGTGACACGACTTACCTTTCTGTTTTCATTTCAGGTACACTGGCCCACATGATCTAATTTACCTGCTGATAACGCCTTGGAAAGACCACCAGGGGGCCCCACACCATTTTCAGCTTTAGAGGGATGTGAATTTCCCTTTGATGAGAAAGGTGATGGGGAAATAAAACAAGGATCCAAAACAGATGCCTGTGTGTTTCCTGGGAGTGGTAAAGTCAGGAACTGCCTCTGTGTGTCAGGCGAGGGAGTAACAGAGACAATGGCACCAACTCCTGAGACAGAGGACCTGATGCATGGTGCAGCTACCGCCTGTGGCCAAGGAAATTCCAGGGAATGTAGACCCCAGTTGTATGGTACAGCCACCATGTGCGGCCACAGAAATTCCAGGAATGCAGACCCTCAGTCACATGGTACAGCCACTATCTGCAGCCACAGAAATTCCAGCGAACGCAGACCCTCAGACACATGGTACAGCCACTATCTATGGCCATGGAAATTCCAAGGAATGCAGACCCTCAGTCACATGGTACAGCCACCATATATGGCCACGGAAATTCCGAGGAATGCATACCCCAGTCGCATGGTGCAGCCACAGCCTGCAGCCACAGAAATTCTGGAGAACGCAGACCCCAGTCGTATGGTACAGCCACTACCTATGGCCATGGAAATTCCAGAGAACAGAGACCCTCATTCCCATGGTACAGCCACCACCTATGGCCACGGAAATTCAGGGGAACGCAGACCCTCAGTCACATGGTACAGCTACCACCTGTGGTCACAGAAATCCTGGGGAACACAGACTCCAGTCGCATGGTGCAGCCACCACCTGCAGTCACGGAAATTCCAGGGAATGCAGACCCCAGTCACATGGTACAGCCACCATCTATGGCCACGGAAATTCCAGGGAACATAGACACCAGTCGCATGGTGCGGCCACCACCTGTGGCCATGGAAATTCTGGGGAATGCAGGCCCCAGTCTCTAAAGTATGAACTTCACTGCAGTGAATGTGGAAGAGTTTCTCTCTGTGCAGAGCTCAGTATCCAGAAGGGGAGATGGCCCCAGGAATGCCTTCCTCCTCTTCAGAGCTCAGGGCCTAGGGCTGACACCCTTGGGAGGGGTCCTTGTTCAGCAATTGTGCCTGTGGAGGGTCCCCCAACACTCACCGTGCACCTCCTAGGAGCGGAGGCTACAACAGGGAGCCAGAGACCAAGCTCTGCTCAGACAACAGTGAGCTGATGGCCTTCCACTCTAAGTTCAACAGGGACCCAGGGACCAAGCTCTGCTCAGACAACAGTGAGTTGATGGCCTTCCACTCTAAGTTCAACAGGGACCCAGGGACCAAGCTCTGCTCAGACAATAGTGAGCAGATGGCCTTCCACTCTAAGTTCAACAGGGACCCAGGGACAAAGTTCTGCTGAGACAACAGTGAACTGATGGCCTTCCACTCTAAGTTCCAACTGCATGGAATGTGTATTCCATGAATGCTTGTTAAATGAATGATTCATATAAGGTCATCTGTGCTGACCTTTGCTGGTCTGCTGACTGTGAGCTTCAGAGCATAGGCCTCATTCCTGGAGCAGCCAGCTCTTCCCAGAGCGACGGCCACTGCAGGGCAAAGCCCAGAGCTTGTCCTGCAGCAACACACTCAGGACCCTGCGCTGGGCACGCTGGGGGCCTCTCCAGCAGAAGATCCCCAGCCCTGACCGTGCAATAACAGTGAACCCCAGGGGAGTCCCAAGTGCTCAAAATCATGTAAATGTCCATTGTGATTTAACATATCAATTTTAGAAGAAAGGGCATATTGCCACCTCCCTCCTCAAACTAGGGACTATAAATCGATCCATCACCCTAACTGAGACTCTGCCTTAAATTCTGCTAAAACTACCATCCAAACACTCAAATTTACATTAGCGTTAAGGGAAAAAAAAAACTAAACCAAACACCTGTAAGAAACGGTCAAGTAACCTGTGATACATCAACCCAAAGATTAAACATGAAAACAATGAAGTAGCAAGATATTAAAAGAATATAAACTCTATGTACATCATGGCCCAAGGTTCTAAAATTACACAGAGACAAAGACTGGAATGGAAGGGGGATATGTTTACAGATACATTTTTTATTTTTTAATTTTTAATATTACTTCTCTAATGTATGATTTGACTAACCAGATAATTCAGCAAAAAATAAAAAAATTAATTGTGCCTATAGATAAATATGTAAAGAATCCTTTTCTTTGATGCCAATGGAATTAGTTTGGGTCTGACCCACAGTCTTCAATCTTTTAATTAAGACACAAAAATCATCTTTCAAGCTGTTAGGAAAAAAAGAAGAAAAAGATTGAAAACCAGGAGCCCAGAAGAAAAGGACTCGCTATGTATCACAGCGTCTCTCCACGCCTCTCCACCCCGGACAGTGCTCCCTCTTTCCCCCTTTTCATACCTACTGCACAAAACACTTAGTAAAGAACTATCTCAATTCATGAGTCACACAGCACAAAGGGCCAGTGTCGCTGCCAAACATACCCTGCAGCCCCAAAACGAAGAGGCAACTGGTTCCTTCCTTCCTCAGTGAAGGAAGAATGAGAGGCTGCTGGTTGTCATTTTAAATCTCACACCTCAATGTCTTAGCACTTTCCTGCTTTGTTGGTTTCCAGGGCTTATTAAAATTAACCACCCCCCCCCCCCCGCGGATATTGAAGAAAGAAAGCAGGAAGGCTGTGCAGGCTTCCAAGAGGCAGAGCCCTGCTTCCGCACCCACCTCTGTCTTTCTACCCACAGCAGCCGGGTTTACCAATTAGTCTCCCTTAAAGAGCAGTTTATGCTCATCGCGAACAAATGGATGCAATTGCTTCTTTTGAGATGCAGCAAGTTTTGGGCCCTCAGCAAAAAGAAAAAGAAAGAAAGAAAGAAAGAAAGAAAGAAAGAAAGAAAGAAAGAAAGAAAGAAAGAAAGAAAGAAAGAAAGAAAGAAAGAAAGAAAGAAAGAAAGAAAGAAAGAAAGAAAGAAAGAAAGAAAAAAAGAAAGAAAGAAAGAAAGAGAGAAAGAGAGAGACAGAAAGAGAGAGAAAGAAAGAAAGAAAGAAAAAAGAAAAGAAAAGAAAAGAAAAAAAGAAAGAAAGAAAGAAAGAGAGAAAGAGAGAGAAAAAGAGAGAAAGAAAGAAAGAAAGAAAAAAGAAAAGAAAAAAGAAAGAAAGAAAGAAAGAAAGAAAGAAAGAAAGAAAGAAAGAAAGAAAGAAAGAAAGAAAGAAAGAAAGAAAGAAAGAAAGAGAAAAAACAGGGCACTGGCACAACAGTCATAACCTCTGCGTGGCACACACACAGAAGGAAAGTTAAAGCCCTGGAGGCGGAGGCGTTCGGAAAGGGAAGGTGGAAGCAGGAAGGACGCCCACGGGATAGAGTGGTCAGAAACAGACCACCTCACCAAAGGGCGCCTTAGACGTTCCAGAGGACAAAATGCCCCTCTTTCCAGGGTAAACACCCATTTGCCAAACTCAGCCAGTGACGGTAAGCAGGAGTTTGCTTTTTTTTTAAGGCGTCTGAGTAACGATGACAAGAGCAAGAAATGAGCTTAATAATGGGACTGACAGGGCCCTGGGCTGGTGACTCTGCTGATGTGCACAGCATCAAAACCCAGGTTCCTCAATGCGCTCCCTCTGCAGTTCAGGACAGCACTACAACTCACCCCATCAATCACTGCTTAAAAAATCAGTTCTAAAAAAAGACGACCCATTTGAAAGCAGCCGGAGGAGGAAGACAGAGAGTGTCTCACAGAATCCAACCGCTTGTAGCCTCGGAACCATAACAAGAATATGAAACTAGCGGGTCCAGTGTGAGGCAGAACAGAGACGCCGTCACGGCTCTCAGGAGGCTGAGCAGGAAGCGCATGGCTCAGGCCCTGCAACGCCCTAAGGGCGCCTGGAGCAGCCCACAGGCCTGTGTCCTTCGTGTGGGTTCACCTTCCTAGTTTCCTGGGTAAATTCAATGTACAGCATTTATTCGCCAAGAAAAGAACATTCAAATCAAACTACTGTCATAACTCTGAAGGGCTCTTAACACTCCAGTCCACACGTTCAAAAGCCCACAAATATCAGTGCTGCCACTGTGCAGGTAACAATGTTTTGGATGCACCATGCACGTAACCAGTAACGACGTTTTCATGTTTTCCGTAGCCATCTCATTCAGGATACTAAAATGATCTGTGACGACTTGATACTTAGTTATCTGTGATTTTCAGATAGATTTAACAAGGCTACCTGGCCAAGAAGGCCTCACCCTCCTGAACCTGGGCACCGGTGCCCCTACGTGCACCCGGGGCCTGGGGAGCGCAGTCTCCACCACCTCTCGCTCTTCAATGTTAAATGTCCTCCCGGAGCGCCTGCGTCGTGGGCCCAGGCTCGGCCCCTCCTGGAGAGCCCTTTCCACATTACAGGACAGGGGAAGCCCAGAGCCCGCGCTGCAGCGCCACTGACGTCCCGGAGTCCCCGCTTCCTGGTCCTTCCCGTCCGCGGAGGCTGGCGGGGAGGGCCTGGGACCCATTTTAGTTTTCGGTTTTGTCACGAGCCGGAAGGCGACAGCACATGCGAGCGCAGGAAACCCTTTTTTAAAATCTTCCAACGGAAACGCGAGGGGCTGCCTGACTGCCTCGGAGACGCTAGGCGGGAACCCAGAGCACCCCTGCCGTTTCCCGCATTGCAGCAGCCGGGACCCCGCCCACGCCGCGGGGGGCCCGAGGCGACAGGAGGCCCGCCGGGATCCGGCCGTTTCTTCCTCGACAAGCTGGGGGGTGGCGTGGGGCGGAGTTGGGGGGCGGGGGCAACTTAAGAAGTGATCGCGCTGTACCCAGGATTCGGAGGGGAAGCCCGGCCCCATCCTACAGCTCAGAGGCAGAACGACCCCGGAAGGTGCTCCAGGCGACCCCCTCTACCAGGCTCAATTTAAAACATAAACCGGAGAGGGTGGAAAGCTCACTATTTTCCGAATGGAGGTTCCTATCGCCATGTTCCTTCCTCCTCCGCCCCACCCGGCATGGACCCCGGGGCTGCCTTGCCGGCTCCCGCCGCCCCGCAGGTACCCCTGCCGCTCCCGGGCACGGGCTTCTCCCCAGTTCTTCCCATCGCTTCCCCGCTCTTCTCCCCAGTTCTTCCCATCGCTTCCCCACCTTTCCCCGGGTCCTCCCATCGCTTCCCCCCTCTTCTGCCCGGTTCCCCCATCCCCTTCGCCCTGTTCTCCCCTTCTCCCTCTTCTCCCCTTCTCCGTCCGTCCCTCCCTCGCCGCCCGGAGGGGGGCGCGCACCTTGAGCATGTCCCCCGCTGGTCAGCACGCCGATGGCCTTGCCGGCCCCGGAGAGGTGCTCCAGGAACTTCCGCAAGGAGCCCTTGGGGGCCCGGGAGTCTTCCGCGTCCAAGACGAGGAGGCCGAGGGCAGCCGCTAGTCCGGGTGCGCAGCAGGCAATGGAGACCCTGCCCGCGTGCGCCCGACTCGGAAACGCTGCCCCGCCCGCGCCCCCGCCCGGCCCTAGCGTCAAAGGGCCTTGACGGGCGGGGCCCAAGCGCACAGGAGGGGCTGCGGGGGTGGGGCGCGGCTAGGGGCAGGGGCAGGGGCAGGGAAAGGGGCAGAGAAAGGGGCAGGGGCTGGCCGGGGCCGGGTGTGGGCAGGAGGACCTACGCGGGGGTCGTCGTAGGTGGCTGCCGCGCTAGCGGTGGGTGAGGTCGCGGAGGCGGGGGTAACACCACAAGTGGGCGGAGTCCCTGGGGGTGGGGCCGCGTTGCCGGTGTGCTACCCTTGCGGGTGGGTTGGAGGACTCTGGTTGGGGCCTTTAGAGATGCCCGGAGCGCCACAGGTGGGGGCAGGGGCAGCGACCGGGGGAGGGGAGACCGCAAGGGGGCGGGGTCACATCGTTCGCTGGGCGGGCCAAGGCAGGGCGGAATAGAACGCCGGGAGCATCTCCCGGGGCGGGGGTGGGGGGGGGGCAAGGGAGACCGTGAGTGGGCGCGAACGCCGGGGCCGGTGGAAACCCCGCACTTGCGGGGAGCGCCGATGGCGGGGCGGGGTGGAATTGGGGCGCGGAGACCCCACCTGGACGCGGAGGCTCGCGGCAGGCCCGGTAGATCCGGCTGTTGTCAGCGCCGAGCCCGGCCGCGCGCACAGCTTCTTGGTGGCGGCAGGATTCCTCCTGGGGCTGCGCTAGGAGCCTCTGCGCGCGGCTTCCTCGATCCCCGCCCCCACGTTTTCTCTGCAGCCTGAGGTCGGGAAGGACGCACGGAGAGTGGATCCTCCAGGTGGTGGGAAAAGCTGAGCGCGGCGAGCTTAGCTATGACGAAGCTGCGATTTCCCGGGTCCACGGGGTCTGTGGCGCTCCCGGGCCCCCAGCTCGTCCCGTGGGGAGAAGAATCCTTGGGGTGGGGGAGAGTATCGGGGCGCTACCCTCAGAGACGCATGGGCGCGCGAAAGTCAGAGTGGGATAGGAGGAGGCGCAACGGGACTGACCTGGCTGGGAGGCGGGACGACCCTTCCTCCCTACGGACAGGCGCGCTGCTGTACGCTGTGCCGACCTCGGCTGACTTCACCGGCCAACTCCACGTGCTGAAATACGCACATCCAAAGCGCTGTGCCAGTTGCCCATCCACAGCTTAACAGCCTGGTGCCAGTTACCTGCGATGGGACAGGGAGCAGCCCCTACAAAAGCACGGGCTTATGGGATCCCGGTTCCTTCAGTGCTCACCCCACGAAGAAGGGCTCCCAAACGGCCCCACTCGAGGGCTTTCCGGAGGATGGTCCTGCGCAGTGGGTGTTTGTTGAACAGATAGGAAACAACAAAAGAGACTAAGAAGAGGTTTGTTCTATGAACCCGGGAAAGTGAAGCAATCGCAAAGGAGAGTCTCACCAAAGGGCAATCCTGGGGAAAAGATGGAGAGGCATGGATTTTTCTTGGATGTGTGCCTCATCCTGGGGCTCATCCCGCTGAGCATCAAATATTCATTGCAAAAGAGGAAAAAAATATATATGCTGCAGACAATGCTGGATGGTCTAATCTCTCCCTTGGCCAGAATTAACGGCGAAATTCCTAACCCCTCGTGGTCCTCAGAATCACCTGTCCTATGCACACCCCCATTAAACCACTGAAGTCCAGTTTCTGGGAGCTCAGCCAGGAAATGTGTAGTTTTAAACAAACCACCTAGGTTATCCTGATGAATGCAAAGTCAGAGAGCGCTGCTCTCATGCAGTGAACCTGAGCATTATTCTATTAATTAAAAGGGAGAGGCGAATCCTGGCTGTCTTAAGGTGGCAGTTGAGTGGCCTTTGCCTTCTGGCGGGCAGAAGAGCAGACCGAGGCTCTAAGCACCTGCACCCACAGTTGGGCTCAGGATCTGTGCTGGAGAATAGAAGGGCTAATTTAATTATTCATGCCTTTTTAGAGCATGTTACATGTGGAGAAGGTGGGCCACACTGAATTTTATTTTAGCCAAATACCCGTTATCTCCTTATACAATTGATATTTTTATATTGAACATTAGGGGATTGGTCATTTGTCATCAAATTGTCTGTAATACAGAAAATGATAGATACAACCTAACAGTTCAAGCATGATGAGTTAAATAAATGATGGTAAAAATATGCGCTGCAATAATATTTAGTTGCTGTTACCGCTACAAAGATATGTGTCTACTGACATGGAAATATGTTCAGGACATACAAATAAGTGAAAAGGCAGGCCTAGACGCAGTGCGCGCGCGTGTGTGTGTGTGTGTGTGTGTGTGTGTGTGAGTCTGCATACATATGTAAATGTTTCTGAGCATTTTATTTCCTTTCTTTTGCTTAGTATAGGCAATGCCATTTTTCTCTGCGATGAACAGGTATTGTTTAGGGAATAGAAATAGCTAATGAAAAACAATAAAATTTAGAGTGTCAAGACCCCCAAGGTTACGGATTATGTTCAAAAGTTTGTCTGTGTATAAGGGCTGGGGTCAGGGTGGTCACTGACGGTCCTCACACATCTGTTCTTATGAGTTTGGCTCCTTGCTCAGTCAGTCAGGGAATTAACATATATTAATATATACCTGTAGCAAAGATGGAAAAGAATAGCTATGGCTTTTTTTTTTTTTTTTTGAAAGTCATGTATTTCAATGTTGCTACAACTAGAGGTTTTTGTTTTTGTTTTTTTTTAACTTTGGCCTTAGCAATGAATCTTCTAATTCAAGAGGAAGATATTACATGCCGTGCTGACCGTACAGCTTCCACCCAGTAGGACCTGAGGTGTGTGCTTGTTCTTTATTGTCCCTTGACAGATTACTCCAAAGGCCCACACCAGCACACACTTATACCCCAGGAGTGATTACTCCTTGGGCCAGGAGTTCAGGCAGGCTTCACTGGGCCCTCTGCCCCAGGGGCTCTCCAGGGCTGCAGCAGGTGTCTGCCTAGGGCTGCTGTGTCTTCTGAAGGCTCAGGCTCATCAGGGGAGGAGCTGCTTCCATGCTCACTTCTGTGTTGCTGGCAGGATTCTGTTGCTTGCAGGCTGTTGGACTGAAGGCCCCAGTCTCTCTGTGGCATCAGCTTCAGGTTGCCCTCTGCCCTGGGCGGGTGACTGGCTTTGCCAGAACTAGCACCTACCAAGAGCCAGGGGGAGAGTTCCAGTGGACAGAACCTCAGCTCCTCCCAATCCAATCTCAGGAGAGACCACCATCTCTTTTGCCTGGTTCTATTCATCAGAAGTGAGCCGCTGAGTCCAGCCCTCTTCTAGGGTCTGGCTGTGAACACTAGAGACAGCGGCCAAGGGGAGCCACTTGGGAGGGTGGTGCTGCCTGGGACCTGCCTAGGACAAGGTGAAGGAGAACATGCATAGGGACAGCTGCCCTTCCCACTTCCCCTCAGTGGTGAGCGCAGGAGTTGCCGATGTGCCCTAAAGGAGTTCTGGCATCCCAGGAGGGAAGCAGCTCCCAGCCATGAGGACACCATGACCCAGTGCCCCAGCATGTGGGGCTGCACATCCCAGGGCTACCTGAGCTGCAGCCTCTTCCCCTTCTCTGCTGTCTCGGCCTGTGCATGGAGTGGGCATCTCAAATCTGCAGGGGCCAAACTGAGCTCAGGCCTCTGCACCCCCCACACAACCCCCCATCGCTCAGTCTTCCTTACCTCAGCTCCTGGTGACTCCATCCTCCCAGGGGCTCAGGCTGAAGCCTTGCAGTGCTCTTCCACCCTGGCATCTAAGTCCCTCAGGAAAGTCCCCATTGGCTCTTCATTGCATCTGGAGCCACTAGGGCCAGGCCACCACCTTTGACCTGGACCGGAACAGGCTCCCTCCTCATCCCCTGCTCTGCCCCAACCTCCACCCCACCTCCATGTCTCGGGTGTCCTCAGCTTCAAAGTCAGGGTGCACCTATCAGGATGTAATTCAGGCATCTTCTCTGCTGACTCGGAGTCACAGACCCCACACAAGCCACACTGGCCTGTCCTCTGGTCCCTTCAGATCCTGGTGCTGCCCAGAGGCCCATGCAGGCACCCGACAACCTCAGGCCTAGCCTGCTCTTTCCTCAACCCAGGCCCTCCTCTCCCTACCGACTCTGCCCACTTTCCACAGGTCTGTCCTGCAAGGTCTCCTGCACGGTGAGGCCTCCCCAGATCACCCTCTTAGAAATTTTGGGCTCCATGCACACTCCTGTTCCCTCCCTGCTGCTCTTAAAACATCCTCGTCAGTGTCACACATGGGGCATTTCACCTATCTGCTGGGCTTCTCGAAAGGTCCCCTGGCTGAACTCTGAATGCCGTGGATTCAGAGATCTTTGACTCTTCCCTGCTGCAGTCCCAGGGCAACAGCAGAGCCCAGGACAGAGTGAACCTGTCATGGGTGCTGCTGAATGAATGAATGAAGGAGGGAGGGAGTGAGTGAGTGAGTGAGTGAGTGAAGGAGTAAATGAGTGAGTAAATGAGTGAATGGGTGAGTGAGTGTCAGTCAGTGAATGAGTGAGTGAGTGGATGAGGGAAGGAGAAATGAGTGAGTGAGTGGGTAAATGACTGAATGAGTGACCGTGAGTGAGTGAATGAATTGCCAAGGGAGTCAATGAGTGAATGAGTGAGTGAGTGAATGGGTGAGTGAATAAGTGAGTAAGTGAATGAATGAGCGTCTTAGTGAATGAGTGAGTGAATAAGCAAGTGAATAAGTGAGTGAATGAGTGAGTGACCGAGGGAATAAATGAGTGATGAGTGAGTGAGTGAGTGAATGAATGAGTGACTTAGTGAATGGGTGAGTGGGTGAATGAGTGAGTGAACAGATGAGTGGGTGAGTGAGTGAATGGGTGAGGGAAAGAGTGAGTGAATGAGTCAGTGAGCGAACAAGTGAATGAGGGAGTGAAGAATTGAGTGAGTGAATGAACGAGTGAGTGAATGAGTCAATAAATGAGTGAGTGTGTGAGTAAAGGATGAGTGAATGAGTGAGTGAAGAGGTGAATGAGTGAGTGAATGAGTGAATGATTTGAGTGAGTGAATGATTGAGTGAATGAATGAGGAAATGAGTGAGTGAGTGAATAAGTGAGTGAATGAGTGAGTGAGTGAATGAGTGAATGGGTGAGTGAGTGAAAGGGTGAGTTAGGGAATGACTGAGTGAGTGAATGAGGGAATGAATGAGTGAGTGAATGGGTGAGTGAATGAGTGAGTGCGTGAGTGAATGGGTCAGTGAATGAGTGAGTGAATGAGTAAATGAATGAGCAAGTGAGTAAAAGGGTGAGTGAATGAGTGAGTGAGCGAGTGAAGGAGTGAATGAGTGAATGAGTGAGTGAGTGAATGAGTTAACGAGTGAATGAATGAGTGAGTGAATGAGTGAGTGGGTCGCTCAGAGGAGATGAGGACAGGAGTTGCCCTCTGACTGCTACAGTAGACAGGAGCTGAAGGAGTCTGAAGGGTGGGATGTGCTCACTCGGTACATACACCCTGCTCCACACATCCCCAGAGAAACCTAGTCTCACCAGAGTGGTCGCTTGAGAATTATTAGTAACAACCTTTTTCCCAATATTTCATATATGCAGGATGATTTCTTACTTTCCTTGAAAATGCCAATCGTTTTTTGGACTTGGAATTCTCCACTGCTGGTCCACGCCACTGTATTCTCCCATAGGGGTATCCCCCGAGTTGGAGAAAGAGTCATTCCCAGGAATGGATAAAAGCCAGAAGGGCATCATCAGGTGGGGCACCTTCTCCTATCATCCTCCCCTTCCTGTCTGGGTTACCCTGAGTGACTTGGTTTGGAGGTCTACAAAATGCGGACATATCAAATTTAGATAAAAGCCTAAGCAGTTTAAGAGGTTGCAGTGCTAGCAGGAAGGTCTTTGGCTCCCGGCACCCTCCTCCTGTCCAGTCTCTGCTGGACCCAGGACTCTGACTCCACCTTCGGCCTTGGGGGTTTCCTCCCTTCCTTCCCAGCCACTGAGCCGGCTTGGGCTAATCTGCAACCGCAGAGGTGCAGCCCTCCTCCTTTCCTCCTGCCTCTTCCTCTCTTCTCACTTTCCTTCTGCTTCTTTCAGGACTTTGGAAAGTCCAAGAATAAGCAAAACTGTAGACCAGAAAACGCTGCCTTGAGCCCATTCCCCTCCCAGCAGCTTCCCTTCAGACTCCTTGATCTTGAAAACTTATTTTGCTTCGTATCTAGATGCTAAACTTTATATAGAAAACAGGTGGGGTTGGTTTCTTGGCCGGGTACAGTGACTCACACCTATAACCCCAGTGCTTTAGAGGCCAAGGGGGAACGATTGCTTGAGGTCACATGTTTGAGACTAGCCTGGGCAACACAGGGAGACCTCGTCTCTACAAAAATTCAAAAAAAAAAAAAATTACCTGGAGCGATGGCACATCTGTAGTCCCAGGTACTTGGGAGGTCGAGGCAGGAGGATCACTTGAACTCAGGAGTTTGAGATAACAGTGAGCTATGATTATATCACTGCACTCCAGCTTGAGTAAGAGAGTGAGACACTATCTCCTAAAAAAATAAAAATAAAAAGTGCTGGAGTCCAAGCCCACAGCCAATTGCGACATGTAGATCTTTCATTTTTATAATCCGCCTCTCTTGTCTAAGTGCCAAATGACACTTTCATTGTGTGCAACTACTTCCACTTTTGACTGGCTTCTCTTTCCTTATGTATTAAGAATCAGGTTGCATAGAGTTCTGAGAAAATAAACTAATAAATCAGCTGCGTGCCATGGCTCATGTCTATAATCTCAGCACTTTAGGAGGCTGACACAAGGATTGCTTGAGACCAGGAGTTTGAGACCCGCTTTGGCCACATAACGAGATCCTGTCTCTACAAAAAATAAAAAAATAAAAATAAAACGTTAGCAGGACATGGTGGCACACCTGCAGTCCCAGCTACTCAGGTGGTGGAGGCCTGAGGATTGGCTCGAGCCTGGGAGGTTGAGACTGCAGTGAGCCGTGATCATACCACTACACTTTGGCCTGAGTGACACAGTGAGACTCTATTTCTAAATAATATAATATAATATAATATAATATAATATAATATAATATAATATAAAAACAGATGGAAGCTTCCCAAGACTTTGATGCAGAAACAGGTCGCCCTGAACCAATTAAAATTCATGTCCAAAAACCGGAAAGAAATGAAAGAAAGAAGTTGGATTATTTCTGTAAAGTATGAGGCCACTACAAGTTTTACTTTCTCTAGGACATTTTCTCAGTGGTGTCAACTGAAGTCCACTTCACAGAATGACTTCATCTCCTGAGCACGTTGGAGAACGATGATTAAAGAGACTTCCTGGCACTCCCGATATTTTTAGTGTCACATGGAAGCAGCAAGAGTCATATGTGTGAAATAGGTGGTATTAAAGCGGAAGACATTGGTTTGTTCTTTCATGAACATCATCGGAACATTTCTCTAACGACTAGCGTTATGTCAGAAAATGGGGAGAGAGAGATGGTTGTTTATTGGCAAATAAGTTACATAAATTTCCCAGTTAGAAAAACAATCATGATTTTAGCCTTGTCAGATGAAGTCAGATATGCCCTATGCTTCAGTTATGGAATGCTACCTCTGTATATTGATTGACCAGTATCTTCCACAGACCTGTGATCTGTCGCTGTGTATAAGCTTGAATTCATAACTACCAGTCCTTGAAGCTCCCTTGCTTCCTGCGCTGAACTGAAGTGGCTCCCAACTGAGGCATTCAAGGGAAAACTCACTGAAATATTTGAAACCACCGCCATGAACAAGAATGCTCTTCCTGTATGCTAGGATGTACACCCAGAGCGTTATCTCATTAGTTGTATATGCCAGCATCCCGCAGGATCTTTTACCTTTTTTGGGTGTCAACTTCGAGATTCTGATGTAAGCTGCAGACCTCTTCCTCTTCCAGGCGGGCTGGAGGAGAAGGCTGGGCTGGAGAGGAAGGCTGGGCTGGAGGAAAAGAGTGGGCAGGAGGGAAGGGTGGGCTGGAGGGGAAGGGTGGGCTGGAGGAAAATGGTGGGCAGGAGGGGAGAGAGGGAACCTGTGGTCTTCCTCAGGTTGCAAGAGAAAGAGAGCAGATGGGGAAGGATCAGTTACGTCTTCATCTCACATGCGGTAAATCAGTCCTCTACATAAGCCTTTATATAAGATAAGGTGAACATAGACCAGCTTCCTGTGGAGATGTAGCTATCTGTAACTATCTGCTTAGGAACAAAAGGAAAGGCAGTTTCTTGCATGATTCAGCTTCCAACTTAATGATTTTTTTCCGTTTTGGCTGTGAGTTGGGGTCCCAAGGCTTTATTTTTCCCTGTACACTATATTGTATGTGAAAATTGTTGTTTGGGACCTAAAGTTGTTTACTTACTCCACCTGCATCCGTTAGCTCCATTTCCATTTGGAGTGGCTTCTGGAAGGCTGGAATTGAAATCCACCAGTGCCCATTTCAAGGTATTCCCAACATTGCCTGGGAAAAAGGAGCCCGGATACGCTTCCCTGTGGATGCAGGTCAGTCATCATAACGCACAGAAACAGCGTTGACCTCAGCCTGGAGCCATCGTCCTGAAAGGGGATTCTTCTCAGCTCGGGCCCGAGACTGATCCCTGAGAAGCGGCCGCTCCATCCCTGAACCCTTCCTGCTTATGTCTCCTTACTTCCTAGTGATCACGACATTCAGGCTCAGAATGCCGCAGGCCTATCCCACTGGAAGCTGCCGAGGTGCCTCCTGCCACTCAGGACGCCCGGCACAGCAGCAGGATCAAGGGACCAGCAGGGAAGAGGCTGCAGTGATTTGGGGGAACAGCCCGAAAATCACCTGGAGCCTGGTGGCAGGTGGTCCCACCTCCTCCCCAATATTAGGTCCCAGAGAAAATGACAATATGAGCAGCTCACGTCACCATTATTAGCAGAGTCTTTTTATTCTTTCCTTAATTTTTTGCCATTAAATGGAGCTCTATAGGCCCATTTTCTTTTTTCTTTTTTTTTTTTTTTTAGACAGAGTCTTGTTCTGTTGCCCAGGCTGGAGTGCAGTGAAGCGATATCGGCTCACTACAAGCTCGGCCTCCCGGGTTCACGCCATTCTCCTGCCTCAGCCTCCCGAGTAGCTGGGACTACAGGGCCCCATCACCATGTATGGCTAATTTTTTGTATTTTTAGTAGAGACGGTGTTTCACTGTGTTAGCCAGGATGGTCTCGATCTCCTGACCTCGTGATCCACCTGCCTCAGACTCCCAAAGTGCTGGGATTACAGGCATGAGCCACCCCGCCAGGCCTATAGGCCCATTTTATGCTTTTAATGCCACCAATACATGAAATTCCAGAGCTGCTTCTGTGAAACATACTTTCATTTTCATTATTTTATTATTCATTACATTAATTCTAGTATTTTATTCTCTTTGTTTTTTTAAGAAGAACTTCAGCGAGAGAGGGGCTATCCCTGCTGCCTTGTGGCTGCAGAAGGAGAGAGAAGGAGCCTCTCCTAAAAAGGGTTTCATGAAAGCTCTGAGGCGAGATACTCACTTCAGAGGGTTCAGGACAAGGACACTCACTTTGTTCTGTGCGGTGTGGAGACACGGGTGAGCGTTCCTCAGTGACACCAACTGGTTCCCTCTTGTCCTCAGCTGCCAGTGCCCTGGGACATGTCATTTGGACAAAACCATTTTCCATGTCCTGCCATCCATTCCACGGAGGCAGGAGAAAAGGGTCTGGAGGCAGGAACATAAGGCCGATTCACCTTGACTTCCGAGAACGAAATCAAATGGAAACTCTTGCGGTATGACAAGAAATATCCTCTCCATTTACACAGGGCTTACACCGAGTACATGACTTTGTAATTTTACTTCATCCTCTTCATTTACGTAGGGTACACACCAAGTAACCAATGGAAACCTCGAGAGGGGATTTAAGCCCTAGAAACTTCAGTAACGGGCCCCCTGTGCTCAGGCGCTCTCACCCTGTGGAGCGTGCTTTCATTTTCCGTAAATGTCTGCTTTGCTGCTTCATTCTTTCCTTGCTCCATTTTTGCATTGCGTCCAATTCTTGGTTCAAGGCACCAACAACCTGGACACTTTCAACCAGTAACATTATCTTAATATCTTGTTTTAAAACTGAATTCTGTTTTTCATCTGTTCACCTAGTTTTTAGAAAATAACAATGAAATACCAATTGGAGCTTACCACAGCTTAATAGGAGGGTCACTATGAGCTATACAACAGGTTTGATGTTTAAAAGTTTGCAACAATTTGTATTGCTCTTTCATTTACAAACTACAGTAAACATTTAGTTTTTTATGTTTAATTATGAAATATATGACACCTAAGAGTCTATAAAATTTGGCTGGGCATGGTGGCTCATGTCTGTAAGCCCAGCACTTTCGGAGGCTGAGGCGGGTGGATCATTTGAGGTCAGGTGTTTAAGACCAGCCTGGCCAATGTGGTGAAACCCGTCTCTACTAAAAAAATACAAAAAGTTAGCTGAGCATCATGGCAGGCACCTGTGATCCCAGCTACTCGGGAGGCTGAGGTGGGAGAGTTGTTTGAACCCAGGAGATAGAAGTTGCAGCGAGCCGAGATCGTGCCATTACACTCTAGCCTGGGCTACATGAGCAAAACTCCGCCTCAAAAGCAAACAAACAAACAAAACTGAATGCATAATCTGATAGATTACTAATTGCGCTGTTGTCATCATGCATTAGCATCGAGTGTCTTGAAAGGCTACAATGCGCCCTTCTTTCATCACCTGGGTCTCCCTTCTTCACCCAGACATAGGACTAATGTGTTAATGTTTGTCTTGCTTTTCATAAGTTATATCATTTCTCTGTATATTATTCAGCCATGTCATATGTTATAGTTTGTGAACTGTATGTGGAATAGCAGTGTATTTTTCAGTAATTTCCTTTGTTCACTGTAATTTTTCATTGCTGATGCTTCTAACGGCAGTTCATTTTCACAGCTGTATCATATTCCACAATGTGACTATGCCAGCTTTTTTCCTTGATAGAGATGTATTTGGGTGGCTTTCAAGTGTTTTCTATGTCTACAATCACTGCCTAAATATTCTTGCCCCGTATGTGTCTCTTGGAGAAGGCAGTGCAAAGGCATTTCTGGGGCAGACATGCCTGAGAAGGCAAGTGTGAGGCCACAGAGGGGCGTGTCTAGCTTTTTATGAAATACAGTCTCTTAACGGGAGCAACAGCAGTGGATACTTTGCCAGCAGTTGATCTTTTCCACATTTTGGATTTTTGTGGCTCTGCTCAATTTGTTTCTTGAATTATTGGATGTATCCACAGTACTTTGTTTACTTATGTTTTGTAACTTTTTGCACGGGGACTTATCTTTCTTGGAATTTTAAGTGGGGAGATATTTTGAGGACAGGGTTGCATTGTTTCAGCAAAGATGTTCACTCACATGGGGTAGAGGTGAAGTTAGCAGCCGCCTGGTGCCACGTCGATTTGACCCATGCTCTCGAGGTCTTCCAGCATGAACTCCTGGAGGACTGTTTCTCATCGGTTCTCAGGGTCAGTGGTTTTCCCTCCACCCAGCACCAATGCAGGGACAGCTGCTCTCCTTGCTGCTCCTGCTCTGAGGTGGGCTTTTATTTTAAGTCTAAGATGTCAGATTTCTGACCTCATTTTGGAGAGACATCCGGTTTTGTTTCTGATGCCCCATCCTCTGTGCAACTGTCTAAACAGAAAAATAAATTCCACTTTGGTTCCCGCCAATTCCTTATCGACTGCTGTGGATTCCATCCTTCAATGCCAGCCCAGTAATGCACTTACAAAGATGCATTTTTGTAGGTTTTACCCAACATCTCAGTTGTTTTCGTTGGGAAAGCTATTTAGTGTCCCTTATGTTGAAAGTTGGAAGCGCCTGGCAGCACTATAGGTGAGAGAGCTGCTCTTCCCCCTTTTCATCATCTTCACGCTGGGTCCAGGCCTTCTTCACTCTGTGATTAAGATGCCACAATGGGCCGGGCATGGTGGCTCATGCCTGTAATCTTAGCACTTCAGGAGGCCAAGGTGGGTGAATCACCCGAGGCCAGGGGTTCAAGACCAACCTTGCCAACATGGTGAAACTCCGTCTCTACTAAGAGTACCAAAAATTAGCCCGGCATGGTGGTGGGTGCCTGTAATCCCAGCTACTCTGGAAGCTGAGGCAGGAGAATCACTTGAACCCAGGAAGTGGTGGTTGCAGTGAGCTGAGATCACGCCATTGCACTCCAGCCTGGGCAACAGAGTGAGACTCCATCTCAAAATAAATAAATAAATAAACAAAAAAATAAATAGCTGCTATGGCCTCTGAGCTGCTTGCTCTGCCTCTGGCATCCATTCTCATGCCCCACATTAGCAGAGATGCACTCACACCCAGTGGGAAGGCAGGGCGACTGAAGGACTGTTATTATTAACAAGAAAGATAAAATAATTCTGAGGATAATGTATAATTCTGTTTCCTAGAAATATAAAAATGCTCTGATAAATTATTAGAATTAACAAAATTCAGTTTAGCACTCATGTTCCAAATGATCACCAACTTTAATATGTCAACAGTAGCAAGACTAAATAATAAGAGGGAGTGAGGGGGTTCACTCACAAGGGCCAGGCCTCTGCAGAGAGGGCAAGAAGGTCGACTCACTCTGCAGCTTCCTGGCCCATCATCATTTTCCGTGGGGAGAGGCTTATGGGGCCTGGCCCTCCCTCTCCTGCCTGGGACCTCCAGCCTAGTCTCAGGGCTGAGCAAGGAATAAGCCCCATTTAGGTCATTTCCTCACTTGACCTTCTTCTGGACTGAAACGCATTTGCTTTCCGAGTGCTCATCAGGGAGCCGCACATAGAAGCCCTTGTTTTCTCCCCACTGCTGACTGATTCTGGGTTCGAAGATGCCCCCATTCCCCTCACTCCTTGGACGCTGCATCTTTGGCTTTCACTCCAAGATTTTGACCTCAGTTAAGGGTTCAGAAACTCTCTTTTTAAACTTTATTCTCAGATTGGTTTTCTAAAAGTCAGGCCAAAAAAAAAAAAAAAAAAAAGACACGTAAAGTGGGCAAGTCAAGTATGAGTGTAAAGTTCCGAGGATGAAGCCGAGCATACACGAACCTCTGTGAGGGCGGCGTCTGTGCTCAGGAGTCATGTTCATCCCAGAGCTTCCCAGGACACAGACCTAAACAAAAGAAAAAAAAGGAGGATAACAGAAGTAAATGCTAAGATTCAACATAAAATCCCATTTTTTTGGTGAATGCGTTTTCCCCTTAATTTCTAGGCATTTGGCATCATGGAAATAGAACAGCAGCATCTTCTACCTGCATGGCCGAGCTTTTTCAGGTGGGCAGAATAAACCAGGACAGTATACAGATCAGAGGGCAGGTTGGCAGGTGTGGATGGCCACAGAGGATGTGGGATGATCCTAAGGGGCCTTTCTACCATGATGTGTATGGGATGCAGGGAGGAGACAGAGAAGCAGGCAGGGAGACAGGGGGCGGGGGAGAGTGGGAGAGAGAGAGAAAGGGGGAGATAGAGAGGGAGAAAGGGAGGGAGGGAGAGACAGAGAGAGGGAGAGAGAGAGAAAGGGATGGATAGAGGGATGGAGGAAAGGACATAGAGAGGGAGAAAGAGAGAGAGGGAGAGAGAGAGGGAGAGAGGACCAATTCACCACTTTTGTCCAAAAAACCAGGCCAAATGTCTGGAGCCCAAGCGTACCTTCTCTAAAGGGTTTTGGAGCATATTGTTTTTAATTCCCTTATTCCTGCAGCTCTTCTAGAATATGACCATCTTCTGACTGTTCTATTCTTTTCTTTCTTTTTTTCTTTTATTAAATACACTCCTATAATTTGAGCTTGTTTTCCTATCTTGTAAGCTATATCCTGGCAACATTCCAAGAATGAGTCTAATTTTATTGTTTTATTTATTTATTTAAACATTTTTCTTCTTCTTTAAGAATGATTCTAGAAGTGGAATTTCTTGCCCATGGATGCAATTGTGAGGACATTTGTAAAGCTCTTGTCCAATGCCAGTCCGGAAGACTGGTCCCGAGAAGGCTCCTTGAGCAAGAGGGGGTCTGCTGCACAGCTCCCGGTAGGCACCTGTGCCACTGATCTGGGTTGGCAGGATGCCAAGCACCACAGGTAGCCTCACAGCCTGGGACGTGGGTGTCCTAGAACAGCCCTGAGGTCCTATTTTGCCCCTCCTGCCATTGTTCCTTCTTCCCTGATGTCATTCTGCTTCTAGGAGGACTTCCTTTAGGTTCCTGTGACCTGGCCTTCTGTTTGATTCATACTGAGCTGTCCTAGTTCATTCAGGCTGCTATGACAAAGTGCCATAGACTGGGACGTTTATTTTAATTATTTATTATTTATTTATTTATTTATTTATTTTGAAATGGAGCCTTGCTCTGTTGCTCAGGCTGGAGAGCATGGTGCGATCTCGGTTCACTGCAAGCTCCACCTCCCGAGTTCAAGTGATTTTCCTGCCTCAGTCTCCTGAGTAGCTGGGACTACAGGTGCCCACCACCATACCTGGCATTTTCTTTTTTTTTTTTTTGTATTTGTAGTAGAGATTTGGTTTCATCATGTTGGCCAGGATGGTCTCGATTTTTTGACCTCTTGATCCACTTGGCTTAGCCTTCCAAAGTGCTGTGATTACAGGCGTGAGCCACTGTGCCTGACCTAGACTGAGTGATTTATGAACAACGGATACTAATTTCTCACAGTCTGGAGGCTGAGTCCAAGGTCAATGGAGTGACAGACTTAGTGTCTGGCGAAGGCTGCTTTCTGCTTCATCAAAGGAACCATCTCACACCAAGCTCCCACGGTTCAGGAGCAAGTCAGCTTTCCATGGTCCCTTTTACTAATCTCATTCTGGCTCCCAGAAGCCAGGGGGGCGGGCCAGGGGTGGCTGCCAAGGGCTCGAACGCGGGGGGTGCCTCACCCGCCGGTGATGGGGCTCCCAGAAGTAAGGGGGGCGGGCCGGAAGTGGCGGCGGGGAGCCCGATCGGGGGGCGTGCCTGCAACCCCAGCGATGGGGCTCCCAGAAGCCACGGCGGCGAGCCGGGGGTGGCGGCTGGGAGCCCGATCGCGGGGGGTGCCTGCACCCCTGGCGATGGGACTCCCAGAAGCCAGGGGGGGCCGGACGGGTTGGGAGCGGGGAACATCATCTGGATATTTGGAAGAGTATCACAAGGGGTTGTACAGTGTCTGTGATACGGAGAGTAATATCAGTCTCTCGGTGTTGGAATATTGAGAAGGATGAAACAGGGTGAATGTCCACCATGTGCCACATAGCGAGTAATATCAGTCTGTCCCCTCCATGGACATAAGGAACAATATCCCAGACTGGGTGTATGCCTCCAGCTGTACAGAGTGCAATATCATCCTTTCCCTTCCAGGATAGTAATAACAATATCACCGGGCGAGAGCACACAACCTGCGTATCATTATCATCCTCTCCCCTTCCGTATACTAGGAACAATATCTCAGAAGAGCTGTACCCTCTGTGCCATATTGGGATTAAGAGCAGGCATCCCCTGCGATCGGGCATGCAGTCGCCACACCCGGCCCGCGCCCCTGGCTTCTGGGAGCCCCATCGCCGGGGGTGCAGGCACCCCGCGCGATCGGGCTCCCAGCCGCCACCCCCGGCCCGCCCCCCTGGCTTCTGGGAGCCTTGTGGACCCCTAGCCTCTTTCTCATATTCTGAGTAATATCATCTCCCCATCGGAAAATTTTCAACTCCTTCTCAGACGATTGTACACCCCCAGTGTGCACACCCTCAGAGGGAGTAACCCCCTCTGTATTAGGAGTCACATCAGCCTCTTCCTCCCTGAATATTCAGAACAGTATCCCACCGTTGTTTCTACTTCCAGTGAAACTGATTGTCATATCCTCCTCTCCCAAGCAGAACTTGGAAACTCTGTCACGGGGGGTGTACACCGTTGTGATATAGAAATTAACATCGTCCTCTCCCGGGTTTACATCAGGAGCAAGTCTATTAATCATTAATATTAATAATTATATTAATATTAATATTAATTATTGATATTAATGATCACAATAAAGAGAGTAAAAATGAATACTGGTTTAAAAGGTTAACCACTTGTAATCATAATTATTAGTAATATCACTATTAATAATAATATTATGATATTAGCAATTAATGTGACTTAAATCAATACCCAGTGATGCTGGGAATACAATAATGATTAGTATTAGGAACTAATAATATTATTTGATGACATTAATATTAATAATTAATTGAAAGCAGGCATAATCATGTATTGAAAATCATTATCCATAATTAATAATGGTATCTTATGAATTTTTAGTATCATTGATCATTATTAAAATCGATCATTGATGATTAATAATCATATTATTATTCCTCATTCCACAGGAAGTGTAAACCTACTTGTGATGCTGTTCTTAATAACCAGGGTCGGAAAGCAGGACTTTAGTTTTAATATCGCAGCAGGTGTACACTCACCACGTGACACTGATCCTAATATGAACGGGGGTAGAGTATCACATGACTCCAATTATAGCAATGGATGGATAGCTATGCGGTAATATTGCTCCTAATATTCCCGGAAGAAGCCTTTGCTATTAGTCCGAATATGGCACTGAGGGGACAGTTTTTCTGAGATATAGTTCCTAGTATACGGAGTTGGAGAGGATGATAATAATTCACAGGCTGTGTGCTCCCGCCCAGTGATATTGTAATTACTATCCTGGGAGGGAGAGGATGATATTGCACTCTGTACAGCAGGAGGCGTACACCCAGTCTGGGATATTGTTCCTAATATCCATGGAGGGGACAGGCTGATATTACTCGCAATGTGGCACAGGGTGGACATTCACCCTGTTTCATCCTTCTCAATATTCCAAGGCCGAGAGACAGATATTAATCTCAGTATCACAGACACTGGACAACCCCGTGTGATACTCTTCCAAATATCCAGATCAGGTTGCCAGGAGCCACCCCCGGACGGCCCCCCTGGCTTCTGGGAGCCCCATCGCGGGGGGGTCAGGCACCCCCCGCGATCGGACTCCCAGCCGCCACCCCCGGCCCGCCCCCCTGGCTTCTGGGAGCCCCATCGCCGGGGGGTCAGGCACGCCCCCCGATCGGGCTCCCAGCCGCCACCCCCGGCCCGCCCCCCCGGCTTCTGGGAGCCCCATCGCCGGGGGTGCAGGCGTCCCCCGCGACCGGGCTCCCAGCCGCCACCCCCGGCCCGCCCCCCTGGCTTCTGGGAGCCCCATCGCCGGGGGTGCAGGCACCCGCCGCGATCGGGCTCCCAGCCGCCACCCCGGCCCGCCCCCCTGGCTTCTGGGAGCCCCATCGCCGGGGGTGCAGGCACCCCCCGCGATCGGGCTCCCAGCCGCCACCCCCGGCCCGCCCCCCTGGCTTCTGGGAGCCCCATCGCCGGGGGTGCAGGCACCCCCCGCGATCGGGCTCCCAGCCGCCACCCCCGGCCCGCCCCCCTGGCTTCTGGGAGCCCCATCGCCGGGGGTGCAGGCACCCCCCGCGATCGGGCTCCCAGCCGCCACCCCCGGCCCGCCCCCCTGGCTTCTGGGAGCCCCATCGCCGGGGGTGCAGGCACCCCCCGCGATCGGGCTCCCAGCCGCCACCCCCGGCCCGCCCCCCTGGCTTCTGGGAGCCCCATCGCCGGGGGTGCAGGCACCCCCCGCGATCGGGCTCCCAGCCGCCACCCCCGGCCCGCCCCCCTGGCTTCTGGGAGCCCCATCGCCGGGGGTGCAGGCACCCCCCGCGATCGGGCTCCCAGCCGCCACCCCCGGCCCGCCCCCCTGGCTTCTGGGAGCCCCATCGCCGGGGGTGCAGGCACCCCCCGCGATCGGGCTCCCAGCCGCCACCCCCGGCCCGCCCCCCTGGCTTCTGGGAGCCCCATCGCCGGGGGTGCAGGCACCCCCCGCGATCGGGCTCCCAGCCGCCACCCCCGGCCCGCCCCCCTGGCTTCTGGGAGCCCCATCGCCGGGGGTGCAGGCACCCCCCGCGATCGGGCTCCCAGCCGCCACCCCCGGCCCGCCCCCCTGGCTTCTGGGAGCCCCATCGCCGGGGGTGCAGGCACCCCCCGCGATCGGGCTCCCAGCCGCCACCCCCGGCCCGCCCCCCTGGCTTCTGGGAGCCCCATCGCCGGGGGTGCAGGCACCCCCCGCGATCGGGCTCCCAGCCGCCACCCCCGGCCCGCCCCCCTGGCTTCTGGGAGCCCCATCGCCGGGGGTGCAGGCACCCCCCGCGATCGGGCTCCCAGCCGCCACCCCCGGCCCGCCCCCCTGGCTTCTGGGAGCCCCATCGCCGGGGGTGCAGGCACCCCCCGCGATCGGGCTCCCAGCCGCCACCCCCGGCCCGCCCCCCTGGCTTCTGGGAGCCTTGGGAACCCCTGCCTCTTTCTTATATTCTGAGTAATATCATCTCCCCATCGGAAAATTTTCAACTCCTTCTCAGACGATTGTACACCCCCAGTGTGCACACCCTCAGAGGGAGTAACCCCCTCTGTATTAGGAGTCACATCAGCCTCTTCCTCCCTGAATATTCAGAACAGTATCCCACCGTTGTTTCTACTTCCAGTGAAACTGATTGTCATATCCTCCTCTCCCAAGCAGAACTTGGAAACTCTGTCACGGGGGGTGTACACCGTTGTGATATAGAAATTAACATCGTCCTCTCCCGGGTTTACATCAGGAGCAAGTCCATTAATCATTAATATTAATAATTATATTAATATTAATAATAATTATTGATATTAATGATCACAATAAAGAGAGTAAAAATGAATACTGGTTTAAAAGGTTAACCACTTGTAATCATAATTATTAGTAATATCACTATTAATAATAATATTATGATATTAGCAATTAATGTGACTTAAATCAATACCCAGTGATGCTGGGAATACAATAATGATTAGTATTAGGAACTAATAATATTATTTGATGACATTAATATTAATAATTAATTGAAAGCAGGCATAATCATGTATTGAAAATCATTATCCATAATTAATAATGGTATCTTATGAATTTTTAGTATCATTGATCATTATTAAAATCGATCATTGATGATTAATAATCATATTATTATTCCTCATTCCACAGGAAGTGTAAACCTACTTGTGATGCTGTTCTTAATAACCAGGGTCGGAAAGCAGGACTTTAGTTTTAATATCGCAGCAGGTGTACACTCACCACGTGACACTGATCCTAATATGAACGGGGGTAGAGTATCACATGACTCCAATTATAGCAATGGATGGATAGCTATGCGGTAATATTGCTCCTAATATTCCCGGAAGAAGCCTTTGCTATTAGTCCGAATATGGCACTGAGGGGACAGTTTTTCTGAGATATAGTTCCTAGTATACGGAGTTGGAGAGGATGATAATAATTCACAGGCTGTGTGCTCCCGCCCAGTGATATTGTAATTACTATCCTGGGAGGGAGAGGATGATATTGCACTCTGTACAGCAGGAGGCGTACACCCAGTCTGGGATATTGTTCCTAATATCCATGGAGGGGACAGGCTGATATTACTCGCAATGTGGCACAGGGTGGACATTCACCCTGTTTCATCCTTCTCAATATTCCAAGGCCGAGAGACAGATATTAATCTCAGTATCACAGACACTGGACAACCCCGTGTGATACTCTTCCAAATATCCAGATCAGGTTGCCAGGAGCCACCCCCGGACGGCCCCCCTGGCTTCTGGGAGCCCCATCGCGGGGGGGTCAGGCACCCCCCGCGATCGGACTCCCAGCCGCCACCCCCGGCCCGCCCCCCTGGCTTCTGGGAGCCCCATCGCCGGGGGGTCAGGCACGCCCCCCGATCGGGCTCCCAGCCGCCACCCCCGGCCCGCCCCCCCGGCTTCTGGGAGCCCCATCGCCGGGGGTGCAGGCGTCCCCCGCGACCGGGCTCCCAGCCGCCACCCCCGGCCCGCCCCCCCGGCTTCTGGGAGCCCCATCGCCGGGGGTGCAGGCGTCCCCCGCGACCGGGCTCCCAGCCGCCACCCCCGGCCCGCCCCCCCGGCTTCTGGGAGCCCCATCGCCGGGGGTGCAGGCGCCCCCCGCGATCGGGCTCCCAGCCGCCACCCCCGGCCCGCCCCCCTGGCTGCTGGGAGCCCCATCGCCGGGGGTGCAGGCGCCCCCCGCGATCGGGCTCCCAGCCGCCACCCCCGGCCCGCCCCCCTGGCTGCTGGGAGCCCCATCGCCGGGGGTGCAGGCGCCCCCCGCGATCGGGCTCCCAGCCGCCACCCCCGGCCCGCCCCCCTGGCTGCTGGGAGCCCCATCGCCGGGGGTGCAGGCGCCCCCCGCGATCGGGCTCCCAGCCGCCACCCCCGGCCCGCCCCCCTGGCTGCTGGGAGCCCCATCGCCGGGGGTGCAGGCGCCCCCCGCGATCGGGCTCCCAGCCGCCACCCCCGGCCCGCCCCCCTGGCTGCTGGGAGCCCCATCGCCGGGGGTGCAGGCGCCCCCCGCGATCGGGCTCCCAGCCGCCACCCCCGGCCCGCCCCCCTGGCTGCTGGGAGCCCCATCGCCGGGGGTGCAGGCGCCCCCCGCGATCGGGCTCCCAGCCGCCACCCCCGGCCCGCCCCCCTGGCTGCTGGGAGCCCCATCGCCGGGGGTGCAGGCGCCCCCCGCGATCGGGCTCCCAGCCGCCACCCCCGGCCCGCCCCCCTGGCTGCTGGGAGCCCCATCGCCGGGGGTGCAGGCGCCCCCCGCGATCGGGCTCCCAGCCGCCACCCCCGGCCCGCCCCCCTGGCTGCTGGGAGCCCCATCGCCGGGGGTGCAGGCGCCCCCCGCGATCGGGCTCCCAGCCGCCACCCCCGGCCCGCCCCCCTGGCTGCTGGGAGCCCCATCGCCGGGGGTGCAGGCGCCCCCCGCGATCGGGCTCCCAGCCGCCACCCCCGGCCCGCCCCCCTGGCTGCTGGGAGCCCCATCGCCGGGGGTGCAGGCGCCCCCCGCGATCGGGCTCCCAGCCGCCACCCCCGGCCCGCCCCCCTGGCTGCTGGGAGCCCCATCGCCGGGGGTGCAGGCGCCCCCCGCGATCGGGCTCCCAGCCGCCACCCCCGGCCCGCCACCCTGGCTTCTGGGAGCCCCATCGCCGGGGGTGCAGGCGCCCCCCGCGATCGGGCTCCCAGCCGCCACCCCCGGCCCGCCCCCCTGGCTTCTGGGAGCCCCATCGCCGGGGGTGCAGGCGCCCCCGGCGATCGGGCTCCCAGCCGCCAACCCCGGCCCGCCCCCCTGGCTTCTGGGAGCCCCATCGCCGGGGGTGCAGGCGCCCCCGGCGATCGGGCTCCCAGCCGCCACCCCCGGCCCGCCCCCCTGGCTTCTGGGAGCCCCATCGCCGGGGGTGCAGGCGCCCCCGGCGATCGGGCTCCCAGCCGACACCACCGGCCCGCCCCCCTGGCTTCTGGGAGCCCCATCGCCGGGGGTGCAGGCACCCCCCGCGATCGGGCTCCCAGCCGCCACCCCCGGCCCGCCCCGCTGGCTTCTGGGAGCCCCATCGCCGGGGCTGCAGGCACCCCCCGCGATCGGGCTCCCAGCCGCCACCCCCGGCCCGCCCCGCTGGCTTCTGGGAGCCCCATCGCCGGGGCTGCAGGCACCCCCCGCGATCGGGCTCCCAGCCGCCACCCCCGGCCCGCCCCGCTGGCTTCTGGGAGCCCCATCGCCGGGGCTGCAGGCACCCCCCGCGATCGGGCTCCCAGCCGCCACCCCCGGCCCGCCCCGCTGGCTTCTGGGAGCCCCATCGCCGGGGCTGCAGGCACCCCCCGCGATCGGGCTCCCAGCCGCCACCCCCGGCCCGCCCCTCTGGCTTCTGGGAGCCCCATCGCCGGGGCTGCAGGCACCCCCCGCGATCGGGCTCCCAGCCGCCACCCCCGGCCCGCCCCGCTGGCTTCTGGGAGCCCCATCGCCGGGGCTGCAGGCACCCCCCGCGATCGGGCTCCCAGCCGCCACCCCCGGCCCGCCCCGCTGGCTTCTGGGAGCCCCATCGCCGGGGCTGCAGGCACCCCCCGCGATCGGGCTCCCAGCCGCCACCCCCGGCCCGCCCCGCTGGCTTCTGGGAGCCCCATCGCCGGGGCTGCAGGCACCCCCCGCGATCGGGCTCCCAGCCGCCACCCCCGGCCCGCCCCGCTGGCTTCTGGGAGCCCCATCGCCGGGGCTGCAGGCACCCCCCGCGATCGGGCTCCCAGCCGCCACCCCCGGCCCGCCCCGCTGGCTTCTGGGAGCCCCATCGCCGGGGCTGCAGGCACCCCCCGCGATCGGGCTCCCAGCCGCCACCCCCGGCCCGCCCCGCTGGCTTCTGAGAGCCCCATCGCCGGGGGTGCAGGCACCCCCCGCGATCGGGCTCCCAGCCGCCACCCCCGGCCCGCCCCGCTGGCTTCTGGGAGCCCCATCGCCGGGGGTGCAGGCACCCCCCGCGATCGGGCTCCCAGCCGCCACCCCCGGCCCGCCCCGCTGGCTTCTGGGAGCCCCATCGCCGGGGGTGCAGGCAGCCCCCGCGATCGGGCTCCCAGCCGCCACCCCCGGCCCGCCCCGCTGACTTCTGGGAGCCCCATCGCCGGGGGTGCAGGCACCCCCCGCGATCGGGCTCCCAGCCGCCACCCCCGGCCCGCCCCGCTGGCTTCTGGGAGCCCCATCGCCGGGGGTGCAGGCACCCCCCGCGATCGGGCTTCCAGCCGCCACCCCCGGCCCGCCCCCCTGGCTTCTGGGAGCCTTGGGAACCCCTGCCTCTTTCTTATATTCTGAGTAATATCATCTCCCCATCGGAAAATTTTCAACTCCTTCTCAGACGATTGTACACCCCCAGTTTGCACACCCTCAGAGGGAGTAACCCCCTCTGTATTAGGAGTCACATCAGCCTCTTCCTCCCTGAATATTCAGAACAGTATCCCACCGTTGTTTCTACTTCCAGTGAAACTGATTGTCATATCCTCCTCTCCCAAGCAGAACTTGGAAACTCTGTCACGGGGGGTGTACACCGTTGTGATATAGAAATTAACATCGTCCTCTCCCGGGTTTACATCAGGAGCAAGTCTATTAATCATTAATATTAATAATTATATTAATATTAATAATAATTATTGATATTAATGATCACAATAAAGAGAGTAAAAATGAATACTGGTTTAAAAGGTTAACCACTTGTAATCATAATTATTAGTAATATCACTATTAATAATAATATTATGATATTAGCAATTAATGTGACTTAAATCAATACCCAGTGATGCTGGGAATACAATAATGATTAGTATTAGGAACTAATAATATTATTTGATGACATTAATATTAATAATTAATTGAAAGCAGGCGTAATCATGTATTGAAAATCATTATCCATAATTAATAATGGTATCTTATGAATTTTTAGTATCATTGATCATTATTAAAATCGATCATTGATGATTAATAATCATATTATTATTCCTCATTCCACAGGAAGTGTAAACCTACTTGTGATGCTGTTCTTAATAACCAGGGTCGGAAAGCAGGACTTTAGTTTTAATATCGCAGCAGGTGTACACTCACCACGTGACACTGATCCTAATATGAACGGGGGTAGAGTATCACATGACTCCAATTATAGCAATGGATGGATAGCTATGCGGTAATATTGCTCCTAATATTCCCGGAAGAAGCCTTTGCTATTAGTCCGAATATGGCACTGAGGGGACAGTTTTTCTGAGATATAGTTCCTAGTATACGGAGTTGGAGAGGATGATAATAATTCACAGGCTGTGTGCTCCCGCCCAGTGATATTGTAATTACTATCCTGGGAGGGAGAGGATGATATTGCACTCTGTACAGCAGGAGGCGTACACCCAGTCTGGGATATTGTTCCTAATATCCATGGAGGGGACAGGCTGATATTACTCGCAATGTGGCACAGGGTGGACATTCACCCTGTTTCATCCTTCTCAATATTCCAAGGCCGAGAGACAGATATTAATCTCAGTATCACAGACACTGGACAACCCCTTGTGATACTCTTCCAAATATCCATTTCAGGTTGCCAGGAGCCACCCCCGGACGGCCCCCCTGGCTTCTGGGAGCCCCATCGCCGGGGGGTCAGGCACCCCCCGCGATCGGGCTCCCAGCCGCCACCCCCGGCCCGCCCCCCTGGCTTCTGGGAGCCCCATCGCCGGGGGTGCAGGCACCCCCCGCGATCGGGCTCCCAGCCGCCACCCCCGGCCCGCCCCGCTGGCTTCTGGGAGCCCCATCGCCGGGGCTGCAGGCACCCCCCGCGATCGGGCTCCCAGCCGCCACCCCCGGCCCGCCCCGCTGGCTTCTGGGAGCCCCATCGCCGGGGCTGCAGGCACCCCCAGCGATCGGGCTCCCAGCCGCCACCCCCGGCCCGCCCCGCTGGCTTCTGGGAGCCCCATCGCCGGGGCTGCAGGCACCCCCCGCGATCGGGCTCCCAGCCGCCACCCCCGGCCCGCCCCGCTGGCTTCTGGGAGCCCCATCGCCGGGGCTGCAGGCACCCCCCGCGATCGGGCTCCCAGCCGCCACCCCCGGCCCGCCCCGCTGGCTTCTGGGAGCCCCATCGCCGGGGCTGCAGGCACCCCCCGCGATCGGGCTCCCAGCCGCCACCCCCGGCCCGCCCCGCTGGCTTCTGGGAGCCCCATCGCCGGGGCTGCAGGCACCCCCCGCGATCGGGCTCCCAGCCGCCACCCCCGGCCCGCCCCGCTGGCTTCTGGGAGCCCCATCGCCGGGGCTGCAGGCACCCCCCGCGATCGGGCTCCCAGCCGCCACCCCCGGCCCGCCCCGCTGGCTTCTGGGAGCCCCATCGCCGGGGCTGCAGGCACCCCCCGCGATCGGGCTCCCAGCCGCCACCCCCGGCCCGCCCCGCTGGCTTCTGGGAGCCCCATCGCCGGGGCTGCAGGCACCCCCCGCGATCGGGCTCCCAGCCGCCACCCCCGGCCCGCCCCGCTGGCTTCTGGGAGCCCCATCGCCGGGGCTGCAGGCACCCCCCGCGATCGGGCTCCCAGCCGCCACCCCCGGCCCGCCCCGCTGGCTTCTGGGAGCCCCATCGCCGGGGCTGCAGGCACCCCCCGCGATCGGGCTCCCAGCCGCCACCCCCGGCCCGCCCCGCTGGCTTCTGGGAGCCCCATCGCCGGGGCTGCAGGCACCCCCCGCGATCGGGCTCCCAGCCGCCACCCCCGGCCCGCCCCGCTGGCTTCTGGGAGCCCCATCGCCGGGGCTGCAGGCACCCCCCGCGATCGGGCTCCCAGCCGCCACCCCCGGCCCGCCCCGCTGGCTTCTGGGAGCCCCATCGCCGGGGCTGCAGGCACCCCCCGCGATCGGGCTCCCAGCCGCCACCCCCGGCCCGCCCCGCTGGCTTCTGGGAGCCCCATCGCCGGGGCTGCAGGCACCCCCCGCGATCGGGCTCCCAGCCTCCACCCCCGGCCCGCCCCGCTGGCTTCTGGGAGCCCCATCGCCGGGGCTGCAGGCACCCCCCGCGATCGGGCTCCCAGCCGCCACCCCCGGCCCGCCCCGCTGGCTTCTGGGAGCCCCATCGCCGGGGCTGCAGGCACCCCCCGCGATCGGGCTCCCAGCCGCCACCCCCGGCCCGCCCCGCTGGCTTCTGGGAGCCCCATCGCCGGGGGTGCAGGCAGCCCCCGCGATCGGGCTCCCAGCCGCCACCCCCGGCCCGCCCCGCTGGCTTCTGGGAGCCCCATCGCCGGGGGTGCAGGCACCCCCCGCGATCGGGCTCCCAGCCGCCACCCCCGGCCCGCCCCGCTGGCTTCTGGGAGCCCCATCGCCGGGGGTGCAGGCACCCCCCGCGATCGGGCTCCCAGCCGCCACCCCCGGCCCGCCCCCCTGGCTTCTGGGAGCCTTGGGAACCCCTGCCTCTTTCTTATATTCTGAGTAATATCATCTCCCCATCGGAAAATTTTCAACTCCTTCTCAGACGATTGTACACCCCCAGTTTGCACACCCTCAGAGGGAGTAACCCCCTCTGTATTAGGAGTCACATCAGCCTCTTCCTCCCTGAATATTCAGAACAGTATCCCACCGTTGTTTCTCCTTCCAGTGAAACTGATTGTCATATCCTCCTCTCCCAAGCAGAACTTGGAAACTCTGTCACGGGGGGTGTACACCGTTGTGATATAGAAATTAACATCGTCCTCTCCCGGGTTTACATCAGGAGCAAGTCTATTAATCATTAATATTAATAATTATATTAATATTAATAATAATTATTGATATTAATGATCACAATAAAGAGAGTAAAAATGAATACTGGTTTAAAAGGTTAACCACTTGTAATCATAATTATTAGTAATATCACTATTAATAATAATATTATGATATTAGCAATTAATGTGACTTAAATCAATACCCAGTGATGCTGGGAATACAATAATGATTAGTATTAGGAACTAATAATATTATTTGATGACATTAATATTAATAATTAATTGAAAGCAGGCATAATCATGTATTGAAAATCATTATCCATAATTAATAATGGTATCTTATGAATTTTTAGTATCATTGATCATTATTAAAATCGATCATTGATGATTAATAATCATATTATTATTCCTCATTCCACAGGAAGTGTAAACCTACTTGTGATGCTGTTCTTAATAACCAGGGTCGGAAAGCAGGACTTTAGTTTTAATATCGCAGCAGGTGTACACTCACCACGTGACACTGATCCTAATATGAACGGGGGTAGAGTATCACATGACTCCAATTATAGCAATGGATGGATAGCTATGCGGTAATATTGCTCCTAATATTCCCGGAAGAAGCCTTTGCTATTAGTCCGAATATGGCACTGAGGGGACAGTTTTTCTGAGATATAGTTCCTAGTATACGGAGTTGGAGAGGATGATAATAATTCACAGGCTGTGTGCTCCCGCCCAGTGATATTGTAATTACTATCCTGGGAGGGAGAGGATGATATTGCACTCTGTACAGCAGGAGGCGTACACCCAGTCTGGGATATTGTTCCTAATATCCATGGAGGGGACAGGCTGATATTACTCGCAATGTGGCACAGGGTGGACATTCACCCTGTTTCATCCTTCTCAATATTCCAAGGCCGAGAGACAGATATTAATCTCAGTATCACAGACACTGGACAACCCCTTGTGATACTCTTCCAAATATCCATTTCAGGTTGCCAGGAGCCACCCCCGGACGGCCCCCCTGGCTTCTGGGAGCCCCATCGCCGGGGGGTCAGGCACCCCCCGCGATCGGGCTCCCAGCCGCCACCCCCGGCCCGCCCCCCTGGCTTCTGGGAGCCCCATCGCCGGGGGTGCAGGCACCCCCCGCGATCGGGCTCCCAGCCGCCACCCCCGGCCCGCCCCGCTGGCTTCTGGGAGCCCCATCGCCGGGGCTGCAGGCACCCCCCGCGATCGGGCTCCCAGCCGCCACCCCCGGCCCGCCCCGCTGGCTTCTGGGAGCCCCATCGCCGGGGCTGCAGGCACCCCCCGCGATCGGGCTCCCAGCCGCCACCCCCGGCCCGCCCCGCTGGCTTCTGGGAGCCCCATCGCCGGGGCTGCAGGCACCCCCCGCGATCGGGCTCCCAGCCGCCACCCCCGGCCCGCCCCGCTGGCTTCTGGGAGCCCCATCGCCGGGGCTGCAGGCAACCCCCGCGATCGGGCTCCCAGCCGCCACCCCCGGCCCGCCCCGCTGGCTTCTGGGAGCCCCATCGCCGGGGCTGCAGGCACCCCCCGCGATCGGGCTCCCAGCCGCCACCCCCGGCCCGCCCCGCTGGCTTCTGGGAGCCCCATCGCCGGGGCTGCAGGCACCCCCCGCGATCGGGCTCCCAGCCGCCACCCCCGGCCCGCCCCGCTGGCTTCTGGGAGCCCCATCGCCGGGGGTGCAGGCACCCCCCGCGATCGGGCTCCCAGCCGCCACCCCCGGCCCGCCCCGCTGGCTTCTGGGAGCCCCATCGCCGGGGGTGCAGGCACCCCCCGCGATCGGGCTCCCAGCCGCCACCCCCGGCCCGCCCCGCTGGCTTCTGGGAGCCCCATCGCCGGGGCTGCAGGCAACCCCCGCGATCGGGCTCCCAGCCGCCACCCCCGGCCCGCCCCGCTGGCTTCTGGGAGCCCCATCGCCGGGGCTGCAGGCAACCCCCGCGATCGGGCTCCCAGCCGCCACCCCCGGCCCGCCCCGCTGGCTTCTGGGAGCCCCATCGCCGGGGCTGCAGGCAACCCCCGCGATCGGGCTCCCAGCCGCCACCCCCGGCCCGCCCCGCTGGCTTCTGGGAGCCCCATCGCCGGGGCTGCAGGCAACCCCCGCGATCGGGCTCCCAGCCGCCACCCCCGGCCCGCCCCGCTGGCTTCTGGGAGCCACATCGCCGGGGCTGCAGGCAACCCCCGCGATCGGGCTCCCAGCCGCCACCCCCGGCCCGCCCCGCTGGCTTCTGGGAGCCCCATCGCCGGGGCTGCAGGCAACCCCCGCGATCGGGCTCCCAGCCGCCACCCCCGGCCCGCCCCGCTGGCTTCTGGGAGCCCCATCGCCGGGGCTGCAGGCACCCCCCGCGATCGGGCTCCCAGCCGCCACCCCCGGCCCGCCCCGCTGGCTTCTGGGAGCCCCATCGCCGGGGCTGCAGGCACCCCCCGCGATCGGGCTCCCAGCCGCCACCCCCGGCCCGCCCCGCTGGCTTCTGGGAGCCCCATCGCCGGGGCTGCAGGCACCCCCCGCGATCGGGCTCCCAGCCGCCACCCCCGGCCCGCCCCGCTGGCTTCTGGGAGCCCCATCGCCGGGGCTGCAGGCACCCCCCGCGATCGGGCTCCCAGCCGCCACCCCCGGCCCGCCCCGCTGGCTTCTGGGAGCCCCATCGCCGGGGCTGCAGGCACCCCCCGCGATCGGGCTCCCAGCCGCCACCCCCGGCCCGCCCCGCTGGCTTCTGGGAGCCCCATCGCCGGGGCTGCAGGCACCCCCCGCGATCGGGCTCCCAGCCGCCACCCCCGGCCCGCCCCGCTGGCTTCTGGGAGCCCCATCGCCGGGGCTGCAGGCACCCCCCGCGATCGGGCTCCCAGCCGCCACCCCCGGCCCGCCCCGCTGGCTTCTGGGAGCCCCATCGCCGGGGCTGCAGGCACCCCCCGCGATCGGGCTCCCAGCCGCCACCCCCGGCCCGCCCCGCTGGCTTCTGGGAGCCCCATCGCCGGGGCTGCAGGCACCCCCCGCGATCGGGCTCCCAGCCGCCACCCCCGGCCCGCCCCGCTGGCTTCTGGGAGCCCCATCGCCGGGGCTGCAGGCACCCCCCGCGATCGGGCTCCCAGCCGCCACCCCCGGCCCGCCCCGCTGGCTTCTGGGAGCCCCATCGCCGGGGCTGCAGGCACCCCCCGCGATCGGGCTCCCAGCCGCCACCCCCGGCCCGCCCCGCTGGCTTCTGGGAGCCCCATCGCCGGGGCTGCAGGCACCCCCCGCGATCGGGCTCCCAGCCGCCACCCCCGGCCCGCCCCGCTGGCTTCTGGGAGCCCCATCGCCGGGGCTGCAGGCACCCCCCGCGATCGGGCTCCCAGCCGCCACCCCCGGCCCGCCCCGCTGGCTTCTGGGAGCCCCATCGCCGGGGCTGCAGGCACCCCCCGCGATCGGGCTCCCAGCCGCCACCCCCGGCCCGCCCCGCTGGCTTCTGGGAGCCCCATCGCCGGGGCTGCAGGCACCCCCCGCGATCGGGCTCCCAGCCGCCACCCCCGGCCCGCCCCGCTGGCTTCTGGGAGCCCCATCGCCGGGGCTGCAGGCACCCCCCGCGATCGGGCTCCCAGCCGCCACCCCCGGCCCGCCCCGCTGGCTTCTGGGAGCCCCATCGCCGGGGCTGCAGGCACCCCCCGCGATCGGGCTCCCAGCCGCCACCCCCGGCCCGCCCCGCTGGCTTCTGGGAGCCCCATCGCCGGGGCTGCAGGCACCCCCCGCGATCGGGCTCCCAGCCGCCACCCCCGGCCCGCCCCGCTGGCTTCTGGGAGCCCCATCGCCGGGGCTGCAGGCACCCCCCGCGATCGGGCTCCCAGCCGCCACCCCCGGCCCGCCCCGCTGGCTTCTGGGAGCCCCATCGCCGGGGCTGCAGGCACCCCCCGCGATCGGGCTCCCAGCCGCCACCCCCGGCCCGCCCCGCTGGCTTCTGGGAGCCCCATCGCCGGGGCTGCAGGCACCCCCCGCGATCGGGCTCCCAGCCGCCACCCCCGGCCCGCCCCGCTGGCTTCTGGGAGCCCCATCGCCGGGGCTGCAGGCACCCCCCGCGATCGGGCTCCCAGCCGCCACCCCCGGCCCGCCCCGCTGGCTTCTGGGAGCCCCATCGCCGGGGCTGCAGGCACCCCCCGCGATCGGGCTCCCAGCCGCCACCCCCGGCCCGCCCCGCTGGCTTCTGGGAGCCCCATCGCCGGGGCTGCAGGCACCCCCCGCGATCGGGCTCCCAGCCGCCACCCCCGGCCCGCCCCGCTGGCTTCTGGGAGCCCCATCGCCGGGGCTGCAGGCACCCCCCGCGATCGGGCTCCCAGCCGCCACCCCCGGCCCGCCCCGCTGGCTTCTGGGAGCCCCATCGCCGGGGCTGCAGGCACCCCCCGCGATCGGGCTCCCAGCCGCCACCCCCGGCCCGCCCCGCTGGCTTCTGGGAGCCCCATCGCCGGGGCTGCAGGCACCCCCCGCGATCGGGCTCCCAGCCGCCACCCCCGGCCCGCCCCGCTGGCTTCTGGGAGCCCCATCGCCGGGGCTGCAGGCACCCCCCGCGATCGGGCTCCCAGCCGCCACCCCCGGCCCGCCCCGCTGGCTTCTGGGAGCCCCATCGCCGGGGCTGCAGGCACCCCCCGCGATCGGGCTCCCAGCCGCCACCCCCGGCCCGCCCCGCTGGCTTCTGGGAGCCCCATCGCCGGGGCTGCAGGCACCCCCCGCGATCGGGCTCCCAGCCGCCACCCCCGGCCCGCCCCGCTGGCTTCTGGGAGCCCCATCGCCGGGGCTGCAGGCACCCCCCGCGATCGGGCTCCCAGCCGCCACCCCCGGCCCGCCCCGCTGGCTTCTGGGAGCCCCATCGCCGGGGCTGCAGGCACCCCCGCGATCGGGCTCCCAGCCGCCACCCCCGGCCCGCCCCGCTGGCTTCTGGGAGCCCCATCGCCGGGGCTGCAGGCACCCCCCGCGATCGGGCTCCCAGCCGCCACCCCCGGCCCGCCCCGCTGGCTTCTGGGAGCCCCATCGCCGGGGCTGCAGGCACCCCCCGCGATCGGGCTCCCAGCCGCCACCCCCGGCCCGCCCCGCTGGCTTCTGGGAGCCCCATCGCCGGGGCTGCAGGCACCCCCCGCGATCGGGCTCCCAGCCGCCACCCCCGGCCCGCCCCCCTGGCTTCTGGGAGCCCCATCGCCGGGGGTGCAGGCACCCCCCGCGATCGGGCTCCCAGCCGCCACCCCCGGCCCGCCCCCCTGGCTTCTGGGAGCCCCATCGCCGGGGGTGCAGGCACCCCCCGCGATCGGGCTCCCAGCCGCCACCCCCGGCCCGCCCCCCTGGCTTCTGGGAGCCCCATCGCCGGGGGTGCAGGCACCCCCCGCGATCGGGCTCCCAGCCGCCACCCCCGGCCCGCCCCCCTGGCTTCTGGGAGCCCCATCGCCGGGGGTGCAGGCACCCCCCGCGATCGGGCTCCCAGCCGCCACCCCCGGCCCGCCCCCCTGGCTTCTGGGAGCCCCATCGCCGGGGGTGCAGGCACCCCCCGCGATCGGGCTCCCAGCCGCCACCCCCGGCCCGCCCCCCTGGCTTCTGGGAGCCCCATCGCCGGGGGTGCAGGCACCCCCCGCGATCGGGCTCCCAGCCGCCACCCCCGGCCCGCCCCCCTGGCTTCTGGGAGCCCCATCGCCGGGGGTGCAGGCACCCCCCGCGATCGGGCTCCCAGCCGCCACCCCCGGCCCGCCCCCCTGGCTTCTGGGAGCCCCATCGCCGGGGGTGCAGGCACCCCCCGCGATCGGGCTCCCAGCCGCCACCCCCGGCCCGCCCCCCTGGCTTCTGGGAGCCTTGGGAACCCCTGCCTCTTTCTTATATTCTGAGTAATATCATCTCCCCATCGGAAAATTTTCAACTCCTTCTCAGACGATTGTACACCCCCAGTGTGCACACCCTCAGAGGGAGTAACCCCCTCTGTATTAGGAGTCACATCAGCCTCTTCCTCCCTGAATATTCAGAACAGTATCCCACCGTTGTTTCTACTTCCAGTGAAACTGATTGTCATATCCTCCTCTCCCAAGCAGAACTTGGAAACTCTGTCACGGGGGGTGTACACCGTTGTGATATAGAAATTAACATCGTCCTCTCCCGGGTTTACATCAGGAGCAAGTCTATTAATCATTAATATTAATAATTATATTAATATTAATAATAATTATTGATATTAATGATCACAATAAAGAGAGTAAAAATGAATACTGGTTTAAAAGGTTAACCACTTGTAATCATAATTATTAGTAATATCACTATTAATAATAATATTATGATATTAGCAATTAATGTGACTTAAATCAATACCCAGTGATGCTGGGAATACAATAATGATTAGTATTAGGAACTAATAATATTATTTGATGACATTAATATTAATAATTAATTGAAAGCAGGCATAATCATGTATTGAAAATCATTATCCATAATTAATAATGGTATCTTATGAATTTTTAGTATCATTGATCATTATTAAAATCGATCATTGATGATTAATAATCATATTATTATTCCTCATTCCACAGGAAGTGTAAACCTACTTGTGATGCTGTTCTTAATAACCAGGGTCGGAAAGCAGGACTTTAGTTTTAATATCGCAGCAGGTGTACACTCACCACGTGACACTGATCCTAATATGAACGGGGGTAGAGTATCACATGACTCCAATTATAGCAATGGATGGATAGCTATGCGGTAATATTGCTCCTAATATTCCCGGAAGAAGCCTTTGCTATTAGTCCGAATATGGCACTGAGGGGACAGTTTTTCTGAGATATAATTCCTAGTATACGGAGTTGGAGAGGATGATAATAATTCACAGGCTGTGTGCTCCCGCCCAGTGATATTGTAATTACTATCCTGGGAGGGAGAGGATGATATTGCACTCTGTACAGCAGGAGGCGTACACCCAGTCTGGGATATTGTTCCTAATATCCGTGGAGGGGACAGGCTGATATTACTCGCAATGTGGCACAGGGTGGACATTCACCCTGTTTCATCCTTCTCAATATTCCAAGGCCGAGAGACAGATATTAATCTCAGTATCACAGACACTGGACAACCCCTTGTGATACTCTTCCAAATATCCATTTCAGGTTGCCAGGAGCCACCCCCGGACGGCCCCCCTGGCTTCTGGGAGCCCCATCGCCGGGGGGTCAGGCACCCCCCGCGATCGGGCTCCCAGCCGCCACCCCCGGCCCGCCCCCCTGGCTTCTGGGAGCCCCATCGCCGGGGGTGCAGGCACCCCCCGCGATCGGGCTCCCAGCCGCCACCCCCGGCCCGCCCCCCTGGCTTCTGGGAGCCCCATCGCCGGGGGTGCAGGCACCCCCCGCGATCGGGCTCCCAGCCGCCACCCCCGGCCCGCCCCCCTGGCTTCTGGGAGCCCCATCGCCGGGGGTGCAGGCACCCCCCGCGATCGGGCTCCCAGCCGCCACCCCCGGCCCGCCCCCCTGGCTTCTGGGAGCCCCATCGCCGGGGGTGCAGGCACCCCCCGCGATCGGGCTCCCAGCCGCCACCCCCGGCCCGCCCCCCTGGCTTCTGGGAGCCCCATCGCCGGGGGTGCAGGCACCCCCCGCGATCGGGCTCCCAGCCGCCACCCCCGGCCCGCCCCCCTGGCTTCTGGGAGCCCCATCGCCGGGGGTGCAGGCACCCCCCGCGATCGGGCTCCCAGCCGCCACCCCCGGCCCGCCCCCCTGGCTTCTGGGAGCCCCATCGCCGGGGGTGCAGGCACCCCCCGCGATCGGGCTCCCAGCCGCCACCCCCGGCCCGCCCACCTGGCTTATGGGAGCCCCATCGCCGGGGGTGCAGGCACCCCCCGCGATCGGGCTCCAAGAAGCCACCCCCGGCCCGCCCCCCTGGCTTCTGGGAGCCTTGGGAACCCCTGCCTCTTTCTTATATTCTGAGTAATATCATCTCCCCATCGGAAAATTTTCAACTCCTTCTCAGACGATTGTACACCCCCAGTGTGCACACCCTCAGAGGGAGTAACCCCCTCTGTATTAGGAGTCACATCAGCCTCTTCCTCCCTGAATATTCAGAACAGTATCCCACCGTTGTTTCTACTTCCAGTGAAACTGATTGTCATATCCTCCTCTCCCAAGCAGAACTTGGAAACTCTGTCACGGGGGGTGTACACCGTTGTGATATAGAAATTAACATCGTCCTCTCCCGGGTTTACATCAGGAGCAAGTCTATTAATCATTAATATTAATAATTATATTAATATTAATAATAATTATTGATATTAATGATCACAATAAAGAGAGTAAAAATGAATACTGGTTTAAAAGGTTAACCACTTGTAATCATAATTATTAGTAATATCACTATTAATAATAATATTATGATATTAGCAATTAATGTGACTTAAATCAATACCCAGTGATGCTGGGAATACAATAATGATTAGTATTAGGAACTAATAATATTATTTGATGACATTAATATTAATAATTAATTGAAAGCAGGCATAATCATGTATTGAAAATCATTATCCATAATTAATAATGGTATCTTATGAATTTTTAGTATCATTGATCATTATTAAAATCGATCATTGATGATTAATAATCATATTATTATTCCTCATTCCACAGGAAGTGTAAACCTACTTGTGATGCTGTTCTTAATAACCAGGGTCGGAAAGCAGGACTTTAGTTTTAATATCGCAGCAGGTGTACACTCACCACGTGACACTGATCCTAATATGAACGGGGGTAGAGTATCACATGACTCCAATTATAGCAATGGATGGATAGCTATGCGGTAATATTGCTCCTAATATTCCCGGAAGAAGCCTTTGCTATTAGTCCGAATATGGCACTGAGGGGACAGTTTTTCTGAGATATAGTTCCTAGTATACGGAGTTGGAGAGGATGATAATAATTCACAGGCTGTGTGCTCCCGCCCAGTGATATTGTAATTACTATCCTGGGAGGGAGAGGATGATATTGCACTCTGTACAGCAGGAGGCGTACACCCAGTCTGGGATATTGTTCCTAATATCCATGGAGGGGACAGGCTGATATTACTCGCAATGTGGCACAGGGTGGACATTCACCCTGTTTCATCCTTCTCAATATTCCAAGGCCGAGAGACAGATATTAATCTCAGTATCACAGACACTGGACAACCCCTTGTGACACTCTTCCAAATATCCATTTCAGGTTGCCAGGAGCCACCCCCGGACGGCCCCCCTGGCTTCTGGGAGCCCCATCGCCGGGGGGTCAGGCACCCCCCGCGATCGGGCTCCCAGCCGCCACCCCCGGCCCGCCCCCCTGGCTTCTGGGAGCCCCATAGCCGGGGGGTCAGGCACGCCCCCCGATCGGGCTCCCAGCCGCCACCCCCGGCCCGCGCCCCTGGCTTCTGGGAGCCCCATCGCCGGGGGTGCAGGCACGCCCCCCGATCGGGCTCCCAGCCGCCACCCCCGGCCCGCCCCCCTGGCTTCTGGGAGCCCCATCGCCGCGGGTGCAGGCACCCCCCGCGATCGGGCTCCCAGCCGCCACCCCCGGCCCGCCCCCCTGGCTTCTGGGAGCCCCATCGCCGGGGGGTCAGGCACGCCCCCCGATCGGGCTCCCAGCCGCCACCCCCGGCCCGCCCCCCTGGCTTCTGGGAGCCCCATCGCCGGGGGTGCAGGCACCCCCCGCGATCGGGCTCCCAGCCGCCACCCCCGGCCCGCCCCCCTGGCTTCTGGGAGCCCCATCGCCGGGGGTGCAGGCACCCCCCGCGATCGGGCTCCCAGCCGCCACCCCCGGCCCGCCCCCCTGGCTTCTGGGAGCCCCATCGCCGGGGGTGCAGGCACCCCCGGCGATCGGGCACCCAGCCGCCACCCCCGGCCCGCCCCCCTGGCTTCTGGGAGCCCCATCGCCGGGGCTGCAGGCACCCCCGGCGATCGGGCTCCCAGCCGCCACCCCCGGCCCGCCCCCCTGGCTTCTGGGAGCCCCATCGCCGGGGGTGCAGGCACCCCCGGCGATCGGGCTCCCAGCCGCCACCCCCGGCCCGCCCCCCTGGCTTCTGGGAGCCCCATCGCCGGGGGTGCAGGCACCCCCGGCGATCGGGCTCCCAGCCGCCACCCCCGGCCCGCCCCCCTGGCTTCTGGGAGCCCCATCGCCGGGGGTGCAGGCACCCCCGGCGATCGGGCTCCCAGCCGCCACCCCCGGCCCGCCCCCCTGGCTTCTGGGAGCCCCATCGCCGGGGGTGCAGGCACCCCCCGCGATCGGGCTCCCAGCCGCCACCCCCGGCCCGCCCCCCTGGCTTCTGGGAGCCCCATCGCCGGGGGTGCAGGCACCCCCCGCGATCGGGCTCCCAGCCGCCACCCCCGGCCCGCCCCCCTGGCTTCTGGGAGCCCCATCGCCGGGGGTGCAGGCACCCCCGGCGATCGGGCTCCCAGCCGCCACCCCCGGCCCGCCCCCCTGGCTTCTGGGAGCCCCATCGCCGGGGGTGCAGGCACCCCCCGCGATCGGGCTCCCAGCCGCCACCCCCGGCCCGCCCCCCTGGCTTCTGGGAGCCCCATCGCCGGGGGTGCAGGCACCCCCCGCGATCGGGCTCCCAGCCGCCACCCCCGGCCCGCCCCCCTGGCTTCTGGGAGCCCCATCGCCGGGGGTGCAGGCACCCCCCGCGATCGGGCTCCCAGCCGCCACCCCCGGCCCGCCCCCCTGGCTTCTGGGAGCCCCATCGCCGGGGGTGCAGGCACCCCCCGCGATCGGGCTCCCAGCCGCCACCCCCGGCCCGCCCCCCTGGCTTCTGGGAGCCCCATCGCCGGGGGTGCAGGCACCCCCCGCGATCGGGCTCCCAGCCGCCACCCCCGGCCCGCCCCCCTGGCTTCTGGGAGCCCCATCGCCGGGGGTGCAGGCACCCCCCGCGATCGGGCTCCCAGCCGCCACCCCCGGCCCGCCCCCCTGGCTTCTGGGAGCCCCATCGCCGGGGGTGCAGGCACCCCCCGCGATCGGGCTCCCAGCCGCCACCCCCGGCCCGCCCCCCTGGCTTCTGGGAGCCCCATCGCCGGGGGTGCAGGCACCCCCCGCGATCGGGCTCCCAGCCGCCACCCCCGGCCCGCCCCCCTGGCTTCTGGGAGCCCCATCGCCGGGGGTGCAGGCACCCCCCGCGATCGGGCTCCCAGCCGCCACCCCCGGCCCGCCCCCCTGGCTTCTGGGAGCCCCATCGCCGGGGGTGCAGGCACCCCCCGCGATCGGGCTCCCAGCCGCCACCCCCGGCCCGCCCCCCTGGCTTCTGGGAGCCCCATCGCCGGGGGTGCAGGCACCCCCCGCGATCGGGCTCCCAGCCGCCACCCCCGGCCCGCCCCGCTGGCTTCTGGGAGCCCCATCGCCGGGGGTGCAGGCACCCCCCGCGATCGGGCTCCCAGCCGCCACCCCCGGCCCGCCCCCCTGGCTTCTGGGAGCCCCATCGCCGGGGGTGCAGGCACCCCCCGCGATCGGGCTCCCAGCCGCCACCCCCGGCCCGCCCCCCTGGCTTCTGGGAGCCCCATCGCCGGGGGTGCAGGCACCCCCCGCGATCGGGCTCCCAGCCGCCACCCCCGGCCCGCCCCCCTGGCTTCTGGGAGCCCCATCGCCGGGGGTGCAGGCACCCCCCGCGATCGGGCTCCCAGCCGCCACCCCCGGCCCGCCCCCCTGGCTTCTGGGAGCCCCATCGCCGGGGGTGCAGGCACCCACCGCGATCGGGCTCCCAGCCGCCACCCCCGGCCCGCCCCCCTGGCTTTTGGGAGCCCCATCGCCGGGGGTGCAGGCACCCCCCGCGATCGGGCTCCCAGCCGCCACCCCCGGCCCGCCCCCCTGGCTTCTGGGAGCCCCATCGCCGGGGGTGCAGGCACCCCCCGCGATCGGGCTCCCAGCCGCCACCCCCGGCCCGCCCCCCTGGCTTCTGGGAGCCCCATCGCCGGGGGTGCAGGCACCCCCCGCGATCGGGCTCCCAGCCGCCACCCCCGGCCCGCCCCCCTGGCTTCTGGGAGCCCCATCGCCGGGGGTGCAGGCACCCCCCGCGATCGGGCTCCCAGCCGCCACCCCCGGCCCGCCCCCCTGGCTTCTGGGAGCCCCATCGCCGGGGGTGCAGGCACCCCCCGCGATCGGGCTCCCAGCCGCCACCCCCGGCCCGCCCCCCTGGCTTCTGGGAGCCCCATCGCCGGGGGTGCAGGCACCCCCCGCGATCGGGCTCCCAGCCGCCACCCCCGGCCCGCCCCCCTGGCTTCTGGGAGCCCCATCGCCGGGGGTGCAGGCACCCCCCGCGATCGGGCTCCCAGCCGCCACCCCCGGCCCGCCCCCCTGGCTTCTGGGAGCCCCATCGCCGGGGGTGCAGGCACCCCCCGCGATCGGGCTCCCAGCCGCCACCCCCGGCCCGCCCCCCTGGCTTCTGGGAGCCTTGGGAACCCCTGCCTCTTTCTTATATTCTGAGTAATATCATCTCCCCATCGGAAAATTTTCAACTCCTTCTCAGACGATTGTACACCCCCAGTGTGCACACCCTCAGAGGGAGTAACCCCCTCTGTATTAGGAGTCACATCAGCCTCTTCCTCCCTGAATATTCAGAACAGTATCCCACCGTTGTTTCTACTTCCAGTGAAACTGATTGTCATATCCTCCTCTCCCAAGCAGAACTTGGAAACTCTGTCACGGGGGGTGTACACCGTTGTGATATAGAAATTAACATCGTCCTCTCCCGGGTTTACATCAGGAGCAAGTCTATTAATCATTAATATTAATAATTATATTAATATTAATAATAATTATTGATATTAATGATCACAATAAAGAGAGTAAAAATGAATACTGGTTTAAAAGGTTAACCACTTGTAATCATAATTATTAGTAATATCACTATTAATAATAATATTATGATATTAGCAATTAATGTGACTTAAATCAATACCCAGTGATGCTGGGAATACAATAATGATTAGTATTAGGAACTAATAATATTATTTGATGACATTAATATTAATAATTAATTGAAAGCAGGCATAATCATGTATTGAAAATCATTATCCATAATTAATAATGGTATCTTATGAATTTTTAGTATCATTGATCATTATTAAAATCGATCATTGATGATTAATAATCATATTATTATTCCTCATTCCACAGGAAGTGTAAACCTACTTGTGATGCTGTTCTTAATAACCAGGGTCGGAAAGCAGGACTTTAGTTTTAATATCGCAGCAGGTGTACACTCACCACGTGACACTGATCCTAATATGAACGGGGGTAGAGTATCACATGACTCCAATTATAGCAATGGATGGATAGCTATGCGGTAATATTGCTCCTAATATTCCCGGAAGAAGCCTTTGCTATTAGTCCGAATATGGCACTGAGGGGACAGTTTTTCTGAGATATAATTCCTAGTATACGGAGTTGGAGAGGATGATAATAATTCACAGGCTGTGTGCTCCCGCCCAGTGATATTGTAATTACTATCCTGGGAGGGAGAGGATGATATTGCACTCTGTACAGCAGGAGGCGTACACCCAGTCTGGGATATTGTTCCTAATATCCGTGGAGGGGACAGGCTGATATTACTCGCAATGTGGCACAGGGTGGACATTCACCCTGTTTCATCCTTCTCAATATTCCAAGGCCGAGAGACAGATATTAATCTCAGTATCACAGACACTGGACGACCCCTTGTGATACTCTTCCAAATATCCATTTCAGGTTGCCAGGAGCCACCCCCGGACGGCCCCCCTGGCTTCTGGGAGCCCCATCGCCGGGGGGTCAGGCACCCCCCGCGATCGGGCTCCCAGCCGCCACCCCCGGCCCGCCCCCCTGGCTTCTGGGAGCCCCATCGCCGGGGGTGCAGGCACCCCCCGCGATCGGGCTCCCAGCCGCCACCCCCGGCCCGCCCCCCTGGCTTCTGGGAGCCCCATCGCCGGGGCTGCAGGCACCCCCCGCGATCGGGCTCCCAGCCGCCACCCCCGGCCCGCCCCCCTGGCTTCTGGGAGCCCCATCGCCGGGGCTGCAGGCACCCCCCGCGATCGGGCTCCCAGCCGCCAACCCCGGCCCGCCCCCCTGGCTTCTGGGAGCCCCATCGCCGGGGGTGCAGGCACCCCCCGCGATCGGGCTCCCAGCCGCCAACCCCGGCCCGCCCCCCTGGCTTCTGGGAGCCCCATCGCCGGGGGTGCAGGCACCCCCCGCGATCGGGCTCCCAGCCGCCACCCCCGGCCCGCCCCCCTGGCTTCTGGGAGCCCCATCGCCGGGGGTGCAGGCACCCCCCGCGATCGGGCTCCCAGCCGCCACCCCCGGCCCGCCCACCTGGCTTCTGGGAGCCCCATCGCCGGGGGTGCAGGCACCCCCCGCGATCGGGCTCCCAGCCGCCACCCCCGGCCCGCCCACCTGGCTTCTGGGAGCCCCATCGCCGGGGGTGCAGGCACCCCCCGCGATCGGGCTCCCAGCCGCCACCCCCGGCCCGCCCCCCTGGCTTCTGGGAGCCCCATCGCCGGGGGTGCAGGCACCCCCCGCGATCGGGCTCCCAGCCGCCACCCCCGGCCCGCCCCCCTGGCTTCTGGGAGCCCCATCGCCGGGGGTGCAGGCACCCCCCGCGATCGGGCTCCCAGCCGCCACCCCCGGCCCGCCCCCCTGGCTTCTGGGAGCCCCATCGCCGGGGGTGCAGGCACCCCCCGCGATCGGGCTCCCAGCCGCCACCCCCGGCCCGCCCCCCTGGCTTCTGGGAGCCCCATCGCCGGGGGTGCAGGCACCCCCCGCGATCGGGCTCCCAGCCGCCACCCCCGGCCCGCCCCCCTGGCTTCTGGGAGCCCCATCGCCGGGGGTGCAGGCACCCCCCGCGATCGGGCTCCCAGCCGCCACCCCCGGCCCGCCCCCCTGGCTTCTGGGAGCCCCATCGCCGGGGGTGCAGGCACCCCCCGCGATCGGGCTCCCAGCCGCCACCCCCGGCCCGCCCCCCTGGCTTCTGGGAGCCCCATCGCCGGGGGTGCAGGCACCCCCCGCGATCGGGCTCCCAGCCGCCACCCCCGGCCCGCCCCCCTGGCTTCTGGGAGCCCCATCGCCGGGGGTGCAGGCACCCCCCGCGATCGGGCTCCCAGCCGCCACCCCCGGCCCGCCCCCCTGGCTTCTGGGAGCCCCATCGCCGGGGGTGCAGGCACCCCCCGCGATCGGGCTCCCAGCCGCCACCCCCGGCCCGCCCCCCTGGCTTCTGGGAGCCCCATCGCCGGGGGTGCAGGCACCCCCCGCGATCGGGCTCCCAGCCGCCACCCCCGGCCCGCCCCCCTGGCTTCTGGGAGCCCCATCGCCGGGGGTGCAGGCACCCCCCGCGATCGGGCTCCCAGCCGCCACCCCCGGCCCGCCCCCCTGGCTTCTGGGAGCCCCATCGCCGGGGGTGCAGGCACCCCCCGCGATCGGGCTCCCAGCCGCCACCCCCGGCCCGCCCCCCTGGCTTCTGGGAGCCCCATCGCCGGGGGTGCAGGCACCCCCCGCGATCGGGCTCCCAGCCGCCACCCCCGGCCCGCCCCCCTGGCTTCTGGGAGCCCCATCGCCGGGGGTGCAGGCACCCCCCGCGATCGGGCTCCCAGCCGCCACCCCCGGCCCGCCCCCCTGGCTTCTGGGAGCCCCATCGCCGGGGGTGCAGGCACCCCCCGCGATCGGGCTCCCAGCCGCCACCCCCGGCCCGCCCCCCTGGCTTCTGGGAGCCCCATCGCCGGGGGTGCAGGCACCCCCCGCGATCGGGCTCCCAGCCGCCACCCCCGGCCCGCCCCCCTGGCTTCTGGGAGCCCCATCGCCGGGGGTGCAGGCACCCCCCGCGATCGGGCTCCCAGCCGCCACCCCCGGCCCGCCCCCCTGGCTTCTGGGAGCCCCATCGCCGGGGGTGCAGGCACCCCCCGCGATCGGGCTCCCAGCCGCCACCCCCGGCCCGCCCCCCTGGCTTCTGGGAGCCCCATCGCCGGGGGTGCAGGCACCCCCCGCGATCGGGCTCCCAGCCGCCACCCCCGGCCCGCCCCCCTGGCTTCTGGGAGCCCCATCGCCGGGGGTGCAGGCACCCCCCGCGATCGGGCTCCCAGCCGCCACCCCCGGCCCGCCCCCCTGGCTTCTGGGAGCCCCATCGCCGGGGGTGCAGGCACCCCCCGCGATCGGGCTCCCAGCCGCCACCCCCGGCCCGCCCCCCTGGCTTCTGGGAGCCCCATCGCCGGGGGTGCAGGCACCCCCCGCGATCGGGCTCCCAGCCGCCACCCCCGGCCCGCCCCCCTGGCTTCTGGGAGCCCCATCGCCGGGGGTGCAGGCACCCCCCGCGATCGGGCTCCCAGCCGCCACCCCCGGCCCGCCCCCCTGGCTTCTGGGAGCCCCATCGCCGGGGGTGCAGGCACCCCCCGCGATCGGGCTCCCAGCCGCCACCCCCGGCCCGCCCCCCTGGCTTCTGGGAGCCCCATCGCCGGGGGTGCAGGCACCCCCCGCGATCGGGCTCCCAGCCGCCACCCCCGGCCCGCCCCCCTGGCTTCTGGGAGCCCCATCGCCGGGGGTGCAGGCACCCCCCGCGATCGGGCTCCCAGCCGCCACCCCCGGCCCGCCCCCCTGGCTTCTGGGAGCCCCATCGCCGGGGGTGCAGGCACCCCCCGCGATCGGGCTCCCAGCCGCCACCCCCGGCCCGCCCCCCTGGCTTCTGGGAGCCCCATCGCCGGGGGTGCAGGCACCCCCCGCGATCGGGCTCCCAGCCGCCACCCCCGGCCCGCCCCCCTGGCTTCTGGGAGCCCCATCGCCGGGGGTGCAGGCACCCCCCGCGATCGGGCTCCCAGCCGCCACCCCCGGCCCGCCCCCCTGGCTTCTGGGAGCCCCATCGCCGGGGGTGCAGGCACCCCCCGCGATCGGGCTCCCAGCCGCCACCCCCGGCCCGCCCCCCTGGCTTCTGGGAGCCCCATCGCCGGGGGTGCAGGCACCCCCCGCGATCGGGCTCCCAGCCGCCACCCCCGGCCCGCCCCCCTGGCTTCTGGGAGCCCCATCGCCGGGGGTGCAGGCACCCCCCGCGATCGGGCTCCCAGCCGCCACCCCCGGCCCGCCCCCCTGGCTTCTGGGAGCCTTGGGAACCCCTGCCTCTTTCTTATATTCTGAGTAATATCATCTCCCCATCGGAAAATTTTCAACTCCTTCTCAGACGATTGTACACCCCCAGTGTGCACACCCTCAGAGGGAGTAACCCCCTCTGTATTAGGAGTCACATCAGCCTCTTCCTCCCTGAATATTCAGAACAGTATCCCACCGTTGTTTCTACTTCCAGTGAAACTGATTGTCATATCCTCCTCTCCCAAGCAGAACTTGGAAACTCTGTCACGGGGGGTGTACACCGTTGTGATATAGAAATTAACATCGTCCTCTCCCGGGTTTACATCAGGAGCAAGTCTATTAATCATTAATATTAATAATTATATTAATATTAATAATAATTATTGATATTAATGATCACAATAAAGAGAGTAAAAATGAATACTGGTTTAAAAGGTTAACCACTTGTAATCATAATTATTAGTAATATCACTATTAATAATAATATTATGATATTAGCAATTAATGTGACTTAAATCAATACCCAGTGATGCTGGGAATACAATAATGATTAGTATTAGGAACTAATAATATTATTTGATGACATTAATATTAATAATTAATTGAAAGCAGGCATAATCATGTATTGAAAATCATTATCCATAATTAATAATGGTATCTTATGAATTTTTAGTATCATTGATCATTATTAAAATCGATCATTGATGATTAATAATCATATTATTATTCCTCATTCCACAGGAAGTGTAAACCTACTTGTGATGCTGTTCTTAATAACCAGGGTCGGAAAGCAGGACTTTAGTTTTAATATCGCAGCAGGTGTACACTCACCACGTGACACTGATCCTAATATGAACGGGGGTAGAGTATCACATGACTCCAATTATAGCAATGGATGGATAGCTATGCGGTAATATTGCTCCTAATATTCCCGGAAGAAGCCTTTGCTATTAGTCCGAATATGGCACTGAGGGGACAGTTTTTCTGAGATATAATTCCTAGTATACGGAGTTGGAGAGGATGATAATAATTCACAGGCTGTGTGCTCCCGCCCAGTGATATTGTAATTACTATCCTGGGAGGGAGAGGATGATATTGCACTCTGTACAGCAGGAGGCGTACACCCAGTCTGGGATATTGTTCCTAATATCCGTGGAGGGGACAGGCTGATATTACTCGCAATGTGGCACAGGGTGGACATTCACCCTGTTTCATCCTTCTCAATATTCCAAGGCCGAGAGACAGATATTAATCTCAGTATCACAGACACTGGACGACCCCTTGTGATACTCTTCCAAATATCCATTTCAGGTTGCCAGGAGCCACCCCCGGACGGCCCCCCTGGCTTCTGGGAGCCCCATCGCCGGGGGGTCAGGCACCCCCCGCGATCGGGCTCCCAGCCGCCACCCCCGGCCCGCCCCCCTGGCTTCTGGGAGCCCCATCGCCGGGGGTGCAGGCACCCCCCGCGATCGGGCTCCCAGCCGCCACCCCCGGCCCGCCCCCCTGGCTTCTGGGAGCCCCATCGCCGGGGGTGCAGGCACCCCCCGCGATCGGGCTCCCAGCCGCCACCCCCGGCCCGCCCCCCTGGCTTCTGGGAGCCCCATCGCCGGGGCTGCAGGCACCCCCCGCGATCGGGCTCCCAGCCGCCACCCCCGGCCCGCCCCCCTGGCTTCTGGGAGCCCCATCGCCGGGGGTGCAGGCACCCCCCGCGATCGGGCTCCCAGCCGCCACCCCCGGCCCGCCCCCCTGGCTTCTGGGAGCCCCATCGCCGGGGGTGCAGGCACCCCCCGCGATCGGGCTCCCAGCCGCCACCCCCGGCCCGCCCCGCTGGCTTCTGGGAGCCCCATCGCCGGGGGTGCAGGCACCCCCCGCGATCGGGCTCCCAGCCGCCACCCCCGGCCCGCCCCGCTGGCTTCTGGGAGCCCCATCGCCGGGGGTGCAGGCACCCCCCGCGATCGGGCTCCCAGCCGCCACCCCCGGCCCGCCCCGCTGGCTTCTGGGAGCCCCATCGCCGGGGGTGCAGGCACCCCCCGCGATCGGGCTCCCAGCCGCCACCCCCGGCCCGCCCCGCTGGCTTCTGGGAGCCCCATCGCCGGGGGTGCAGGCACCCCCCGCGATCGGGCTCCCAGCCGCCACCCCCGGCCCGCCCCGCTGGCTTCTGGGAGCCCCATCGCCGGGGGTGCAGGCACCCCCCGCGATCGGGCTCCCAGCCGCCACCCCCGGCCCGCCCCGCTGGCTTCTGGGAGCCCCATCGCCGGGGGTGCAGGCACCCCCCGCGATCGGGCTCCCAGCCGCCACCCCCGGCCCGCCCCGCTGGCTTCTGGGAGCCCCATCGCCGGGGGTGCAGGCACCCCCCGCGATCGGGCTCCCAGCCGCCACACCCGGCCCGCCCCGCTGGCTTCTGGGAGCCCCATCGCCGGGGGTGCAGGCACCCCCCGCGATCGGGCTCCCAGCCGCCACCCCCGGCCCGCCCCGCTGGCTTCTGGGAGCCCCATCGCCGGGGGTGCAGGCACCCCCCGCGATCGGGCTCCCAGCCGCCACCCCCGGCCCGCCCCGCTGGCTTCTGGGAGCCCCATCGCCGGGGGTGCAGGCACCCCCCGCGATCGGGCTCCCAGCCGCCACCCCCGGCCCGCCCCGCTGGCTTCTGGGAGCCCCATCGCCGGGGGTGCAGGCACCCCCCGCGATCGGGCTCCCAGCCGCCACCCCCGGCCCGCCCCGCTGGCTTCTGGGAGCCCCATCGCCGGGGGTGCAGGCACCCCCCGCGATCGGGCTCCCAGCCGCCACCCCCGGCCCGCCCCGCTGGCTTCTGGGAGCCCCATCGCCGGGGGTGCAGGCACCCCCGGCGATCGGGCTCCCAGCCGCCACCCCCGGCCCGCCCCGCTGGCTTCTGGGAGCCCCATCGCCGGGGGTGCAGGCACCCCCGGCGATCGGGCTCCCAGCCGCCACCCCCGGCCCGCCCCGCTGGCTTCTGGGAGCCCCATCGCCGGGGGTGCAGGCACCCCCCGCGATCGGGCTCCCAGCCGCCACCCCCGGCCCGCCCCGCTGGCTTCTGGGAGCCCCATCGCCGGGGGTGCAGGCACCCCCCGCGATCGGGCTCCCAGCCGCCACCCCCGGCCCGCCCCCCTGGCTTCTGGGAGCCTTGGGTACCCCTGCCTCTTTCTTATATTCTGAGTAATATCATCTCCCCATCGGAAAATTTTCAACTCCTTCTCAGACGATTGTACACCCCCAGTGTGCACACCCTCAGAGGGAGTAACCCCCTCTGTATTAGGAGTCACATCAGCCTCTTCCTCCCTGAATATTCAGAACAGTATCCCACCGTTGTTTCTACTTCCTGTGAAACTGATTGTCATATCCTCCTCTCCCAAGCAGAACTTGGAAACTCTGTCACGGGGGGTGTACACCGTTGTGATATAGAAATTAACATCGTCCTCTCCCGGGTTTACATCAGGAGCAAGTCTATTAATCATTAATATTAATAATTATATTAATATTAATAATAATTATTGATATTAATGATCACAATAAAGAGAGTAAAAATGAATACTGGTTTAAAAGGTTAACCACTTGTAATCATAATTATTAGTAATATCACTATTAATAATAATATTATGATATTAGCAATTAATGTGACTTAAATCAATACCCAGTGATGCTGGGAATACAATAATGATTAGTATTAGGAACTAATAATATTATTTGATGACATTAATATTAATAATTAATTGAAAGCAGGCATAATCATGTATTGAAAATCATTATCCATAATTAATAATGGTATCTTATGAATTTTTAGTATCATTGATCATTATTAAAATCGATCATTGATGATTAATAATCATATTATTATTCCTCATTCCACAGGAAGTGTAAACCTACTTGTGATGCTGTTCTTAATAACCAGGGTCGGAAAGCAGGACTTTAGTTTTAATATCGCAGCAGGTGTACACTCACCACGTGACACTGATCCTAATATGAACGGGGGTAGAGTATCACATGACTCCAATTATAGCAATGGATGGATAGCTATGCGGTAATATTGCTCCTAATATTCCCGGAAGAAGCCTTTGCTATTAGTCCGAATATGGCACTGAGGGGACAGTTTTTCTGAGATATAGTTCCTAGTATACGGAGTTGGAGAGGATGATAATAATTCACAGGCTGTGTGCTCCCGCCCAGTGATATTGTAATTACTATCCTGGGAGGGAGAGGATGATATTGCACTCTGTACAGCAGGAGGCGTACACCCAGTCTGGGATATTGTTCCTAATATCCATGGAGGGGACAGGCTGATATTACTCACAATGTGGCACAGGGTGGACATTCACCCTGTTTCATCCTTCTCAATATTCCAAGGCCGAGAGACAGATATTAATCTCAGTATCACAGACACTGGACAACCCCTTGTGATACTCTTCCAAATATCCATTTCAGGTTGCCAGGAGCCACCCCCGGACGGCCCCCCTGGCTTCTGGGAGCCCCATCGCCGGGGGTCAGGCACCCCCGGCGATCGGGCTCCCAGCCGCCACCCCCGGCCCGCCCCGCTGGCTTCTGGGAGCCCCATCGCCGGGGGTGCAGGCACCCCCCGCGATCGGGCTCCCAGCCGCCACCCCCGGCCCGCCCCGCTGGCTTCTGGGAGCCCCATCGCCGGGGGTGCAGGCACCCCCCGCGATCGGGCTCCCAGCCGCCACCCCCGGCCCGCCCCGCTGGCTTCTGGGAGCCCCATCGCCGGGGGTGCAGGCACCCCCCGCGATCGGGCTCCCAGCCGCCACCCCCGGCCCGCCCCGCTGGCTTCTGGGAGCCCCATCGCCGGGGGTGCAGGCACCCCCCGCGATCGGGCTCCCAGCCGCCACCCCCGGCCCGCCCCGCTGGCTTCTGGGAGCCCCATCGCCGGGGGTGCAGGCACCCCCCGCGATCGGGCTCCCAGCCGCCACCCCCGGCCAGCCCCGCTGGCTTCTGGGAGCCCCATCGCCGGGGGTGCAGGCACCCCCCGCGATCGGGCTCCCAGCCGCCACCCCCGGCCCGCCCCGCTGGCTTCTGGGAGCCCCATCGCCGGGGGTGCAGGCACCCCCCGCGATCGGGCTCCCAGCCGCCACCCCCGGCCCGCCCCGCTGGCTTCTGGGAGCCCCATCGCCGGGGGTGCAGGCACCCCCCGCGATCGGGCTCCCAGCCGCCACCCCCGGCCCGCCCCGCTGGCTTCTGGGAGCCCCATCGCCGGGGGTGCAGGCACCCCCCGCGATCGGGCTCCCAGCCGCCACCCCCGGCCCGCCCCTCTGGCTCCCAGCCGCCACCCCCGGCCCGCCCCGCTGGCTTCTGGGAGCCCCATCGCCGGGGGTGCAGGCACCCCCCGCGATCGGGCTCCCAGCCGCCACCCCCGGCCCGCCCCGCTGGCTTCTGGGAGCCCCATCGCCGGGGGTGCAGGCACCCCCCGCGATCGGGCTCCCAGCCGCCACCCCCGGCCCGCCCCGCTGGCTTCTGGGAGCCCCATCGCCGGGGGTGCAGGCACCCCCCGCGATCGGGCTCCCAGCCGCCACCCCCGGCCCGCCCCGCTGGCTTCTGGGAGCCCCATCGCCGGGGGTGCAGGCACCCCCCGCGATCGGGCTCCCAGCCGCCACCCCCGGCCCGCCCCGCTGGCTTCTGGGAGCCCCATCGCCGGGGGTGCAGGCACCCCCCGCGATCGGGCTCCCAGCCGCCACCCCCGGCCCGCCCCGCTGGCTTCTGGGAGCCCCATCGCCGGGGGTGCAGGCAACCCCCGCGATCGGGCTCCCAGCCGCCACCCCCGGCCCGCCCCGCTGGCTTCTGGGAGCCCCATCGCCGGGGGTGCAGGCACCCCCCGCGATCGGGCTCCCAGCCGCCACCCCCGGCCCGCCCCGCTGGCTTCTGGGAGCCCCATCGCCGGGGGTGCAGGCACCCCCCGCGATCGGGCTCCCAGCCGCCACCCCCGGCCCGCCCCCCTGGCTTCTGGGAGCCTTGGGTACCCCTGCCTCTTTCTTATATTCTGAGTAATATCATCTCCCCATCGGAAAATTTTCAACTCCTTCTCAGACGATTGTACACCCCCAGTGTGCACACCCTCAGAGGGAGTAACCCCCTCTGTATTAGGAGTCACATCAGCCTCTTCCTCCCTGAATATTCAGAACAGTATCCCACCGTTGTTTCTACTTCCTGTGAAACTGATTGTCATATCCTCCTCTCCCAAGCAGAACTTGGAAACTCTGTCACGGGGGGTGTACACCGTTGTGATATAGAAATTAACATCGTCCTCTCCCGGGTTTACATCAGGAGCAAGTCTATTAATCATTAATATTAATAATTATATTAATATTAATAATAATTATTGATATTAATGATCACAATAAAGAGAGTAAAAATGAATACTGGTTTAAAAGGTTAACCACTTGTAATCATAATTATTAGTAATATCACTATTAATAATAATATTATGATATTAGCAATTAATGTGACTTAAATCAATACCCAGTGATGCTGGGAATACAATAATGATTAGTATTAGGAACTAATAATATTATTTGATGACATTAATATTAATAATTAATTGAAAGCAGGCATAATCATGTATTGAAAATCATTATCCATAATTAATAATGGTATCTTATGAATTTTTAGTATCATTGATCATTATTAAAATCGATCATTGATGATTAATAATCATATTATTATTCCTCATTCCACAGGAAGTGTAAACCTACTTGTGATGCTGTTCTTAATAACCAGGGTCGGAAAGCAGGACTTTAGTTTTAATATCGCAGCAGGTGTACACTCACCACGTGACACTGATCCTAATATGAACGGGGGTAGAGTATCACATGACTCCAATTATAGCAATGGATGGATAGCTATGCGGTAATATTGCTCCTAATATTCCCGGAAGAAGCCTTTGCTATTAGTCCGAATATGGCACTGAGGGGACAGTTTTTCTGAGATATAGTTCCTAGTATACGGAGTTGGAGAGGATGATAATAATTCACAGGCTGTGTGCTCCCGCCCAGTGATATTGTAATTACTATCCTGGGAGGGAGAGGATGATATTGCACTCTGTACAGCAGGAGGCGTACACCCAGTCTGGGATATTGTTCCTAATATCCATGGAGGGGACAGGCTGATATTACTCACAATGTGGCACAGGGTGGACATTCACCCTGTTTCATCCTTCTCAATATTCCAAGGCCGAGAGACAGATATTAATCTCAGTATCACAGACACTGGACAACCCCTTGTGATACTCTTCCAAATATCCATTTCAGGTTGCCAGGAGCCACCCCCGGACGGCCCCCCTGGCTTCTGGGAGCCCCATCGCCGGGGGGTCAGGCACCCCCGGCGATCGGGCTCCCAGCCGCCACCCCCGGCCCGCCCCGCTGGCTTCTGGGAGCCCCATCGCCGGGGGTGCAGGCACCCCCCGCGATCGGGCTCCCAGCCGCCACCCCCGGCCCGCCCCGCTGGCTTCTGGGAGCCCCATCGCCGGGGGTGCAGGCACCCCCCGCGATCGGGCTCCCAGCCGCCACCCCCGGCCCGCCCCGCTGGCTTCTGGGAGCCCCATCGCCGGGGGTGCAGGCACCCCCCGCGATCGGGCTCCCAGCCGCCACCCCCGGCCCGCCCCGCTGGCTTCTGGGAGCCCCATCGCCGGGGGTGCAGGCACCCCCCGCGATCGGGCTCCCAGCCGCCACCCCCGGCCCGCCCCCCTGGCTTCTGGGAGCCTTGGGTACCCCTGCCTCTTTCTTATATTCTGAGTAATATCATCTCCCCATCGGAAAATTTTCAACTCCTTCTCAGACGATTGTACACCCCCAGTGTGCACACCCTCAGAGGGAGTAACCCCCTCTGTATTAGGAGTCACATCAGCCTCTTCCTCCCTGAATATTCAGAACAGTATCCCACCGTTGTTTCTACTTCCAGTGAAACTGATTGTCATATCCTCCTCTCCCAAGCAGAACTTGGAAACTCTGTCACGGGGGGTGTACACCGTTGTGATATAGAAATTAACATCGTCCTCTCCCGGGTTTACATCAGGAGCAAGTCTATTAATCATTAATATTAATAATTATATTAATATTAATAATAATTATTGATATTAATGATCACAATAAAGAGAGTAAAAATGAATACTGGTTTAAAAGGTTAACCACTTGTAATCATAACTATTAGTAATATCACTATTAATAATAATATTATGATATTAGCAATTAATGTGACTTAAATCAATACCCAGTGATGCTGGGAATACAATAATGATTAGTATTAGGAACTAATAATATTATTTGATGACATTAATATTAATAATTAATTGAAAGCAGGCATAATCATGTATTGAAAATCATTATCCATAATTAATAATGGTATCTTATGAATTTTTAGTATCATTGATCATTATTAAAATCGATCATTGATGATTAATAATCATATTATTATTCCTCATTCCACAGGAAGTGTAAACCTACTTGTGATGCTGTTCTTAATAACCAGGGTCGGAAAGCAGGACTTTAGTTTTAATATCGCAGCAGGTGTACACTCACCACGTGACACTGATCCTAATATGAACGGGGGTAGAGTATCACATGACTCCAATTATAGCAATGGATGGATAGCTATGCGGTAATATTGCTCCTAATATTCCCGGAAGAAGCCTTTGCTATTAGTCCGAATATGGCACTGAGGGGACAGTTTTTCTGAGATATAGTTCCTAGTATACGGAGTTGGAGAGGATGATAATAATTCACAGGCTGTGTGCTCCCGCCCAGTGATATTGTAATTACTATCCTGGGAGGGAGAGGATGATATTGCACTCTGTACAGCAGGACGCGTACACCCAGTCTGGGATATTGTTCCTAATATCCATGGAGGGGACAGGCTGATATTACTCACAATGTGGCACAGGGTGGACATTCACCCTGTTTCATCCTTCTCAATATTCCAAGGCCGAGAGACAGATATTAATCTCAGTATCACAGACACTGGACAACCCCTTGTGATACTCTTCCAAATATCCATTTCAGGTTGCCAGGAGCCACCCCCGGACGGCCCCCCTGGCTTCTGGGAGCCCCATCGCCGGGGGGTCAGGCACCCCACGCGATCGGGCTCCCAGCCGCCACCCCCGGCCCGCACCCCTGGCTTCTGGGAGCCCCATCGCCGGGGGTGCAGGCACCCCCGGCGATCGGGCTCCCAGCCGCCACCCCCGGCCCGCCCCCCTGGCTTCTGGGAGCCCCATCGCCGGTGGTGCAGGCACCCCCGGCGATCGGGCTCCCAGCCGCCACCCCCGGCCCGCCCCCCTGGCTTCTGGGAGCCCCATCGCCGGGGGTGCAGGCACCCCCGGCGATCGGGCTCCCAGCCGCCACCCCCGGCCCGCCCCCCTGGCTTCTGGGAGCCCCATCGCCGGGGGTGCAGGCACCCCCCGCGATCGGGCTCCCAGCCGCCACCCCCGGCCCGCCCCGCTGGCTTCTGGGAGCCCCATCGCCGGGGGTGCAGGCACCCCCCGCGATCGGGCTCCCAGCCGCCACCCCCGGCCCGCCCCGCTGGCTTCTGGGAGCCCCATCGCCGGGGGTGCAGGCACCCCCCGCGATCGGGCTCCCAGCCGCCACCCCCGGCCCGCCCCGCTGGCTTCTGGGAGCCCCATCGCCGGGGGTGCAGGCACCCCCCGCGATCGGGCTCCCAGCCGCCACCCCCGGCCCGCCCCGCTGGCTTCTGGGAGCCCCATCGCCGGGGGTGCAGGCACCCCCCGCGATCGGGCTCCCAGCCGCCACCCCCGGCCCGCCCCGCTGGCTTCTGGGAGCCCCATCGCCGGGGGTGCAGGCACCCCCCGCGATCGGGCTCCCAGCCGCCACCCCCGGCCCGCCCCGCTGGCTTCTGGGAGCCCCATCGCCGGGGGTGCAGGCACCCCCCGCGATCGGGCTCCCAGCCGCCACCCCCGGCCCGCCCCGCTGGCTTCTGGGAGCCCCATCGCCGGGGGTGCAGGCACCCCCCGCGATCGGGCTCCCAGCCGCCACCCCCGGCCCGCCCCCCTGGCTTCTGGGAGCCTTGGGTACCCCTGCCTCTTTCTTATATTCTGAGTAATATCATCTCCCCATCGGAAAATTTTCAACTCCTTCTCAGACGATTGTACACCCCCAGTGTGCACACCCTCAGAGGGAGTAACCCCCTCTGTATTAGGAGTCACATCAGCCTCTTCCTCCCTGAATATTCAGAACAGTATCCCACCGTTGTTTCTACTTCCAGTGAAACTGATTGTCATATCCTCCTCTCCCAAGCAGAACTTGGAAACTCTGTCACGGGGGGTGTACACCGTTGTGATATAGAAATTAACATCGTCCTCTCCCGGGTTTACATCAGGAGCAAGTCTATTAATCATTAATATTAATAATTATATTAATATTAATAATAATTATTGATATTAATGATCACAATAAAGAGAGTAAAAATGAATACTGGTTTAAAAGGTTAACCACTTGTAATCATAATTATTAGTAATATCACTATTAATAATAATATTATGATATTAGCAATTAATGTGACTTAAATCAATACCCAGTGATGCTGGGAATACAATAATGATTAGTATTAGGAACTAATAATATTATTTGATGACATTAATATTAATAATTAATTGAAAGCAGGCATAATCATGTATTGAAAATCATTATCCATAATTAATAATGGTATCTTATGAATTTTTAGTATCATTGATCATTATTAAAATCGATCATTGATGATTAATAATCATATTATTATTCCTCATTCCACAGGAAGTGTAAACCTACTTGTGATGCTGTTCTTAATAACCAGGGTCGGAAAGCAGGACTTTAGTTTTAATATCGCAGCAGGTGTACACTCACCACGTGACACTGATCCTAATATGAACGGGGGTAGAGTATCACATGACTCCAATTATAGCAATGGATGGATAGCTATGCGGTAATATTGCTCCTAATATTCCCGGAAGAAGCCTTTGCTATTAGTCCGAATATGGCACTGAGGGGACAGTTTTTCTGAGATATAGTTCCTAGTATACGGAGTTGGAGAGGATGATAATAATTCACAGGCTGTGTGCTCCCGCCCAGTGATATTGTAATTACTATCCTGGGAGGGAGAGGATGATATTGCACTCTGTACAGCAGGAGGCGTACACCCAGTCTGGGATATTGTTCCTAATATCCATGGAGGGGACAGGCTGATATTACTCGCAATGTGGCACAGGGTGGACATTCACCCTGTTTCATCCTTCTCAATATTCCAAGGCCGAGAGACAGATATTAATCTCAGTATCACAGACACTGGACAACCCCTTGTGATACTCTTCCAAATATCCATTTCAGGTTGCCAGGAGCCACCCCCGGACGGCCCCCCTGGCTTCTGGGAGCCCCATCGCCGGGGGGTCAGGCACCCCACGCGATCGGCCTCCCAGCCGCCACCCCCGGCCCGCCCCCCTGGCTTCTGGGAGCCCCATCGCCGGGGGGTCAGGCACGCCCCCCGATCGGGCTCCCAGCCGCCACCCCCGGCCCGCGCCCCTGGCTTCTGGGAGCCCCATCGCCGGGGGTGCAGGCACGCCCCCCGATCGGGCTCCCAGCCGCCACCCCCGGCCCGCCCCCCTGGCTTCTGGGAGCCCCATCGCCGGGGGTGCAGGCACCCCCCGCGATCGGGCTCCCAGCCGCCACCCCCGGCCCGCCCCCCTGGCTTCTGGGAGCCCCATCGCCGGGGCTGCAGGCACCCCCCGCGATCGGGCTCCCAGCCGCCACCCCCGGCCCGCCCCCCTGGCTTCTGGGAGCCCCATCGCCGGGGGTGCAGGCACCCCCGGCGATCGGGCTCCCAGCCGCCACCCCCGGCCCGCCCCCCTGGCTTCTGGGAGCCCCATCGCCGGGGGTGCAGGCACCCCCCGCGATCGGGCTCCCAGCCGCCACCCCCGGCCCGCCCCGCTGGCTTCTGGGAGCCCCATCGCCGGGGGTGCAGGCACCCCCCGCGATCGGGCTCCCAGCCGCCACCCCCGGCCCGCCCCGCTGGCTTCTGGGAGCCCCATCGCCGGGGGTGCAGGCACCCCCCGCGATCGGGCTCCCAGCCGCCACCCCCGGCCCGCCCCGCTGGCTTCTGGGAGCCCCATCGCCGGGGGTGCAGGCACCCCCCGCGATCGGGCTCCCAGCCGCCACCCCCGGCCCGCCCCGCTGGCTTCTGGGAGCCCCATCGCCGGGGGTGCAGGCACCCCCCGCGATCGGGCTCCCAGCCGCCACCCCCGGCCCGCCCCGCTGGCTTCTGGGAGCCCCATCGCCGGGGGTGCAGGCACCCCCCGCGATCGGGCTCCCAGCCGCCACCCCCGGCCCGCCCCGCTGGCTTCTGGGAGCCCCATCGCCGGGGGTGCAGGCACCCCCCGCGATCGGGCTCCCAGCCGCCACCCCCGGCCCGCCCCGCTGGCTTCTGGGAGCCCCATCGCCGGGGGTGCAGGCACCCCCCGCGATCGGGCTCCCAGCCGCCACCCCCGGCCCGCCCCGCTGGCTTCTGGGAGCCCCATCGCCGGGGGTGCAGGCACCCCCCGCGATCGGGCTCCCAGCCGCCACCCCCGGCCCGCCCCGCTGGCTTCTGGGAGCCCCATCGCCGGGGGTGCAGGCACCCCCCGCGATCGGGCTCCCAGCCGCCACCCCCGGCCCGCCCCGCTGGCTTCTGGGAGCCCCATCGCCGGGGGTGCAGGCACCCCCCGCGATCGGGCTCCCAGCCGCCACCCCCGGCCCGCCCCGCTGGCTTCTGGGAGCCCCATCGCCGGGGGTGCAGGCACCCCCCGCGATCGGGCTCCCAGCCGCCACCCCCGGCCCGCCCCGCTGGCTTCTGGGAGCCCCATCGCCGGGGGTGCAGGCACCCCCCGCGATCGGGCTCCCAGCCGCCACCCCCGGCCCGCCCCGCTGGCTTCTGGGAGCCCCATCGCCGGGGGTGCAGGCACCCCCCGCGATCGGGCTCCCAGCCGCCACCCCCGGCCCGCCCCGCTGGCTTCTGGGAGCCCCATCGCCGGGGGTGCAGGCACCCCCCGCGATCGGGCTCCCAGCCGCCACCCCCGGCCCGCCCCGCTGGCTTCTGGGAGCCCCATCGCCGGGGGTGCAGGCACCCCCCGCGATCGGGCTCCCAGCCGCCACCCCCGGCCCGCCCCGCTGGCTTCTGGGAGCCCCATCGCCGGGGGTGCAGGCACCCCCCGCGATCGGGCTCCCAGCCGCCACCCCCGGCCCGCCCCGCTGGCTTCTGGGAGCCCCATCGCCGGGGGTGCAGGCACCCCCCGCGATCGGGCTCCCAGCCGCCACCCCCGGCCCGCCCCGCTGGCTTCTGGGAGCCCCATCGCCGGGGGTGCAGGCACCCCCCGCGATCGGGCTCCCAGCCGCCACCCCCGGCCCGCCCCGCTGGCTTCTGGGAGCCCCATCGCCGGGGGTGCAGGCACCCCCCGCGATCGGGCTCCCAGCCGCCACCCCCGGCCCGCCCCGCTGGCTTCTGGGAGCCCCATCGCCGGGGGTGCAGGCACCCCCCGCGATCGGGCTCCCAGCCGCCACCCCCGGCCCGCCCCGCTGGCTTCTGGGAGCCCCATCGCCGGGGGTGCAGGCACCCCCCGCGATCGGGCTCCCAGCCGCCACCCCCGGCCCGCCCCGCTGGCTTCTGGGAGCCCCATCGCCGGGGGTGCAGGCACCCCCCGCGATCGGGCTCCCAGCCGCCACCCCCGGCCCGCCCCGCTGGCTTCTGGGAGCCCCATCGCCGGGGGTGCAGGCACCCCCCGCGATCGGGCTCCCAGCCGCCACCCCCGGCCCGCCCCGCTGGCTTCTGGGAGCCCCATCGCCGGGGGTGCAGGCACCCCCCGCGATCGGGCTCCCAGCCGCCACCCCCGGCCCGCCCCGCTGGCTTCTGGGAGCCCCATCGCCGGGGGTGCAGGCACCCCCCGCGATCGGGCTCCCAGCCGCCACCCCCGGCCCGCCCCGCTGGCTTCTGGGAGCCCCATCGCCGGGGGTGCAGGCACCCCCCGCGATCGGGCTCCCAGCCGCCACCCCCGGCCCGCCCCGCTGGCTTCTGGGAGCCCCATCGCCGGGGGTGCAGGCACCCCCCGCGATCGGGCTCCCAGCCGCCACCCCCGGCCCGCCCCCCTGGCTTCTGGGAGCCTTGGGAACCCCTGCCTCTTTCTTATATTCTGAGTAATATCATCTCCCCATCGGAAAATTTTCAACTCCTTCTCAGACGATTGTACACCCCCAGTGTGCACACCCTCAGAGGGAGTAACCCCCTCTGTATTAGGAGTCACATCAGCCTCTTCCTCCCTGAATATTCAGAACAGTATCCCACCGTTGTTTCTACTTCCAGTGAAACTGATTGTCATATCCTCCTCTCCCAAGCAGAACTTGGAAACTCTGTCACGGGGGGTGTACACCGTTGTGATATAGAAATTAACATCGTCCTCTCCCGGGTTTACATCAGGAGCAAGTCTATTAATCATTAATATTAATAATTATATTAATATTAATAATAATTATTGATATTAATGATCACAATAAAGAGAGTAAAAATGAATACTGGTTTAAAAGGTTAACCACTTGTAATCATAATTATTAGTAATATCACTATTAATAATAATATTATGATATTAGCAATTAATGTGACTTAAATCAATACCCAGTGATGCTGGGAATACAATAATGATTAGTATTAGGAACTAATAATATTATTTGATGACATTAATATTAATAATTAATTGAAAGCAGGCATAATCATGTATTGAAAATCATTATCCATAATTAATAATGGTATCTTATGAATTTTTAGTATCATTGATCATTATTAAAATCGATCATTGATGATTAATAATCATATTATTATTCCTCATTCCACAGGAAGTGTAAACCTACTTGTGATGCTGTTCTTAATAACCAGGGTCGGAAAGCAGGACTTTAGTTTTAATATCGCAGCAGGTGTACACTCACCACGTGACACTGATCCTAATATGAACGGGGGTAGAGTATCACATGACTCCAATTATAGCAATGGATGGATAGCTATGCGGTAATATTGCTCCTAATATTCCCGGAAGAAGCCTTTGCTATTAGTCCGAATATGGCACTGAGGGGACAGTTTTTCTGAGATATAGTTCCTAGTATACGGAGTTGGAGAGGATGATAATAATTCACAGGCTGTGTGCTCCCGCCCAGTGATATTGTAATTACTATCCTGGGAGGGAGAGGATGATATTGCACTCTGTACAGCAGGAGGCGTACACCCAGTCTGGGATATTGTTCCTAATATCCATGGAGGGGACAGGCTGATATTACTCGCAATGTGGCACAGGGTGGACATTCACCCTGTTTCATCCTTCTCAATATTCCAAGGCCGAGAGACAGATATTAATCTCAGTATCACAGACACTGGACAACCCCTTGTGATACTCTTCCATATATCCATTTCAGGTTGCCAGGAGCCACCCCCGGACGGCCCCCCTGGCTTCTGGGAGCCCCATCGCCGGGGGGTCAGGCACCCCCCGCGATCGGGCTCCCAGCCGCCACCCCCGGCCCGCCCCCCTGGCTTCTGGGAGCCCCATCGCCGGGGGGTCAGGCACGCCCCCCGATCGGGCTCCCAGCCGCCACCCCCGGCCCGCGCCCCTGGCTTCTGGGAGTCCCATCGCCGGGGGTGCAGGCACGCCCCCCGATCGGGCTCCCAGCCGCCACCCCCGGCCCGCCCCCCTGGCTTCTGGGAGCCCCATCGCCGCGGGTGCAGGCACCCCCCGCGATCGGGCTCCCAGCCGCCACCCCCGGCCCGCCCCCCTGGCTTCTGGGAGCCCCATCGCCGGGGGTGCAGGCACCCCCCGCGATCGGGCTCCCAGCCGCCACCCCCGGCCCGCCCCCCTGGCTTCTGGGAGCCCCATCGCCGGGGGTGCAGGCACCCCCCGCGATCGGGCTCCCAGCCGCCACCCCCGGCCCGCCCCCCTGGCTTCTGGGAGCCCCATCGCCGGGGGTGCAGGCACCCCCCGCGATCGGGCTCCCAGCCGCCACCCCCGGCCCGCCCCCCTGGCTTCTGGGAGCCCCATCGCCGGGGGTGCAGGCACCCCCCGCGATCGGGCTCCCAGCCGCCACCCCCGGCCCGCCCCCCTGGCTTCTGGGAGCCCCATCGCCGGGGGTGCAGGCACCCCCCGCGATCGGGCTCCCAGCCGCCACCCCCGGCCCGCCCCCCTGGCTTCTGGGAGCCCCATCGCCGGGGGTGCAGGCACCCCCCGCGATCGGGCTCCCAGCCGCCACCCCCGGCCCGCCCCCCTGGCTTCTGGGAGCCCCATCGCCGGGGGTGCAGGCACCCCCCGCGATCGGGCTCCCAGCCGCCACCCCCGGCCCGCCCCCCTGGCTTCTGGGAGCCCCATCGCCGGGGGTGCAGGCACCCCCCGCGATCGGGCTCCCAGCCGCCACCCCCGGCCCGCCCCCCTGGCTTCTGGGAGCCCCATCGCCGGGGGTGCAGGCACCCCCCGCGATCGGGCTCCCAGCCGCCACCCCCGGCCCGCCCCCCTGGCTTCTGGGAGCCCCATCGCCGGGGGTGCAGGCACCCCCCGCGATCGGGCTCCCAGCCGCCACCCCCGGCCCGCCCCCCTGGCTTCTGGGAGCCTTGGGAACCCCTGCCTCTTTCTTATATTCTGAGTAATATCATCTCCCCATCGGAAAATTTTCAACTCCTTCTCAGACGATTGTACACCCCCAGTGTGCACACCCTCAGAGGGAGTAACCCCCTCTGTATTAGGAGTCACATCAGCCTCTTCCTCCCTGAATATTCAGAACAGTATCCCACCGTTGTTTCTACTTCCAGTGAAACTGATTGTCATATCCTCCTCTCCCAAGCAGAACTTGGAAACTCTGTCACGGGGGGTGTACACCGTTGTGATATAGAAATTAACATCGTCCTCTCCCGGGTTTACATCAGGAGCAAGTCTATTAATCATTAATATTAATAATTATATTAATATTAATATTAATTATTGATATTAATGATCACAATAAAGAGAGTAAAAATGAATACTGGTTTAAAAGGTTAACCACTTGTAATCATAATTATTAGTAATATCACTATTAATAATAATATTATGATATTAGCAATTAATGTGACTTAAATCAATACCCAGTGATGCTGGGAATACAATAATGATTAGTATTAGGAACTAATAATATTATTTGATGACATTAATATTAATAATTAATTGAAAGCAGGCATAATCATGTATTGAAAATCATTATCCATAATTAATAATGGTATCTTATGAATTTTTAGTATCATTGATCATTATTAAAATCGATCATTGATGATTAATAATCATATTATTATTCCTCATTCCACAGGAAGTGTAAACCTACTTGTGATGCTGTTCTTAATAACCAGGGTCGGAAAGCAGGACTTTAGTTTTAATATCGCAGCAGGTGTACACTCACCACGTGACACTGATCCTAATATGAACGGGGGTAGAGTATCACATGACTCCAATTATAGCAATGGATGGATAGCTATGCGGTAATATTGCTCCTAATATTCCCGGAAGAAGCCTTTGCTATTAGTCCGAATATGGCACTGAGGGGACAGTTTTTCTGAGATATAGTTCCTAGTATACGGAGTTGGAGAGGATGATAATAATTCACAGGCTGTGTGCTCCCGCCCAGTGATATTGTAATTACTATCCTGGGAGGGAGAGGATGATATTGCACTCTGTACAGCAGGAGGCGTACACCCAGTCTGGGATATTGTTCCTAATATCCATGGAGGGGACAGGCTGATATTACTCGCAATGTGGCACAGGGTGGACATTCACCCTGTTTCATCCTTCTCAATATTCCAAGGCCGAGAGACAGATATTAATCTCAGTATCACAGACACTGGACAACCCCTTGTGATACTCTTCCAAATATCCATTTCAGGTTGCCAGGAGCCACCCCCGGACGGCCCCCCTGGCTTCTGGGAGCCCCATCGCCGGGGGGTCAGGCACCCCCCGCGATCGGGCTCCCAGCCGCCACCCCCGGCCCGCGCCCCTGGCTTCTGGGAGCCCCATCGCCGGGGGTGCAGGCACGACCCCCGATCGGGCTCCCAGCCGCCACCCCCGGCCCGCGCCCCTGGCTTCTGGGAGCCCCATCGCCGGGGGTGCAGGCACCCCCCGCGATCGGGCTCCCAGCCGCCACCCCCGGCCCGCCCCCCTGGCTTCTGGGAGCCCCATCACCGGGGGTGCAGGCACCCCCCGCGATCGGGCTCCCAGCCGCCACCCCCGGCCCGCCCCCCTGGCTTCTGGGAGCCCCATCGCCGGGGGTGCAGGCACCCCCCGCGATCGGGCTCCCAGCCGCCACCCCCGGCCCGCCCCCCTGGCTTCTGGGAGCCCCATCGCCGGGGGTGCAGGCACCCCCCGCGATCGGGCTCCCAGCCGCCACCCCCGGCCCGCCCCCCTGGCTTCTGGGAGCCCCATCGCCGGGGGTGCAGGCACCCCCCGCGATCGGGCTCCCAGCCGCCACCCCCGGCCCGCCCCCCTGGCTTCTGGGAGCCCCATCGCCGGGGGTGCAGGCACCCCCCGCGATCGGGCTCCCAGCCGCCACCCCCGGCCCGCCCCCCTGGCTTCTGGGAGCCCCATCGCCGGGGGTGCAGGCACCCCCCGCGATCGGGCTCCCAGCCGCCACCCCCGGCCCGCCCCCCTGGCTTCTGGGAGCCCCATCGCCGGGGGTGCAGGCACCCCCCGCGATCGGGCTCCCAGCCGCCACCCCCGGCCCGCCCCCCTGGCTTCTGGGAGCCCCATCGCCGGGGGTGCAGGCACCCCCCGCGATCGGGCTCCCAGCCGCCACCCCCGGCCCGCCCCCCTGGCTTCTGGGAGCCCCATCGCCGGGGGTGCAGGCACCCCCCGCGATCGGGCTCCCAGCCGCCACCCCCGGCCCGCCCCCCTGGCTTCTGGGAGCCTTGGGAACCCCTGCCTCTTTCTTATATTCTGAGTAATATCATCTCCCCATCGGAAAATTTTCAACTCCTTCTCAGACGATTGTACACCCCCAGTGTGCACACCCTCAGAGGGAGTAACCCCCTCTGTATTAGGAGTCACATCAGCCTCTTCCTCCCTGAATATTCAGAACAGTATCCCACCGTTGTTTCTACTTCCAGTGAAACTGATTGTCATATCCTCCTCTCCCAAGCAGAACTTGGAAACTCTGTCACGGGGGGTGTACACCGTTGTGATATAGAAATTAACATCGTCCTCTCCCGGGTTTACATCAGGAGCAAGTCTATTAATCATTAATATTAATAATTATATTAATATTAATAATAATTATTGATATTAATGATCACAATAAAGAGAGTAGAAATGAATACTGGTTTAAAAGGTTAACCACTTGTAATCATAATTATTAGTAATATCACTATTAATAATAATATTATGATATTAGCAATTAATGTGACTTAAATCAATACCCAGTGATGCTGGGAATACAATAATGATTAGTATTAGGAACTAATAATATTATTTGATGACATTAATATTAATAATTAATTGAAAGCAGGCATAATCATGTATTGAAAATCATTATCCATAATTAATAATGGTATCTTATGAATTTTTAGTATCATTGATCATTATTAAAATCGATCATTGATGATTAATAATCATATTATTATTCCTCATTCCACAGGAAGTGTAAACCTACTTGTGATGCTGTTCTTAATAACCAGGGTCGGAAAGCAGGACTTTAGTTTTAATATCGCAGCAGGTGTACACTCACCACGTGACACTGATCCTAATATGAACGGGGGTAGAGTATCACATGACTCCAATTATAGCAATGGATGGATAGCTATGCGGTAATATTGCTCCTAATATTCCCGGAAGAAGCCTTTGCTATTAGTCCGAATATGGCACTGAGGGGACAGTTTTTCTGAGATATAGTTCCTAGTATACGGAGTTGGAGAGGATGATAATAATTCACAGGCTGTGTGCTCCCGCCCAGTGATATTGTAATTACTATCCTGGGAGGGAGAGGATGATATTGCACTCTGTACAGCAGGAGGCGTACACCCAGTCTGGGATATTGTTCCTAATATCCATGGAGGGGACAGGCTGATATTACTCGCAATGTGGCACAGGGTGGACATTCACCCTGTTTCATCCTTCTCAATATTCCAAGGCCGAGAGACAGATATTAATCTCAGTATCACAGACACTGGACAACCCCTTGTGATACTCTTCCAAATATCCATTTCAGGTTGCCAGGAGCCACCCCCGGACGGCCCCCCTGGCTTCTGGGAGCCCCATCGCCGGGGGGTCAGGCACCCCCCGCGATCGGGCTCCCAGCCGCCACCCCCGGCCCGCGCCCCTGGCTTCTGGGAGCCCCATCGCCGGGGGTGCAGGCACGACCCCCGATCGGGCTCCCAGCCGCCACCCCCGGCCCGCGCCCCTGGCTTCTGGGAGCCCCATCGCCGGGGGTGCAGGCACCCCCCGCGATCGGGCTCCCAGCCGCCACCCCCGGCCCGCCCCCCTGGCTTCTGGGAGCCCCATCGCCGGGGGTGCAGGCACCCCCCGCGATCGGGCTCCCAGCCGCCACCCCCGGCCCGCCCCCCTGGCTTCTGGGAGCCCCATCGCCGGGGGTGCAGGCACCCCCCGCGATCGGGCTCCCAGCCGCCACCCCCGGCCCGCCCCCCTGGCTTCTGGGAGCCCCATCGCCGGGGGTGCAGGCACCCCCCGCGATCGGGCTCCCAGCCGCCACCCCCGGCCCGCCCCCCTGGCTTCTGGGAGCCCCATCGCCGGGGGTGCAGGCACCCCCCGCGATCGGGCTCCCAGCCGCCACCCCCACCCGCCCCCCTGGCTTCTGGGAGCCCCATCGCCGGGGGTGCAGGCACCCCCCGCGATCGGGCTCCCAGCCGCCACCCCCGGCCCGCCCCCCTGGCTTCTGGGACCCCCATCGCCGGGGGTGCAGGCACCCCCCGCGATCGGGCTCCCAGCCGCCACCCCCGGCCCGCCCCCCTGGCTTCTGGGAGCCCCATCGCCGGGGGTGCAGGCACCCCCCGCGATCGGGCTCCCAGCCGCCACCCCCGGCCCGCCCCCCTGGCTTCTGGGAGCCCCATCGCCGGGGGTGCAGGCACCCCCCGCGATCGGGCTCCCAGCCGCCACCCCCGGCCCGCCCCCCTGGCTTCTGGGAGCCCCATCGCCGGGGGTGCAGGCACCCCCCGCGATCGGGCTCCCAGCCGCCACCCCCGGCCCGCCCCCCTGGCTTCTGGGAGCCCCATCGCCGGGGGTGCAGGCACCCCCCGCGATCGGGCTCCCAGCCGCCACCCCCGGCCCGCCCCCCTGGCTTCTGGGAGCCCCATCGCCGGGGGTGCAGGCACCCCCCGCGATCGGGCTCCCAGCCGCCACCCCCGGCCCGCCCCCCTGGCTTCTGGGAGCCCCATCGCCGGGGGTGCAGGCACCCCCCGCGATCGGGCTCCCAGCCGCCACCCCCGGCCCGCCCCCCTGGCTTCTGGGAGCCCCATCGCCGGGGGTGCAGGCACCCCCCGCGATCGGGCTCCCAGCCGCCACCCCCGGCCCGCCCCCCTGGCTTCTGGGAGCCCCATCGCCGGGGGTGCAGGCACCCCCCGCGATCGGGCTCCCAGCCGCCACCCCCGGCCCGCCCCCCTGGCTTCTGGGAGCCTTGGGAACCCCTGCCTCTTTCTTATATTCTGAGTAATATCATCTCCCCATCGGAAAATTTTCAACTCCTTCTCAGACGATTGTACACCCCCAGTGTGCACACCCTCAGAGGGAGTAACCCCCTCTGTATTAGGAGTCACATCAGCCTCTTCCTCCCTGAATATTCAGAACAGTATCCCACCGTTGTTTCTACTTCCAGTGAAACTGATTGTCATATCCTCCTCTCCCAAGCAGAACTTGGAAACTCTGTCACGGGGGGTGTACACCGTTGTGATATAGAAATTAACATCGTCCTCTCCCGGGTTTACATCAGGAGCAAGTCTATTAATCATTAATATTAATAATTATATTAATATTAATAATAATTATTGATATTAATGATCACAATAAAGAGAGTAGAAATGAATACTGGTTTAAAAGGTTAACCACTTGTAATCATAATTATTAGTAATATCACTATTAATAATAATATTATGATATTAGCAATTAATGTGACTTAAATCAATACCCAGTGATGCTGGGAATACAATAATGATTAGTATTAGGAACTAATAATATTATTTGATGACATTAATATTAATAATTAATTGAAAGCAGGCATAATCATGTATTGAAAATCATTATCCATAATTAATAATGGTATCTTATGAATTTTTAGTATCATTGATCATTATTAAAATCGATCATTGATGATTAATAATCATATTATTATTCCTCATTCCACAGGAAGTGTAAACCTACTTGTGATGCTGTTCTTAATAACCAGGGTCGGAAAGCAGGACTTTAGTTTTAATATCGCAGCAGGTGTACACTCACCACGTGACACTGATCCTAATATGAACGGGGGTAGAGTATCACATGACTCCAATTATAGCAATGGATGGATAGCTATGCGGTAATATTGCTCCTAATATTCCCGGAAGAAGCCTTTGCTATTAGTCCGAATATGGCACTGAGGGGACAGTTTTTCTGAGATATAGTTCCTAGTATACGGAGTTGGAGAGGATGATAATAATTCACAGGCTGTGTGCTCCCGCCCAGTGATATTGTAATTACTATCCTGGGAGGGAGAGGATGATATTGCACTCTGTACAGCAGGAGGCGTACACCCAGTCTGGGATATTGTTCCTAATATCCATGGAGGGGACAGGCTGCTATTACTCACAATGTGGCACAGGGTGGACATTCACCCTGTTTCATCCTTCTCAATATTCCAAGGCCGAGAGACAGATATTAATCTCAGTATCACAGACACTGGACAACCCCTTGTGATACTCTTCCAAATATCCATTTCAGGTTGCCAGGAGCCACCCCCGGACGGCCCCCCTGGCTTCTGGGAGCCCCATCGCCGGGGGGTCAGGCACCCCCCGCGATCGGGCTCCCAGCCGCCACCCCCGGCCCGCCCCCCTGGCTTCTGGGAGCCCCATCGCCGGGGGGTCAGGCACGCCCCCCGATCGGGCTCCCAGCCGCCACCCCCGGCCCGCGCCCCTGGCTTCTGGGAGCCCCATCGCCGGGGGTGCAGGCACGACCCCCGATCGGGCTCCCAGCCGCCACCCCCGGCCCGCCCCCCTGGCTTCTGGGAGCCCCATCGCCGGGGGTGCAGGCACCCCCCGCGATCGGGCTCCCAGCCGCCACCCCCGGCCCGCCCCTCTGGCTTCTGGGAGCCCCACCGCCGGGGGCGCCGGCACCCCCCGCGATCGGGCTCCCAGCCGCCACCCCCGGCCCGCCCCCCTGGCTTCTGGGAGCCCCACCGCCGGGGGCGCCGGCACCCCCCGCGATCGGGCTCCCAGCCGCCACCCCCGGCCCGCCCCCCTGGCTTCTGGGAGCCCCACCGCCGGGGGCGCCGGCACCCCCCGCGATCGGGCTCCCAGCCGCCACCCCCGGCCCGCCCCCCTGGCTTCTGGGAGCCCCACCGCCGGGGGCGCCGGCACCCCCCGCGATCGGGCTCCCAGCCGCCACCCCCGGCCCGCCCCCCTGGCTTCTGGGAGCCCCACCGCCGGGGGCGCCGGCACCCCCCGCGATCGGGCTCCCAGCCGCCACCCCCGGCCCGCCCCCCTGGCTTCTGGGAGCCCCACCGCCGGGGGCGCCGGCACCCCCCGCGATCGGGCTCCCAGCCGCCACCCCCGGCCCGCCCCCCTGGCTTCTGGGAGCCCCACCGCCGGGGGCGCCGGCACCCCCCGCGATCGGGCTCCCAGCCGCCACCCCCGGCCCGCCCCCCTGGCTTCTGGGAGCCCCACCGCCGGGGGCGCCGGCACCCCCCGCGATCGGGCTCCCAGCCGCCACCCCCGGCCCGCCCCCCTGGCTTCTGGGAGCCCCACCGCCGGGGGCGCCGGCACCCCCCGCGATCGGGCTCCCAGCCGCCACCCCCGGCCCGCCCCCCTGGCTTCTGGGAGCCCCACCGCCGGGGGCGCCGGCACCCCCCGCGATCGGGCTCCCAGCCGCCACCCCCGGCCCGCCCCCCTGGCTTCTGGGAGCCCCACCGCCGGGGGCGCCGGCACCCCCCGCGATCGGGCTCCCAGCCGCCACCCCCGGCCCGCCCCCCTGGCTTCTGGGAGCCCCACCGCCGGGGGCGCCGGCACCCCCGGCGATCGGGCTCCCAGCCGCCACCCCCGGCCCGCCCCACTGGCTTCTGGGAGCCCCACCGCCGGGGGCGCCGGCACCCCCGGCGATCGGGCTCCCAGCCGCCACCCCCGGCCCGCCCCCCTGGCTTCTGGGAGCCCCACCGCCGGGGGCGCCGGCACCCCCGGCGATCGGGCTCCCAGCCGCCACCCCCGGCCCGCCACCCTGGCTTCTGGGAGCCCCACCGCCGGGGGCGCCGGCGGGGCTCCCAGCCGCCACCCCCGGCCCGCCCCCCTGGCTTCTGGGAGCCCCACCCAAGCACACAGCCTGTGAATTATTATCATCCTCTCCAACTCCGTATACTAGGAACTATATCTCAGAAAAACTGTCCCCTCAGTGCCATATTCGGACTAATAGCAAAGGCTTCTTCCGGGAATATTAGGAGCAATATTACCGCATAGCTATCCATCCATTGCTATAATTGGAGTCATGTGATACTCTACCCCCGTTCATATTAGGATCAGTGTCACGTGGTGAGTGTACACCTGCTGCGATATTAAAACTAAAGTCTTGCTTTCCGACCCTGGTTATTAAGAACAGCATCACAAGTAGGTTTACACTTCCTGTGGAATGAGGAATAATAATATGATTATTAATCATCAATGATCGATTTTAATAATGATCAATGATACTAAAAATTCATGATACCATTATTAATTATGGATAATGATTTTCAATACATGATTATGCCTGCTTTCAATTAATTATTAATATTAATGTCATCAAATAATATTATTAGTTCCTAATACTAATCATTATTGTATTCCCAGCATCACTGGGTATTGATTTAAGTCACATTAATTGCTAATATCATAATATTATTATTAATAGTGATATTACTAATAATTATGATTACAAGTGGTTAACCTTTTAAACCAGTATTCATTTTTACTCTCTTTATTGTGATCATTAATATCAATAATTATTATTAATATTAATATAATTATTAATATTAATGATTAATAGACTTGCTCCTGATGTAAACCCGGGAGAGGACGATGTTAATTTCTATATCACAACGGTGTACACCCCCCGTGACAGAGTTTCCAAGTTCTGCTTGGGAGAGGAGGATATGACAATCAGTTTCACTGGAAGTAGAAACAACGGTGGGATACTGTTCTGAATATTCAGGGAGGAAGAGGCTGATGTGACTCCTAATACAGAGGGGGTTACTCCCTCTGAGGGTGTGAACACTGGGGGTGTACAATCGTCTGAGAAGGAGTTGAAAATTTTCCGATGGGGAGATGATATTACTCAGAATATGAGAAAGAGGCTAGGGGTCCACAAGGCTCCCAGAAGCCAGGGGGGCGGGCCGGGGGTGGCGGCTGGGAGCCCGATCGCGCGGGGTGCCTGCACCCCCGGCGATGGGGCTCCCAGAAGCCGGGGGCGCGGGCCGGGTGTGGCGACTGCATGCCCGATCGCAGGGGATGCCTGCTCTTAATCCCAATATGGCACAGAGGGTACAGCTCTTCTGAGATATTGTTCCTAGTATACGGAAGGGGAGAGGATGATAATGATACGCAGGTTGTGTGCTCCCGCCCGGTGATATTGTTATTACTATCCTGGAAGGGAAAGGATGATATTGCACTCTGTACAGCTGGAGGCATACACCCAGTCTGGGATATTGTTCCTTATGTCCATGGAGGGGACAGACTGATATTACTCGCTATGTGGCACATGGTGGACATTCACCCTGTTTCATCCTTCTCAATATTCCAACACCGAGAGACTGATATTACTCTCCGTATCACAGACACTGTACAACCCCTTGTGATACTCTTCCAAATATCCAGATGATGTTCCCCCCTCCCAACCCGTCCGGCCCCCCCTGGCTTCTGGGAGTCCCATCGCCAGGGGTGCAGGCACCCCCCGCGATCGGGCTCCCAGCCGCCACCCCCGGCTCGCCGCCGTGGCTTCTGGGAGCCCCATCGCTGGGGTTGCAGGCACGCCCCCCGATTGGGCTCCCCGCCGCCACTTCCGGCCCGCCCCCCTTACTTCTGGGAGCCCCATCACCGGCGGGTGAGGCACCCCCCGCGTTCGAGCCCTTGGCAGCCACCCCTGGCCCGCCCCCCTGGCTTCTGGGAGCCAGAATGAGATTAGTAAAAGGGACCATGGAAAGCTGACTTGCTCCTGAACCGTGGGAGCTTGGTGTGAGATGGTTCCTTTGATGAAGCAGAAAGCAGCCCTCGCCAGACACTAAGTCTGTCACTCCATTGACCTTGGACTCTCAGCCTCCAGACTGTGAGAAATTAGTATCCGTTGTTCATAAATCACTCAGTCTAGGTCAGGCACAGTGGCTCACGCCTGTAATCACAGCACTTTGGAAGGCTAAGCCAAGTGGATCAAGAGGTCAAAAAATCGAGACCATCCTGGCCAACATGATGAAACCAAATCTCTACTACAAATACAAAAAAAAAAAAAAGAAAATGCCAGGTATGGTGGTGGGCACCTGTAGTCCCAGCTACTCAGGAGACTGAGGCAGGAAAATCACTTGAACTCGGGAGGTGGAGCTTGCAGTGAACCGAGATCGCTCCATGCTCTCCAGCCTGAGCAACAGAGCAAGGCTCCATTTCAAAATAAATAAATAAATAAATAAATAATAAATAATTAAAATAAACGTCCCAGTCTATGGCACTTTGTCATAGCAGCCTGAATGAACTAGGACAGCTCAGTATGAATCAAACAGAAGGCCAGGTCACAGGAACCTAAAGGAAGTCCTCCTAGAAGCAGAATGACATCAGGGAAGAAGGAACAATGGCAGGAGGGGCAAAATAGGACCTCAGGGCTGTTCTAGGACACCCACGTCCCAGGCTGTGAGGCTACCTGTGGTGCTTGGCATCCTGCCAACCCAGATCAGTGGCACAGGTGCCTACCGGGAGCTGTGCAGCAGACCCCCTCTTGCTCAAGGAGCCTTCTCGGGACCAGTCTTCCGGACTGGCATTGGACAAGAGCTTTACAAATGTCCTCACAATTGCATCCATGGGCAAGAAATTCCACTTCTAGAATCATTCTTAAAGAAGAAGAAAAATGTTTAAATAAATAAATAAAACAATAAAATTAGACTCATTCTTGGAATGTTGCCAGGATATAGCTTACAAGATAGGAAAACAAGCTCAAATTATAGGAGTGTATTTAATAAAAGAAAAAAAGAAAGAAAAGAATAGAACAGTCAGAAGATGGTCATATTCTAGAAGAGCTGCAGGAATAAGGGAATTAAAAACAATATGCTCCAAAACCCTTTAGAGAAGGTACGCTTGGGCTCCAGACATTTGGCCTGGTTTTTTGGACAAAAGTGGTGAATTGGTCCTCTCTCCCTCTCTCTCTCCCTCTCTCTCTTTCTCCCTCTCTATGTCCTTTCCTCCATCCCTCTATCCATCCCTTTCTCTCTCTCTCCCTCTCTCTGTCTCTCCCTCCCTCCCTTTCTCCCTCTCTATCTCCCCCTTTCTCTCTCTCTCTCTCTCCCACTCTCCCCCGCCCCCTGTCTCCCTGCCTGCTTCTCTGTCTCCTCCCTGCATCCCATACACATCATGGTAGAAAGGCCCCTTAGGATCATCCCACATCCTCTGTGGCCATCCACACCTGCCAACCTGCCCTCTGATCTGTATACTGTCCTGGTTTATTCTGCCCACCTGAAAAAGCTCGGCCATGCAGGTAGAAGATGCTGCTGTTCTATTTCCATGATGCCAAATGCCTAGAAATTAAGGGGAAAACGCATTCACCAAAAAAATGGGATTTTATGTTGAATCTTAGCATTTACTTCTGTTATCCTCCTTTTTTTTCTTTTGTTTAGGTCTGTGTCCTGGGAAGCTCTGGGATGAACATGACTCCTGAGCACAGACGCCGCCCTCACAGAGGTTCGTGTATGCTCGGCTTCATCCTCGGAACTTTACACTCATACTTGACTTGCCCACTTTACGTGTCTTTTTTTTTTTTTTTTTTTTTTGGCCTGACTTTTAGAAAACCAATCTGAGAATAAAGTTTAAAAAGAGAGTTTCTGAACCCTTAACTGAGGTCAAAATCTTGGAGTGAAAGCCAAAGATGCAGCGTCCAAGGAGTGAGGGGAATGGGGGCATCTTCGAACCCAGAATCAGTCAGCAGTGGGGAGAAAACAAGGGCTTCTATGTGTGGCTCCCTGATGAGCACTCGGAAAGCAAATGCGTTTCAGTCCAGAAGAAGGTCAAGTGAGGAAATGACCTAAATGGGGCTTATTCCTTGCTCAGCCCTGAGACTAGGCTGGAGGTCCCAGGCAGGAGAGGGAGGGCCAGGCCCCATAAGCCTCTCCCCACGGAAAATGATGATGGGCCAGGAAGCTGCAGAGTGAGTCGACCTTCTTGCCCTCTCTGCAGAGGCCTGGCCCTTGTGAGTGAACCCCCTCACTCCCTCTTATTATTTAGTCTTGCTACTGTTGACATATTAAAGTTGGTGATCATTTGGAACATGAGTGCTAAACTGAATTTTGTTAATTCTAATAATTTATCAGAGCATTTTTATATTTCTAGGAAACAGAATTATACATTATCCTCAGAATTATTTTATCTTTCTTGTTAATAATAACAGTCCTTCAGTCGCCCTGCCTTCCCACTGGGTGTGAGTGCATCTCTGCTAATGTGGGGCATGAGAATGGATGCCAGAGGCAGAGCAAGCAGCTCAGAGGCCATAGCAGCTATTTATTTTTTTGTTTATTTATTTATTTATTTTGAGATGGAGTCTCACTCTGTTGCCCAGGCTGGAGTGCAATGGCGTGATCTCAGCTCACTGCAACCACCACTTCCTGGGTTCAAGTGATTCTCCTGCCTCAGCTTCCAGAGTAGCTGGGATTACAGGCACCCACCACCATGCCGGGCTAATTTTTGGTACTCTTAGTAGAGACGGAGTTTCACCATGTTGGCAAGGTTGGTCTTGAACCCCTGGCCTCGGGTGATTCACCCACCTTGGCCTCCTAAAGTGCTAAGATTACAGGCATGAGCCACCATGCCCGGCCCATTGTGGCATCTTAATCACAGAGTGAAGAAGGCCTGGACCCAGCGTGAAGATGATGAAAAGGGGGAAGAGCAGCTCTCTCACCTATAGTGCTGCCAGGCGCTTCCAACTTTCAACATAAGGGACACTAAATAGCTTTCCCAACGAAAACAACTGAGATGTTGGGTAAAACCTACAAAAATGCATCTTTGTAAGTGCATTACTGGGCTGGCATTGAAGGATGGAATCCACAGCAGTCGATAAGGAATTGGCGGGAACCAAAGTGGAATTTATTTTTCTGTTTAGACAGTTGCACAGAGGATGGGGCATCAGAAACAAAACCGGATGTCTCTCCAAAATGAGGTCAGAAATCTGACATCTTAGACTTAAAATAAAAGCCCACCTCAGAGCAGGAGCAGCAAGGAGAGCAGCTGTCCCTGCATTGGTGCTGGGTGGAGGGAAAACCACTGACCCTGAGAACCGATGAGAAACAGTCCTCCAGGAGTTCATGCTGGAAGACCTCGAGAGCATGGGTCAAATCGACGTGGCACCAGGCGGCTGCTAACTTCACCTCTACCCCATGTGAGTGAACATCTTTGCTGAAACAATGCAACCCTGTCCTCAAAATATCTCCCCACTTAAAATTCCAAGAAAGATAAGTCCCCGTGCAAAAAGTTACAAAACATAAGTAAACAAAGTACTGTGGATACATCCAATAATTCAAGAAACAAATTGAGCAGAGCCACAAAAATCCAAAATGTGGAAAAGATCAACTGCTGGCAAAGTATCCACTGCTGTTGCTCCCGTTAAGAGACTGTATTTCATAAAAAGCTAGACACGCCCCTCTGTGGCCTCACACTTGCCTTCTCAGGCATGTCTGCCCCAGAAATGCCTTTGCACTGCCTTCTCCAAGAGACACATACGGGGCAAGAATATTTAGGCAGTGATTGTAGACATAGAAAACACTTGAAAGCCACCCAAATACATCTCTATCAAGGAAAAAAGCTGGCATAGTCACATTGTGGAATATGATACAGCTGTGAAAATGAACTGCCGTTAGAAGCATCAGCAATGAAAAATTACAGTGAACAAAGGAAATTACTGAAAAATACACTGCTATTCCACATACAGTTCACAAACTATAACATATGACATGGCTGAATAATATACAGAGAAATGATATAACTTATGAAAAGCAAGACAAACATTAACACATTAGTCCTATGTCTGGGTGAAGAAGGGAGACCCAGGTGATGAAAGAAGGGCGCATTGTAGCCTTTCAAGACACTCGATGCTAATGCATGATGACAACAGCGCAATTAGTAATCTATCAGATTATGCATTCAGTTTTGTTTGTTTGTTTGCTTTTGAGGCGGAGTTTTGCTCATGTAGCCCAGGCTAGAGTGTAATGGCACGATCTCGGCTCGCTGCAACTTCTATCTCCTGGGTTCAAACAACTCTCCCACCTCAGCCTCCCGAGTAGCTGGGATCACAGGTGCCTGCCATGATGCTCAGCTAACTTTTTGTATTTTTTTAGTAGAGACGGGTTTCACCACATTGGCCAGGCTGGTCTTAAACACCTGACCTCAAATGATCCACCCGCCTCAGCCTCCGAAAGTGCTGGGCTTACAGACATGAGCCACCATGCCCAGCCAAATTTTATAGACTCTTAGGTGTCATATATTTCATAATTAAACATAAAAAACTAAATGTTTACTGTAGTTTGTAAATGAAAGAGCAATACAAATTGTTGCAAACTTTTAAACATCAAACCTGTTGTATAGCTCATAGTGACCCTCCTATTAAGCTGTGGTAAGCTCCAATTGGTATTTCATTGTTATTTTCTAAAAACTAGGTGAACAGATGAAAAACAGAATTCAGTTTTAAAACAAGATATTAAGATAATGTTACTGGTTGAAAGTGTCCAAGTTGTTGGTGCCTTGAACCAAGAATTGGACGCAATGCAAAAATGGAGCAAGGAAAGAATGAAGCAGCAAAGCAGACATTTACGGAAAATGAAAGCACGCTCCACAGGGTGAGAGCGCCTGAGCACAGGGGGCCCGTTACTGAAGTTTCTAGGGCTTAAATCCCCTCTCGAGGTTTCCATTGGTTACTTGGTGTGTACCCTACGTAAATGAAGAGGATGAAGTAAAATTACAAAGTCATGTACTCGGTGTAAGCCCTGTGTAAATGGAGAGGATATTTCTTGTCATACCGCAAGAGTTTCCATTTGATTTCGTTCTCGGAAGTCAAGGTGAATCGGCCTTATGTTCCTGCCTCCAGACCCTTTTCTCCTGCCTCCGTGGAATGGATGGCAGGACATGGAAAATGGTTTTGTCCAAATGACATGTCCCAGGGCACTGGCAGCTGAGGACAAGAGGGAACCAGTTGGTGTCACTGAGGAACGCTCACCCGTGTCTCCACACCGCACAGAACAAAGTGAGTGTCCTTGTCCTGAACCCTCTGAAGTGAGTATCTCGCCTCAGAGCTTTCATGAAACCCTTTTTAGGAGAGGCTCCTTCTCTCTCCTTCTGCAGCCACAAGGCAGCAGGGATAGCCCCTCTCTCGCTGAAGTTCTTCTTAAAAAAACAAAGAGAATAAAATACTAGAATTAATGTAATGAATAATAAAATAATGAAAATGAAAGTATGTTTCACAGAAGCAGCTCTGGAATTTCATGTATTGGTGGCATTAAAAGCATAAAATGGGCCTATAGGCCTGGCGGGGTGGCTCATGCCTGTAATCCCAGCACTTTGGGAGTCTGAGGCAGGTGGATCACGAGGTCAGGAGATCGAGACCATCCTGGCTAACACAGTGAAACACCGTCTCTACTAAAAATACAAAAAATTAGCCATACATGGTGATGGGGCCCTGTAGTCCCAGCTACTCGGGAGGCTGAGGCAGGAGAATGGCGTGAACCCGGGAGGCCGAGCTTGTAGTGAGCCGATATCGCTTCACTGCACTCCAGCCTGGGCAACAGAACAAGACTCTGTCTAAAAAAAAAAAAAAAAGAAAAAAGAAAATGGGCCTATAGAGCTCCATTTAATGGCAAAAAATTAAGGAAAGAATAAAAAGACTCTGCTAATAATGGTGACGTGAGCTGCTCATATTGTCATTTTCTCTGGGACCTAATATTGGGGAGGAGGTGGGACCACCTGCCACCAGGCTCCAGGTGATTTTCGGGCTGTTCCCCCAAATCACTGCAGCCTCTTCCCTGCTGGTCCCTTGATCCTGCTGCTGTGCCGGGCGTCCTGAGTGGCAGGAGGCACCTCGGCAGCTTCCAGTGGGATAGGCCTGCGGCATTCTGAGCCTGAATGTCGTGATCACTAGGAAGTAAGGAGACATAAGCAGGAAGGGTTCAGGGATGGAGCGGCCGCTTCTCAGGGATCAGTCTCGGGCCCGAGCTGAGAAGAATCCCCTTTCAGGACGATGGCTCCAGGCTGAGGTCAACGCTGTTTCTGTGCGTTATGATGACTGACCTGCATCCACAGGGAAGCGTATCCGGGCTCCTTTTTCCCAGGCAATGTTGGGAATACCTTGAAATGGGCACTGGTGGATTTCAATTCCAGCCTTCCAGAAGCCACTCCAAATGGAAATGGAGCTAACGGATGCAGGTGGAGTAAGTAAACAACTTTAGGTCCCAAACAACAATTTTCACATACAATATAGTGTACAGGGAAAAATAAAGCCTTGGGACCCCAACTCACAGCCAAAACGGAAAAAAATCATTAAGTTGGAAGCTGAATCATGCAAGAAACTGCCTTTCCTTTTGTTCCTAAGCAGATAGTTACAGATAGCTACATCTCCACAGGAAGCTGGTCTATGTTCACCTTATCTTATATAAAGGCTTATGTAGAGGACTGATTTACCGCATGTGAGATGAAGACGTAACTGATCCTTCCCCATCTGCTCTCTTTCTCTTGCAACCTGAGGAAGACCACAGGTTCCCTCTCTCCCCTCCTGCCCACCATTTTCCTCCAGCCCACCCTTCCCCTCCAGCCCACCCTTCCCTCCTGCCCACTCTTTTCCTCCAGCCCAGCCTTCCTCTCCAGCCCAGCCTTCTCCTCCAGCCCGCCTGGAAGAGGAAGAGGTCTGCAGCTTACATCAGAATCTCGAAGTTGACACCCAAAAAAGGTAAAAGATCCTGCGGGATGCTGGCATATACAACTAATGAGATAACGCTCTGGGTGTACATCCTAGCATACAGGAAGAGCATTCTTGTTCATGGCGGTGGTTTCAAATATTTCAGTGAGTTTTCCCTTGAATGCCTCAGTTGGGAGCCACTTCAGTTCAGCGCAGGAAGCAAGGGAGCTTCAAGGACTGGTAGTTATGAATTCAAGCTTATACACAGCGACAGATCACAGGTCTGTGGAAGATACTGGTCAATCAATATACAGAGGTAGCATTCCATAACTGAAGCATAGGGCATATCTGACTTCATCTGACAAGGCTAAAATCATGATTGTTTTTCTAACTGGGAAATTTATGTAACTTATTTGCCAATAAACAACCATCTCTCTCTCCCCATTTTCTGACATAACGCTAGTCGTTAGAGAAATGTTCCGATGATGTTCATGAAAGAACAAACCAATGTCTTCCGCTTTAATACCACCTATTTCACACATATGACTCTTGCTGCTTCCATGTGACACTAAAAATATCGGGAGTGCCAGGAAGTCTCTTTAATCATCGTTCTCCAACGTGCTCAGGAGATGAAGTCATTCTGTGAAGTGGACTTCAGTTGACACCACTGAGAAAATGTCCTAGAGAAAGTAAAACTTGTAGTGGCCTCATACTTTACAGAAATAATCCAACTTCTTTCTTTCATTTCTTTCCGGTTTTTGGACATGAATTTTAATTGGTTCAGGGCGACCTGTTTCTGCATCAAAGTCTTGGGAAGCTTCCATCTGTTTTTATATTATATTATATTATATTATATTATATTATATTATATTATATTATTTAGAAATAGAGTCTCACTGTGTCACTCAGGCCAAAGTGTAGTGGTATGATCACGGCTCACTGCAGTCTCAACCTCCCAGGCTCGAGCCAATCCTCAGGCCTCCACCACCTGAGTAGCTGGGACTGCAGGTGTGCCACCATGTCCTGCTAACGTTTTATTTTTATTTTTTTATTTTTTGTAGAGACAGGATCTCGTTATGTGGCCAAAGCGGGTCTCAAACTCCTGGTCTCAAGCAATCCTTGTGTCAGCCTCCTAAAGTGCTGAGATTATAGACATGAGCCATGGCACGCAGCTGATTTATTAGTTTATTTTCTCAGAACTCTATGCAACCTGATTCTTAATACATAAGGAAAGAGAAGCCAGTCAAAAGTGGAAGTAGTTGCACACAATGAAAGTGTCATTTGGCACTTAGACAAGAGAGGCGGATTATAAAAATGAAAGATCTACATGTCGCAATTGGCTGTGGGCTTGGACTCCAGCACTTTTTATTTTTATTTTTTTAGGAGATAGTGTCTCACTCTCTTACTCAAGCTGGAGTGCAGTGATATAATCATAGCTCACTGTTATCTCAAACTCCTGAGTTCAAGTGATCCTCCTGCCTCGACCTCCCAAGTACCTGGGACTACAGATGTGCCATCGCTCCAGGTAATTTTTTTTTTTTTTGAATTTTTGTAGAGACGAGGTCTCCCTGTGTTGCCCAGGCTAGTCTCAAACATGTGACCTCAAGCAATCGTTCCCCCTTGGCCTCTAAAGCACTGGGGTTATAGGTGTGAGTCACTGTACCCGGCCAAGAAACCAACCCCACCTGTTTTCTATATAAAGTTTAGCATCTAGATACGAAGCAAAATAAGTTTTCAAGATCAAGGAGTCTGAAGGGAAGCTGCTGGGAGGGGAATGGGCTCAAGGCAGCGTTTTCTGGTCTACAGTTTTGCTTATTCTTGGACTTTCCAAAGTCCTGAAAGAAGCAGAAGGAAAGTGAGAAGAGAGGAAGAGGCAGGAGGAAAGGAGGAGGGCTGCACCTCTGCGGTTGCAGATTAGCCCAAGCCGGCTCAGTGGCTGGGAAGGAAGGGAGGAAACCCCCAAGGCCGAAGGTGGAGTCAGAGTCCTGGGTCCAGCAGAGACTGGACAGGAGGAGGGTGCCGGGAGCCAAAGACCTTCCTGCTAGCACTGCAACCTCTTAAACTGCTTAGGCTTTTATCTAAATTTGATATGTCCGCATTTTGTAGACCTCCAAACCAAGTCACTCAGGGTAACCCAGACAGGAAGGGGAGGATGATAGGAGAAGGTGCCCCACCTGATGATGCCCTTCTGGCTTTTATCCATTCCTGGGAATGACTCTTTCTCCAACTCGGGGGATACCCCTATGGGAGAATACAGTGGCGTGGACCAGCAGTGGAGAATTCCAAGTCCAAAAAACGATTGGCATTTTCAAGGAAAGTAAGAAATCATCCTGCATATATGAAATATTGGGAAAAAGGTTGTTACTAATAATTCTCAAGCGACCACTCTGGTGAGACTAGGTTTCTCTGGGGATGTGTGGAGCAGGGTGTATGTACCGAGTGAGCACATCCCACCCTTCAGACTCCTTCAGCTCCTGTCTACTGTAGCAGTCAGAGGGCAACTCCTGTCCTCATCTCCTCTGAGCGACCCACTCACTCATTCACTCACTCATTCATTCACTCGTTAACTCATTCACTCACTCACTCATTCACTCATTCACTCCTTCACTCGCTCACTCACTCATTCACTCACCCTTTTACTCACTTGCTCATTCATTTACTCATTCACTCACTCATTCACTGACCCATTCACTCACGCACTCACTCATTCACTCACCCATTCACTCACTCATTCATTCCCTCATTCACTCACTCAGTCATTCCCTAACTCACCCTTTCACTCACTCACCCATTCACTCATTCACTCACTCACTCATTCACTCACTTATTCACTCACTCACTCATTTCCTCATTCATTCACTCAATCATTCACTCACTCAAATCATTCACTCATTCACTCACTCATTCACCTCTTCACTCACTCATTCACTCATCCTTTACTCACACACTCACTCATTTATTGACTCATTCACTCACTCGTTCATTCACTCACTCAATTCTTCACTCCCTCATTCACTTGTTCGCTCACTGACTCATTCACTCACTCTTTCCCTCACCCATTCACTCACTCACCCACTCATCTGTTCACTCACTCATTCACCCACTCACCCATTCACTAAGTCACTCATTCATTCACTCACTCACTCACTCATCACTCATTTATTCCCTCGGTCACTCACTCATTCACTCACTTATTCACTTGCTTATTCACTCACTCATTCACTAAGACGCTCATTCATTCACTTACTCACTTATTCACTCACCCATTCACTCACTCACTCATTCACTCATTGACTCCCTTGGCAATTCATTCACTCACTCACGGTCACTCATTCAGTCATTTACCCACTCACTCACTCATTTCTCCTTCCCTCATCCACTCACTCACTCATTCACTGACTGACACTCACTCACCCATTCACTCATTTACTCACTCATTTACTCCTTCACTCACTCACTCACTCACTCACTCCCTCCCTCCTTCATTCATTCATTCAGCAGCACCCATGACAGGTTCACTCTGTCCTGGGCTCTGCTGTTGCCCTGGGACTGCAGCAGGGAAGAGTCAAAGATCTCTGAATCCACGGCATTCAGAGTTCAGCCAGGGGACCTTTCGAGAAGCCCAGCAGATAGGTGAAATGCCCCATGTGTGACACTGACGAGGATGTTTTAAGAGCAGCAGGGAGGGAACAGGAGTGTGCATGGAGCCCAAAATTTCTAAGAGGGTGATCTGGGGAGGCCTCACCGTGCAGGAGACCTTGCAGGACAGACCTGTGGAAAGTGGGCAGAGTCGGTAGGGAGAGGAGGGCCTGGGTTGAGGAAAGAGCAGGCTAGGCCTGAGGTTGTCGGGTGCCTGCATGGGCCTCTGGGCAGCACCAGGATCTGAAGGGACCAGAGGACAGGCCAGTGTGGCTTGTGTGGGGTCTGTGACTCCGAGTCAGCAGAGAAGATGCCTGAATTACATCCTGATAGGTGCACCCTGACTTTGAAGCTGAGGACACCCGAGACATGGAGGTGGGGTGGAGGTTGGGGCAGAGCAGGGGATGAGGAGGGAGCCTGTTCCGGTCCAGGTCAAAGGTGGTGGCCTGGCCCTAGTGGCTCCAGATGCAATGAAGAGCCAATGGGGACTTTCCTGAGGGACTTAGATGCCAGGGTGGAAGAGCACTGCAAGGCTTCAGCCTGAGCCCCTGGGAGGATGGAGTCACCAGGAGCTGAGGTAAGGAAGACTGAGCGATGGGGGGTTGTGTGGGGGGTGCAGAGGCCTGAGCTCAGTTTGGCCCCTGCAGATTTGAGATGCCCACTCCATGCACAGGCCGAGACAGCAGAGAAGGGGAAGAGGCTGCAGCTCAGGTAGCCCTGGGATGTGCAGCCCCACATGCTGGGGCACTGGGTCATGGTGTCCTCATGGCTGGGAGCTGCTTCCCTCCTGGGATGCCAGAACTCCTTTAGGGCACATCGGCAACTCCTGCGCTCACCACTGAGGGGAAGTGGGAAGGGCAGCTGTCCCTATGCATGTTCTCCTTCACCTTGTCCTAGGCAGGTCCCAGGCAGCACCACCCTCCCAAGTGGCTCCCCTTGGCCGCTGTCTCTAGTGTTCACAGCCAGACCCTAGAAGAGGGCTGGACTCAGCGGCTCACTTCTGATGAATAGAACCAGGCAAAAGAGATGGTGGTCTCTCCTGAGATTGGATTGGGAGGAGCTGAGGTTCTGTCCACTGGAACTCTCCCCCTGGCTCTTGGTAGGTGCTAGTTCTGGCAAAGCCAGTCACCCGCCCAGGGCAGAGGGCAACCTGAAGCTGATGCCACAGAGAGACTGGGGCCTTCAGTCCAACAGCCTGCAAGCAACAGAATCCTGCCAGCAACACAGAAGTGAGCATGGAAGCAGCTCCTCCCCTGATGAGCCTGAGCCTTCAGAAGACACAGCAGCCCTAGGCAGACACCTGCTGCAGCCCTGGAGAGCCCCTGGGGCAGAGGGCCCAGTGAAGCCTGCCTGAACTCCTGGCCCAAGGAGTAATCACTCCTGGGGTATAAGTGTGTGCTGGTGTGGGCCTTTGGAGTAATCTGTCAAGGGACAATAAAGAACAAGCACACACCTCAGGTCCTACTGGGTGGAAGCTGTACGGTCAGCACGGCATGTAATATCTTCCTCTTGAATTAGAAGATTCATTGCTAAGGCCAAAGTTAAAAAAAAACAAAAACAAAAACCTCTAGTTGTAGCAACATTGAAATACATGACTTTCAAAAAAAAAAAAAAAAAGCCATAGCTATTCTTTTCCATCTTTGCTACAGGTATATATTAATATATGTTAATTCCCTGACTGACTGAGCAAGGAGCCAAACTCATAAGAACAGATGTGTGAGGACCGTCAGTGACCACCCTGACCCCAGCCCTTATACACAGACAAACTTTTGAACATAATCCGTAACCTTGGGGGTCTTGACACTCTAAATTTTATTGTTTTTCATTAGCTATTTCTATTCCCTAAACAATACCTGTTCATCGCAGAGAAAAATGGCATTGCCTATACTAAGCAAAAGAAAGGAAATAAAATGCTCAGAAACATTTACATATGTATGCAGACTCACACACACACACACACACACACACACACGCGCGCGCACTGCGTCTAGGCCTGCCTTTTCACTTATTTGTATGTCCTGAACATATTTCCATGTCAGTAGACACATATCTTTGTAGCGGTAACAGCAACTAAATATTATTGCAGCGCATATTTTTACCATCATTTATTTAACTCATCATGCTTGAACTGTTAGGTTGTATCTATCATTTTCTGTATTACAGACAATTTGATGACAAATGACCAATCCCCTAATGTTCAATATAAAAATATCAATTGTATAAGGAGATAACGGGTATTTGGCTAAAATAAAATTCAGTGTGGCCCACCTTCTCCACATGTAACATGCTCTAAAAAGGCATGAATAATTAAATTAGCCCTTCTATTCTCCAGCACAGATCCTGAGCCCAACTGTGGGTGCAGGTGCTTAGAGCCTCGGTCTGCTCTTCTGCCCGCCAGAAGGCAAAGGCCACTCAACTGCCACCTTAAGACAGCCAGGATTCGCCTCTCCCTTTTAATTAATAGAATAATGCTCAGGTTCACTGCATGAGAGCAGCGCTCTCTGACTTTGCATTCATCAGGATAACCTAGGTGGTTTGTTTAAAACTACACATTTCCTGGCTGAGCTCCCAGAAACTGGACTTCAGTGGTTTAATGGGGGTGTGCATAGGACAGGTGATTCTGAGGACCACGAGGGGTTAGGAATTTCGCCGTTAATTCTGGCCAAGGGAGAGATTAGACCATCCAGCATTGTCTGCAGCATATATATTTTTTTCCTCTTTTGCAATGAATATTTGATGCTCAGCGGGATGAGCCCCAGGATGAGGCACACATCCAAGAAAAATCCATGCCTCTCCATCTTTTCCCCAGGATTGCCCTTTGGTGAGACTCTCCTTTGCGATTGCTTCACTTTCCCGGGTTCATAGAACAAACCTCTTCTTAGTCTCTTTTGTTGTTTCCTATCTGTTCAACAAACACCCACTGCGCAGGACCATCCTCCGGAAAGCCCTCGAGTGGGGCCGTTTGGGAGCCCTTCTTCGTGGGGTGAGCACTGAAGGAACCGGGATCCCATAAGCCCGTGCTTTTGTAGGGGCTGCTCCCTGTCCCATCGCAGGTAACTGGCACCAGGCTGTTAAGCTGTGGATGGGCAACTGGCACAGCGCTTTGGATGTGCGTATTTCAGCACGTGGAGTTGGCCGGTGAAGTCAGCCGAGGTCGGCACAGCGTACAGCAGCGCGCCTGTCCGTAGGGAGGAAGGGTCGTCCCGCCTCCCAGCCAGGTCAGTCCCGTTGCGCCTCCTCCTATCCCACTCTGACTTTCGCGCGCCCATGCGTCTCTGAGGGTAGCGCCCCGATACTCTCCCCCACCCCAAGGATTCTTCTCCCCACGGGACGAGCTGGGGGCCCGGGAGCGCCACAGACCCCGTGGACCCGGGAAATCGCAGCTTCGTCATAGCTAAGCTCGCCGCGCTCAGCTTTTCCCACCACCTGGAGGATCCACTCTCCGTGCGTCCTTCCCGACCTCAGGCTGCAGAGAAAACGTGGGGGCGGGGATCGAGGAAGCCGCGCGCAGAGGCTCCTAGCGCAGCCCCAGGAGGAATCCTGCCGCCACCAAGAAGCTGTGCGCGCGGCCGGGCTCGGCGCTGACAACAGCCGGATCTACCGGGCCTGCCGCGAGCCTCCGCGTCCAGGTGGGGTCTCCGCGCCCCAATTCCACCCCGCCCCGCCATCGGCGCTCCCCGCAAGTGCGGGGTTTCCACCGGCCCCGGCGTTCGCGCCCACTCACGGTCTCCCTTGCCCCCCCCCCACCCCCGCCCCGGGAGATGCTCCCGGCGTTCTATTCCGCCCTGCCTTGGCCCGCCCAGCGAACGATGTGACCCCGCCCCCTTGCGGTCTCCCCTCCCCCGGTCGCTGCCCCTGCCCCCACCTGTGGCGCTCCGGGCATCTCTAAAGGCCCCAACCAGAGTCCTCCAACCCACCCGCAAGGGTAGCACACCGGCAACGCGGCCCCACCCCCAGGGACTCCGCCCACTTGTGGTGTTACCCCCGCCTCCGCGACCTCACCCACCGCTAGCGCGGCAGCCACCTACGACGACCCCCGCGTAGGTCCTCCTGCCCACACCCGGCCCCGGCCAGCCCCTGCCCCTTTCTCTGCCCCTTTCCCTGCCCCTGCCCCTGCCCCTAGCCGCGCCCCACCCCCGCAGCCCCTCCTGTGCGCTTGGGCCCCGCCCGTCAAGGCCCTTTGACGCTAGGGCCGGGCGGGGGCGCGGGCGGGGCAGCGTTTCCGAGTCGGGCGCACGCGGGCAGGGTCTCCATTGCCTGCTGCGCACCCGGACTAGCGGCTGCCCTCGGCCTCCTCGTCTTGGACGCGGAAGACTCCCGGGCCCCCAAGGGCTCCTTGCGGAAGTTCCTGGAGCACCTCTCCGGGGCCGGCAAGGCCATCGGCGTGCTGACCAGCGGGGGACATGCTCAAGGTGCGCGCCCCCCTCCGGGCGGCGAGGGAGGGACGGACGGAGAAGGGGAGAAGAGGGAGAAGGGGAGAACAGGGCGAAGGGGATGGGGGAACCGGGCAGAAGAGGGGGGAAGCGATGGGAGGACCCGGGGAAAGGTGGGGAAGCGATGGGAAGAACTGGGGAGAAGAGCGGGGAAGCGATGGGAAGAACTGGGGAGAAGCCCGTGCCCGGGAGCGGCAGGGGTACCTGCGGGGCGGCGGGAGCCGGCAAGGCAGCCCCGGGGTCCATGCCGGGTGGGGCGGAGGAGGAAGGAACATGGCGATAGGAACCTCCATTCGGAAAATAGTGAGCTTTCCACCCTCTCCGGTTTATGTTTTAAATTGAGCCTGGTAGAGGGGGTCGCCTGGAGCACCTTCCGGGGTCGTTCTGCCTCTGAGCTGTAGGATGGGGCCGGGCTTCCCCTCCGAATCCTGGGTACAGCGCGATCACTTCTTAAGTTGCCCCCGCCCCCCAACTCCGCCCCACGCCACCCCCCAGCTTGTCGAGGAAGAAACGGCCGGATCCCGGCGGGCCTCCTGTCGCCTCGGGCCCCCCGCGGCGTGGGCGGGGTCCCGGCTGCTGCAATGCGGGAAACGGCAGGGGTGCTCTGGGTTCCCGCCTAGCGTCTCCGAGGCAGTCAGGCAGCCCCTCGCGTTTCCGTTGGAAGATTTTAAAAAAGGGTTTCCTGCGCTCGCATGTGCTGTCGCCTTCCGGCTCGTGACAAAACCGAAAACTAAAATGGGTCCCAGGCCCTCCCCGCCAGCCTCCGCGGACGGGAAGGACCAGGAAGCGGGGACTCCGGGACGTCAGTGGCGCTGCAGCGCGGGCTCTGGGCTTCCCCTGTCCTGTAATGTGGAAAGGGCTCTCCAGGAGGGGCCGAGCCTGGGCCCACGACGCAGGCGCTCCGGGAGGACATTTAACATTGAAGAGCGAGAGGTGGTGGAGACTGCGCTCCCCAGGCCCCGGGTGCACGTAGGGGCACCGGTGCCCAGGTTCAGGAGGGTGAGGCCTTCTTGGCCAGGTAGCCTTGTTAAATCTATCTGAAAATCACAGATAACTAAGTATCAAGTCGTCACAGATCATTTTAGTATCCTGAATGAGATGGCTACGGAAAACATGAAAACGTCGTTACTGGTTACGTGCATGGTGCATCCAAAACATTGTTACCTGCACAGTGGCAGCACTGATATTTGTGGGCTTTTGAACGTGTGGACTGGAGTGTTAAGAGCCCTTCAGAGTTATGACAGTAGTTTGATTTGAATGTTCTTTTCTTGGCGAATAAATGCTGTACATTGAATTTACCCAGGAAACTAGGAAGGTGAACCCACACGAAGGACACAGGCCTGTGGGCTGCTCCAGGCGCCCTTAGGGCGTTGCAGGGCCTGAGCCATGCGCTTCCTGCTCAGCCTCCTGAGAGCCGTGACGGCGTCTCTGTTCTGCCTCACACTGGACCCGCTAGTTTCATATTCTTGTTATGGTTCCGAGGCTACAAGCGGTTGGATTCTGTGAGACACTCTCTGTCTTCCTCCTCCGGCTGCTTTCAAATGGGTCGTCTTTTTTTAGAACTGATTTTTTAAGCAGTGATTGATGGGGTGAGTTGTAGTGCTGTCCTGAACTGCAGAGGGAGCGCATTGAGGAACCTGGGTTTTGATGCTGTGCACATCAGCAGAGTCACCAGCCCAGGGCCCTGTCAGTCCCATTATTAAGCTCATTTCTTGCTCTTGTCATCGTTACTCAGACGCCTTAAAAAAAAAGCAAACTCCTGCTTACCGTCACTGGCTGAGTTTGGCAAATGGGTGTTTACCCTGGAAAGAGGGGCATTTTGTCCTCTGGAACGTCTAAGGCGCCCTTTGGTGAGGTGGTCTGTTTCTGACCACTCTATCCCGTGGGCGTCCTTCCTGCTTCCACCTTCCCTTTCCGAACGCCTCCGCCTCCAGGGCTTTAACTTTCCTTCTGTGTGTGTGCCACGCAGAGGTTATGACTGTTGTGCCAGTGCCCTGTTTTTTCTCTTTCTTTCTTTCTTTCTTTCTTTCTTTCTTTCTTTCTTTCTTTCTTTCTTTTTTCTTTTCTTTTTTCTTTCTTTCTTTCTTTCTCTCTTTTTCTCTCTCTTTCTCTCTTTCTTTCTTTCTTTCTTTTTTTCTTTTCTTTTCTTTTCTTTTTTCTTTCTTTCTTTCTTTCTCTCTCTTTCTGTCTCTCTCTTTCTCTCTTTCTTTCTTTCTTTCTTTCTTTCTTTCTTTCTTTCTTTCTTTCTTTCTTTCTTTCTTTCTTTCTTTCTTTCTTTTTCTTTTTGCTGAGGGCCCAAAACTTGCTGCATCTCAAAAGAAGCAATTGCATCCATTTGTTCGCGATGAGCATAAACTGCTCTTTAAGGGAGACTAATTGGTAAACCCGGCTGCTGTGGGTAGAAAGACAGAGGTGGGTGCGGAAGCAGGGCTCTGCCTCTTGGAAGCCTGCACAGCCTTCCTGCTTTCTTTCTTCAATATCCGCGGGGGGGGGGGTGGTTAATTTTAATAAGCCCTGGAAACCAACAAAGCAGGAAAGTGCTAAGACATTGAGGTGTGAGATTTAAAATGACAACCAGCAGCCTCTCATTCTTCCTTCACTGAGGAAGGAAGGAACCAGTTGCCTCTTCGTTTTGGGGCTGCAGGGTATGTTTGGCAGCGACACTGGCCCTTTGTGCTGTGTGACTCATGAATTGAGATAGTTCTTTACTAAGTGTTTTGTGCAGTAGGTATGAAAAGGGGGAAAGAGGGAGCACTGTCCGGGGTGGAGAGGCGTGGAGAGACGCTGTGATACATAGCGAGTCCTTTTCTTCTGGGCTCCTGGTTTTCAATCTTTTTCTTCTTTTTTTCCTAACAGCTTGAAAGATGATTTTTGTGTCTTAATTAAAAGATTGAAGACTGTGGGTCAGACCCAAACTAATTCCATTGGCATCAAAGAAAAGGATTCTTTACATATTTATCTATAGGCACAATTAATTTTTTTATTTTTTGCTGAATTATCTGGTTAGTCAAATCATACATTAGAGAAGTAATATTAAAAATTAAAAAATAAAAAATGTATCTGTAAACATATCCCCCTTCCATTCCAGTCTTTGTCTCTGTGTAATTTTAGAACCTTGGGCCATGATGTACATAGAGTTTATATTCTTTTAATATCTTGCTACTTCATTGTTTTCATGTTTAATCTTTGGGTTGATGTATCACAGGTTACTTGACCGTTTCTTACAGGTGTTTGGTTTAGTTTTTTTTTTCCCTTAACGCTAATGTAAATTTGAGTGTTTGGATGGTAGTTTTAGCAGAATTTAAGGCAGAGTCTCAGTTAGGGTGATGGATCGATTTATAGTCCCTAGTTTGAGGAGGGAGGTGGCAATATGCCCTTTCTTCTAAAATTGATATGTTAAATCACAATGGACATTTACATGATTTTGAGCACTTGGGACTCCCCTGGGGTTCACTGTTATTGCACGGTCAGGGCTGGGGATCTTCTGCTGGAGAGGCCCCCAGCGTGCCCAGCGCAGGGTCCTGAGTGTGTTGCTGCAGGACAAGCTCTGGGCTTTGCCCTGCAGTGGCCGTCGCTCTGGGAAGAGCTGGCTGCTCCAGGAATGAGGCCTATGCTCTGAAGCTCACAGTCAGCAGACCAGCAAAGGTCAGCACAGATGACCTTATATGAATCATTCATTTAACAAGCATTCATGGAATACACATTCCATGCAGTTGGAACTTAGAGTGGAAGGCCATCAGTTCACTGTTGTCTCAGCAGAACTTTGTCCCTGGGTCCCTGTTGAACTTAGAGTGGAAGGCCATCTGCTCACTATTGTCTGAGCAGAGCTTGGTCCCTGGGTCCCTGTTGAACTTAGAGTGGAAGGCCATCAACTCACTGTTGTCTGAGCAGAGCTTGGTCCCTGGGTCCCTGTTGAACTTAGAGTGGAAGGCCATCAGCTCACTGTTGTCTGAGCAGAGCTTGGTCTCTGGCTCCCTGTTGTAGCCTCCGCTCCTAGGAGGTGCACGGTGAGTGTTGGGGGACCCTCCACAGGCACAATTGCTGAACAAGGACCCCTCCCAAGGGTGTCAGCCCTAGGCCCTGAGCTCTGAAGAGGAGGAAGGCATTCCTGGGGCCATCTCCCCTTCTGGATACTGAGCTCTGCACAGAGAGAAACTCTTCCACATTCACTGCAGTGAAGTTCATACTTTAGAGACTGGGGCCTGCATTCCCCAGAATTTCCATGGCCACAGGTGGTGGCCGCACCATGCGACTGGTGTCTATGTTCCCTGGAATTTCCGTGGCCATAGATGGTGGCTGTACCATGTGACTGGGGTCTGCATTCCCTGGAATTTCCGTGACTGCAGGTGGTGGCTGCACCATGCGACTGGAGTCTGTGTTCCCCAGGATTTCTGTGACCACAGGTGGTAGCTGTACCATGTGACTGAGGGTCTGCGTTCCCCTGAATTTCCGTGGCCATAGGTGGTGGCTGTACCATGGGAATGAGGGTCTCTGTTCTCTGGAATTTCCATGGCCATAGGTAGTGGCTGTACCATACGACTGGGGTCTGCGTTCTCCAGAATTTCTGTGGCTGCAGGCTGTGGCTGCACCATGCGACTGGGGTATGCATTCCTCGGAATTTCCGTGGCCATATATGGTGGCTGTACCATGTGACTGAGGGTCTGCATTCCTTGGAATTTCCATGGCCATAGATAGTGGCTGTACCATGTGTCTGAGGGTCTGCGTTCTCTGGAATTTCTGTGGCTGCAGATAGTGGCTGTACCATGTGACTGAGGGTCTGCATTCCTGGAATTTCTGTGGCCGCACATGGTGGCTGTACCATACAACTGGGGTCTACATTCCCTGGAATTTCCTTGGCCACAGGCGGTAGCTGCACCATGCATCAGGTCCTCTGTCTCAGGAGTTGGTGCCATTGTCTCTGTTACTCCCTCGCCTGACACACAGAGGCAGTTCCTGACTTTACCACTCCCAGGAAACACACAGGCATCTGTTTTGGATCCTTGTTTTATTTCCCCATCACCTTTCTCATCAAAGGGAAATTCACATCCCTCTAAAGCTGAAAATGGTGTGGGGCCCCCTGGTGGTCTTTCCAAGGCGTTATCAGCAGGTAAATTAGATCATGTGGGCCAGTGTACCTGAAATGAAAACAGAAAGGTAAGTCGTGTCACTAAGCTTTGGTGGGAGATTCAGGGTCTTTGTTAGTGGCAGAATCATCCAAAGTAAGTTGTTTGTTCACTGCAGATCTAGATGGTTGGCTGTGTCAGGATTAAACTTAGCCAGTGTCGACAGAGTGTCGCTTAATCCCTCACGGAAGCGTGTCAAGTACATTGAAGAATAGCTGCCAAGTCTGCTATTGTCGGGAGAGAGGCAGGTACGTCTCTCGCTTAGCCCAGTGCTGCAGGAGGCCAGGCTCACGTCAGGCTGTGCGTGTGAGTGGGTTGGATTTTTAGCACTCTGGGACGGTAAAGCACAAACATCTATTTTTAACTTGTGGGTGACCTTCTTCTGTGCTGCTTGAGTCTCTGTGGGCCTTTCTGTTTCCTTCCTGAGGAGTCTGTGCCAGGGTCCCAAGCGTTCTCTGGGCTGCACCTCCGCGCCTGCCCAGTGAGGAGCCTCCTCCTGGTGGCTGTGGGACTGGGCTGGGCCCACACTGTCAGCATCGTCTGGGGTAAGCAAGCCCGTCCTTCCACACCTCAGTGTCCCCAGCTGTTGAACAGGGCTAATCAACTGACCGTCAGGATTAATGGGGATCAGATGCGCTCATCTCATAGCCCTGCTTGGTAAATAGCCACTTCCACTCTGTCCTCCAATGTGCTACTCTAGACTTTTTCTTTACCTCCATTTAGCCAGGTGATTCGAGGTGACAGTGACTATCAAGAGGGATGTACAGAGGAAACCAGTGGAAGAGAGCTCGAGGAGCAGACATGGGCGCAGGGAGCACAGTGCGGGGAGCACGGCTGCAGGGAGCATAGGCATGGGGAGCACAGATAGGTGTAGGGAGCATGGGCGTGGAGAGGACGGGTGCGGGGAGAACGGGTGTGGGGAGCACGGGCGTGTGAAGCATGGGTGCGGGGAGCACGGGTGCTGGGAGCACAGGGCATGGAGAGCATGTGTGTACTTGCTCTGCTCTGACAGAGGCTGCCGAGCATGTACTCTGTGCTCAGATGGGTCAGAGCCTCAGTGCCTCTTTTTAAAAAAAAAAAAAAAAAAAAAAATCTTTTTTTAAAGATAGGACTTCTGTCTTCCTGGTGGCCCCTTTTAGTCGATACTCTTTTAAGCCTGCTTTTCCAGAGAAAAGCTAGGAAGGATGGCCTATATAGGTTCCAGTCTGGGCATATCTGGAAGAATGGGTCTTTTTTAGGTTTGAGTCTGGCGTACCTGGGGACATCTTTGAACCTCCACTCAGAGTCCCAGAACCACGTGTAGAGGCTCCCCAAATGTCTGCTGGGACTTTCCCCTCTGCTCGCGGATGATGAAGAGCAGAACCTCACCCTGCCACGACCTCTGGGGTCCTCCTTCCTGGAGGGCAGTGCCTTGGTGACCAGCGTGTGTAGGAGTCTGAGCTGGCACCTTCGGGCTATGCTGTGCAGCGGGGGCTCATGCCATGGGGCATTCTTGTGTTCTGCACCGGGACTGGTGACGTTGGGCATCCTCGTGCAGTGTGGACCACATGAGGTGCACATGAGCCAGACAGCTCCCGGAATTCGGAGCCTGGCTCTGTCTCAGGCCACCCACCTGTCTGTGGCATTTCTGAGGGATTGTGGGGACCGTATGAGTCTGTGTCCCCACCCTCACTGGCTGGACACCTGTGCCAGGCTGGAGCTTTATGTTTCACCATCCCCTGTTCCGAGTTGTGTGAATATTTATTTTCATTACCTACTCTCATGAGCTTTCCTTTTTTAAAAAAAAAAAAAATCGGAGACAGACTTTGAAGTCTCCTGGCCCCACCGTTCGTGGACCTAATGGTATTGCAGAAATTATGACTTCAATTATGTAAAATAACTGGGGCTACTTTAAAAGTCATGTAAAGGAACAAGGTGGAGTAGCCATTTCAAGCTGTACATCATGCTGGATTCTTAAGTGAACATTATCAGGGTTTCAACACGTTTTCTCTTTTTATTTACTTTGGAGAATATAATGGATGCTCAGAAGCTGTTGGGATTTAGTAAGAGGAAGTTATCCTTAAGAAGCTATTTAAGCAAGGGGACAGTTGGAGTAAACGTAAATTATGAACACACACCTATTCCAAACCAGAGAAATAAAAGCATCAACTTTACTGGGGTTGAAACTTGGGTGCTAGTGTGTCTTTCCTGCCCACAGTGACTGTGGCAGTGCTGTGGGCAGGAAATTCTGGAAAGAAGACTTGGTGCCAGTGGTAATTTTTGTGACGATTCATTTGCTTTCAGCTCAAGTGACTATAGTCTTACTTGCAAATGGCTAGGTCTCCACCAATGGACCACAACACTGACAAAGGACACATGAGAAATGACCCTTGGGTTTTTAACAATTATTATTTTTAATGGACACATTATAGTACATATCCATGGGATACAGTATGATATTTCAATACATGTTTTTCGTGTGTAATTAGCAACTCAGGGTAATTAGCATGTCCATCATCTCAAACATTTGTCATTTCTTAATGCTGGGAATATTTAAAATCCTCTCTTCTAGCTGCTTGAAAATATACAATAAATTGTAAACTATAGTCACCCTACAAGGCTATAGCACACTAACCCTTATTTTTACTATCTAGATGTAATTTTGTATCCATTAGACAACCTCTCCCTTTCTGCCTTCCCGCCGCCCTTTCCTGTCTCTAGAAGCCACTGTTCTACCTTCCGAGGGTAGAATATCGTTTTCCTCATAGAGATCTTTAACCTTCTTAGTTAGATTTCTTCTGAGGTATTTTTATTTTTATTTTATATTTTTGTAGTTAAATGGGATTGCTTTCTTGATTTCTTTTTTCACTGGCTCATTGTTGGTCTATAGAAATGCTACTGATATTTATATGTTGATTTTGTATTCTGTAACTTTACTGAATTTGTTTATCAGTTCAAAGAGATTTTTGCTGGAGTCTTTTTTTTTTTTTTAATATATAAGAGCACATTGTCTGAAAACAGATAATTAGAGTGCCTCCTTTCCACTTTGGGTGCCCTTGATTTCTTTCTCTTGCCTGACTGCTCTTGACTAGGACGTTCAGTGCTGTGTTGAATAGGAGTGGCACAAGTGGGCGTCCTTGTCTTTTACAGATCTCAGAGAAAAAGCTCTTAGTGTTTCCCCATTCCCCATTATGTTAGCTGTGGGTTTGTCACATATGGCCTTTATTGTGTTGAGGTATGTTTCCTTCAGTGCCTCGTTTGTTGAGACTTTCTATCATGAAGCAGCGTTGAATTTTATCAAATGCTTTTTCTGTATCTATCGAAATGATATTATGGTTTTTGTCCTTAATTCTGTTGATGTGATGTAGCATGATTATTGATTTGTGTTTGATGAGCAATCCTTGCATCGTGGGATAAATCCCACTTGATCATGGTGTATAATCTTTTTGATTTGCTGTTGGATTCAGTTTGTTAGTATTTTGTTGAGGATTTTTGCATCTGTGTTCATCAGGAATATTGACCTATAGTTTTCTCTTTTTATTGTGTCCTTGCCTTATTTTGGTATCAGGGTAATGCTGGTCTTGAAGAATGAACTTGGCAGAATTCCCTCCTCTTCAATACTTTTGGAATAGTTTGAGAAGAATTGAAATAAAAATGTGTAGAGTTCAGCTGCGAAGTCACCTAGTTCTGGGGTTTTCTTTGTTGGGAGACTTTTTATTATTACTTAGTCATACATGTTACTCATTATTGGTCTCTTCAGGATTTCCGTTTCTTCTTGGTTCCATCTTGGTAGGTTGTACGTGTCCGGGAATTTATCCATTTCTTCTAGATTTTCCAATCTGTTGACATACAATTGTTCAAAATAGTCTGTAATGATCCCTTGTATTTCTGTAGTATCAACTATCATTCTCCTTTTCTGTTTCTAATTTTATTTCTTTGGGATTTCTTTTTGTTTGCTTAGTGTAGCTAATGGTTTGTCTATTTTATTTATCTTTTCAAAAAACCAATATTTTTTTCTTCATTTTTATATTTGTTAGTTTCAAGTTTATTTAGTTCCTCTTTGATCTTTGTTATGTCTTTTCTTCTACCACTTTTGGATTTGATTTGTTCTTGCTCTTCTAGCTCATTGCAGTTCGTTGTTAGGTTGTTTATTTTAAATCTGTTTTTTAAATGTAGGAGTTCATTGTTATAAACTTTCCTCTTAATACTGCTTTTGCTGTATACCATAAACTTTGATATGTTGTGTTTCTGTTTTCATTTATTTCAAGAAATTTTTAAATTTCCTTCTTCATTTCTTCATTGACCCATTGGCTATTCAAGGGCATATTGTGTAATTTCTATGTATTTATACAGTTTTGAAAGTTCTCCTTGTTGTTGATTTTTTTTTTTTAATTAAACTTTTTGTTCTAGAGTACATGTGCACAATGTGCAGGTTTATTACATGTGTATTCACGTGCCAAGTTGGTATGCTGCACCCATTAACTCATCATTTACATTAGGTATATCTCCTAATGCTATCCCTCCCTCCTCCCGCCTCCCCCCTCCCCACAACAGGCTCCAGTGTGTGATGTTTCCTTTCCTGTGTCCAAGTGATCTCACTGTTCATTTCCCACCTATGAGTGAGAACTTGCGGTGTTTAGTTTTCTGTCCTTGCGATAGTTTGCTGAGAATGATGGTTTCCAGCTCCATCCATGTCCCTACAAAGGACATGAACTCATCCTTTTTTATGGCTGCATAGTATACCATGGTGTATATGTGCCACATTTTCTTAATCCAGTCTGTCATTGATGGACATTTGGATTAGTTCCAAGTCTTTGCTGTTGTGAATAGTGCCGCAATAAACATACATGTACATGTGTCTTTATAGCAGCATGACTTATAATCCTTTGGGTATGTACCCAGTATTGGGATGGCTGAGTCAAATGGTATTTCTAGTACTAGATCCTTGAGGAATGACCACACTGTTTTCCACGATGGTTGAACTAGTGTACAGTCCCACCAACAGTGTAAAAGTGTTCCTATTTCTCCACATCCTCTCCAGTACTTGTTGTTTCCTGACTTTTTAATGATCGCCATTCTAACTGGTGTGAGATGGTATCTCATTGTGGTTTTGATTTGCATTTCTCTGATGGCGAGTGATTATTGTAGCAGGACTAGCCGCAGACAAAACATGATGGGAGGCTACATGCATCAGCTAACAGAACAAAACGTTTTACAGTGCTTTCTCAGACAATGTCTGGAATTTACAGATAACACTAGTAGTTTTGGTCAGGGGTTAATATTATTATTATTATTTTAACCACCAGGGCCAGGTGGTCGTGCCAAGGTCGTCTAGCTATTTATCTTACTTCTGTTTCCTTCCAACTTTTTGTTTTCTCCCCCTTCTCCTGTCTTATAAACTAGGGAAAAGGGGAGACGGGGAAAAGTTGGGAAAGACAACAGGAGAAGTGGTGGTCTCATTCTATATTATGAGCATTTTTTCATGTCTCTATTGGCTGCATAAATGTCTTCTTTTGAGAAGTGTCTGTTCCTTGTTGTTGATTTTTAGCTTTATTCTGTTAGAGTCTGAGAATATCCTAGATGTTATTTCAATTTTAGAAAAAATGTATTGAGAATTCTTTTGTAGCCTAACATGTGGTGGATTCTAGAGAATGTTCCATGTGCTGAGGAGAAGAATGTGCATTATGTATCTGTTGGATGAAATGTTCTGTAAATGTCTGATAGGTCCATTTGGTCTACACTGGACTTTAAATTTGATGTTTTGTTGTTATTTTTTGTCTAGATGACCTCCAGTGCTGCAGTGGGATTTTGAAGCTCCTACTATTGTTGTGTTGGTGTCTCCCTGTCTCTCTCTGTCTCTCTCTCTCTCCATATATATATATATATATATATATATATATATATATATATATACACACGCACACGTATATATATGTGTGTGTGTGTGTGTGTGTATTTATGTATATATAAATTTATTTGAGACAGAGTTTTGCTGTCGTTGCCTAGGCTGGAGTGCAGAGGTGCAATCTCAACTCATTGCAACCTCCACCTCCTGAGTTCAAGTGATTCTCCTGCCTCAGCCTCCCAAGTAGCTGGGATTACAGGCATGTGCCACCATGCTGGGCTAATTTTTTGTATTAGTAGAGAGAAGGTTTCACCATGTTGGCCAGACTGGTATTAAACTCCTGACCTCAGGTGATCCACCTGCCTCCACATCCCTCCCAAAATGCTGGGATTATAGGCATGAGGCACTGCGCCAGACCTCTCTTTCTATTTAGATCTACTAATATTTGCTTTATATATCTGAGTGCTTTGTTGTTGGGTGCACATATACTCGTAATTGTTATATCCTTTTGCTATTTTGATCTCTTTATTATATAATTACCTTTTTTTCTCCTTTTTACAGTTTTTGACTTAAATTGTGATTGATCTGAAATAAATATGGCTACTCTTGCTCACTTTTGATTTCCATTAATGTGGAATGTGTTTTTCCATCCCTTCACATTTAGTCTATGTGTGTCTTTGCGGCTGAACTGAGTTTTTTGTAGGCAGCATATAGTCAGTTTTTCTTGTTTTAAAGTCATTCAGGCCGTCTGTATCTTTTAATTGGGAATCTTGGGATTATTTTGCTATTGATATCACAGTCCAGACATTAAGATTTTCTCACTTAAGTTGCTTTACACAAATTAATATGAAGAGGAAGTAGAGTTTTTCTTTTGTCCTTTTGAAGAGAGTGATGGATTATTATTTTGACTTCATGCAAGTGAGGGACTCACCATGCCTGTTGGGATTTTAGAATTTCTTTCCTGTTATTAGGAACAGCAATGATCTGTAATGGGTTCCTGGAATCATCCAGTGATGGTCTGAATATCTTAAAACTTTCCTTTCATGTCTCATTTTCTATTTCTCCCCTAGTAGCCATGCACCTGGGGCAGGACCTGGCCTTACATTTCTTTGGTTTCTTGATGATTTTTTAGGTTTAGTGTTTGACACAGTTAGGAGTCTGGATAAAATCAGCCCTTCTGGGAAGTGTGTAAGTCAAACAAGGACTTTCTGGTGACGTTATACAGGTTTCCCATGCCCCATGAGTACAGGAATAGCTCCCTGGGGAAGGAGAATGGGCACATGATGGCAGGGAGCCATTCTGGGATGGTCCCATCGTTCTGCAGGAATTGTCATGCAGGAAGAAGAAGCACGTGGTGACTGAGCTGGTAGTGATTCTGCTGATAGTTTTGATCGTTATGATTTGCTCCTGAAAGGTGATGTGGGATGAACTGCAATATTTAGAATGCTGACATTCCTTGAAACAAAGATATAGAAAAAGGTTTATAATTGCATGATGCCTTGTAGTTTTCAGCTGCTCTCATGTGGATCCTTTTTCGTGCTTCTGAAATGCTTTCCCAGGAGAGAGCGTTGTTCTTTGTATATAGATGAGGAGCCTGGGTTTCAAATGGTTAGGAATTCAGCACACGCATTGGAATCTTTAGTTTCCTGGAACATTTTCTGTTCAAGTATAGACCACATGGCCTCTAAAGGCTGGCTCATTCTTAACACCGCGATTGGTTATCCAGCCTCACGTCTGGGGTGGGTGGCAGGAACTCCACAACCATCCTGGGTGCTCTGGGGTGGGGTGGCTGAGCTGTGGCAGCTCCTCCCAGCTGAGCAGCAAGGCTGGGGAAAGCTCATTCCATTCCCCTTGGTTCTAACCAGGTAGAGGCTTACACTGCACGTTTCCTTAGCTGGGAACCTTTAGAACTTTACATTTGAATCTAATCTGTGATCCAGGGGGTAGACACATGGGTATTCACTGTACAATTCCTACATTTTTTGAATATTTAAAATTTTTTTTATATGTGTCATGGACGACAAAAGAAATGAGACCCCTTTGAGTTAGCTTTTCTGTATAGCATCTTCTAGAATCAGGAGGCTGGACAGGGTTTAGTTTCATCAGAAATCTGAATCTTTCTGGTCAAGAGACGGCACTATTAAGTTCTTGGTTGTGTGGTTTCTGGGAAAGAAATATTCTAAATGAGTTCCAGGAATCACCTCTGTGGGATTTCTACAGGAAAAATGACCACTCTTGAAGCTTCGCTGTCACTAACAAGAATAATGGTGACGGTTTCTAAGCTGTCTCCAGCCAATCTTTAGTTCTTTTATGCAGAGTGCTTTTATTCCAAGTGAGGTGCCCTTCTGTTTAATAGTGACCTGCAGTTATTACAGGGATTGCAGCTGCATTTGATGGACGTGAACCTGTTCATCTCTGGCTCCCCAGCTTCGCCTCTGGGGTGCGTGGCAGGCGCTCCACAGCCATCCTGAGTGCTCTGGGGTGGGAAGTCTCTAGGGGAAGTGGACAGTGCATGGCCAGGACGTTCCTGTCCGACGTTCCACACTGGTGTGTGGGCGTCTCTGCCCTGTTTCCTCCGTCCGTGCATGTGTGGCGTTTCCTCCGTTCGTGCATCTGTGGCCTGTTTTCTCCGTGTGTGCCTCTGTGGCACGTTTCCTCCATCCATGCGTCTGTGGTGTTTCTTCCATCCGTGTGTCAGTGGCATTTCTTTCGTCCCTGCGTCTGTGGCACTTTTCCTCCCTCCATGCGTCTGTGGCGCTTTTCTTCCCTCCGTGCGTCTGTGGTGTTTCCTCCGTCCGTGCGTCTGTGGTGTTTTCTCCGTCTGTGGATCTGTGGCGTTTCCTCTGTGAGTCTGTGGCCTGTTTTCTCCGTCCACGCTGAAGGCCGTCACTTCTCTCTAGTCACCACTTACTGATCGCTCCCTGTTGGGGTCCGTGCCGGGGGTGGTGGAGAATGAAAGAACACACAAAAGACAAAGACACACAGAGAACATGGCGGCCGCGCTCAGAGCCTCCGCCTCACTTTATTTATACTCCATAAACCCCACGTCAGCAGAAAGAATGCAATGCAAAACAAACTTTCTTTTCCCAGATGTAACCTTCTACTCAGTTCTTTGTTTCTATGCTCTTCCTTATCTGCCCGCCTTCTTGGCGCCTACGGGAGTTCATTAAAAGTTCAATTGGAGATACTGTCCTTGAGCCCTATCTATTCTCAGCATACTGTTTTCAAAGGCCCCTGCAGCTCCCTGTGTGCTGAGCCTGTGTCAGGCGTGTGGCGTGTGTCACCTGTGTGGCAGGGGTTTGCGTGACACACAGGGACACACGCTTGGGGAGCTGCAGTGATGGGGTCATAGCCACGCAGCTCAGCCCTCGGTCTGAGGGTCTTGGTGCCCACCCAGCTCTTCCCGAAGCAGCCTCAGGGCAGATCCCAGCTCTGCTTTCTCTCCTCGAGATACCTCATGAAGTAAACTAAGCAAATCGAAAGTAGGAAACAGTTGTGAAATGAGGCCTGGTTTCAGGTGTGTGTGGTCATTTCTCTTTACATGTTTACTTCACATACCCCAAATGATATACTTTCCAGCTGGTATAACAATTAATTACCAGCCATTACTGGTACAAAATTCCAGGAAGGATATTTGAGGAGGGCATAGTCTCAAAAACATGCTTAATTTTCACAGTTGTGATTTGCATGATAAAGCTGTCAGGACTGTGACCTTCTTTTGTTATCTTATTTTTATTTTTAGACCCTTGGGAGGAAGTTATTTAGTGATTACTTATAATTGTGAAAATAATGTAATGATTACAGAATCTCATTAGAATAAATATTATATTTTCTGTTCCTTATGTCAATGAAATCATCTTAATCCAGGCCGATGTTGGCAGGAATTGTCACGTTTAAAATGGGTAAGATATTTATGTGATGTGACGACCTCCCGTATTGTCTCTGGAACATATCAGAACTTTCATCTCAATTCTCACTTGTTGACACCCTACCCTGTTTTGTAATTATTCTTGTTTGCATCAGAATTTTGAATCCACGTACCTGAGATGATACTTACGTATGCATGTACGCATGCATGTGTGTGCATGTGTGTATGCGTGTGTATGTGCGTGTCCACGTGTCCATGTGCACGTGTATATGCATGTATGTGTGTGCATGTGTACGTGTGTATATGTATGTGTGTATATGAGTGTACGTGTATGTGCATATGCGTGTGTATGCATGTATGTGCGTATGTGTGCATGCATGTGCGCTCATGCACACACGTGTACATGTGCATGCACGTGTGCACGTGCATACACGTGTATGTGTGTATGTGTATGCACATATGTACACACGTGTGTACATGTATAGGTACGTGTATGCATGTGTATGCATCTGTGTGCACACAGATATACCTTTTCCTTTCATACAGGCTGTTTTGAGTATTGCTGTTAGGCAGTGACAATTTTCTGTTTCCTCAGTCAGAAAATGGGTAGCTCATCATTAATAAAGATGAGCATTCAACACCAGGAATAACTAAATACAAATGAAATTGTCATATTAAATAAATAAATTCCAAAACAAAGGCAATGTTCTGTACTATGTGTTCACATTGAACTTTCTTATAAAAATTGGTGTGAATGTTTCCCACTTATTGGAAATCACATGACTAGTTTAAGCCAAAACGTAGAATATTAATTAATTCTATTTTCAGATCACTTTTGCATATTTATGATTGATCTGTTCTGCTGTTCTGGAAGCTCTGAAAACCACTCTGTCTTACTCTAGCTGATGCCACGGTTGTGAGAATTCAGGGAAACAAGGTGTTTGCCAGTTTAAGTATTTTAGATCTCAAACTGCCTCTTTTCTGCATCATAAACCAGTCTTAAAGAAAGACATAGTGTGACTTGTAGTGGATTATGTCCGTTTTATTTTCTGTGGCTGAATCATCACTCTACATTGTGAATTAATGTTATTTTTCAGATCGTCTTCATAACACAGGGAGGTTCTCCAGTGTTGAGTGCAGGTTCAGTGAAAGTACTAACACTGTTACTACGGACTTAAACAGACTTGTTTTCTGAGGTGATAACCTTGGAGTCAGGCATTCAGTGTCCGCCCATCTCTTGGTTCCGAGTTCTCGGTCCCCTCCCGCTCTCCTCCCCCTGTACCCTTACTACTGTCTTACCTTCTTTTTGACTCCTAGGCCCTCGGAAGATGGTGTGTTGGGGGCAGGTGCCTGCTGTGAAACTTTGATAACTTTGGGAGAGAACTTTTTATTTGGAGCAAGACCCCTCTCAATAAACTTTCAGTAGCCTGAGTATCATCTGTTGTGTGAACTATTTGTGGAAAATGTTCAGCATTTTTCCTTGGATTTTGACTGATCTTTCTCCACCTGCCAGTTTCTTCTCAGTTTGCCATGTCTGTACCCTCACCAACCCGTTCCAGCCCTGGTTACGTGTAAAGTATTTGAAGCAGAGCTCTGCAGATGAGAGAGTGTGTGTCACCCCCCCGAGTTCCCTTCCTGGCCTCTGAGTGTCGGTTGTGTTTTGTTCCGAGGGACGACTCTGAGGCTCCTGGCCCCTGTTTTGGAGCACCCCACAGCAAAGTGGGTGTAAAATGAAAAATGGGTTTATGCTGTATTATTATAATTCATAGAGTAGATGATAAAAATGCTTGAATCTGAACAGCAGCTGAAAATGAGGACATGGTACCAGTTTGAATGTTGGACGACTTTCTTGAAAAAAGCTTTCATCAAATTTAGAAACTGTGCGTGTGCTGTTTTCTATTTCATACTTAGAATCTGTATAGTGTGTGTTGTATGAATGTGTTGTATGAGTGTGTTGTGTTGTATGTGAGTTGCATGGGTTGTATGTGTGTTGTATGTGCATATTGTGTTGAGTTGCACTTATTGTATGTTTGAGTGTTGTGTGTTGTATGAGTGTGTTGTGCGTGTATTTGTGAGTTGCATGCTTTGTATGTTGTATGAGGGTTGTGTGTTGTATGTGTGTATGTGTATGTCGTATATGAGTTGCATGTATTGTGTGTGATGTATGAGTGTTGTGTGTTGTATCAGTGTGTTGTACATGTGTTTATGTGTTGCATGTGTTGTGTGTTGTATGAGTGTTGTGTGTTGTGAGTGAATTGTACATGTATTTGTGTTGAGTTGCGTGTGTTGTGTGTATGTTGTATGTGTTATATGTTGTATGAGTGTTGTACGTGCATGCTGTGTTGTGCATGAGTTGCATGTGTTGTATGTGTTGTATGAGTGTATTGTATGTGTATGTTGTGTTGTGAGTTGCATGTATTGTGTGTACATTGTATGAGTGTTGTGTTGTACGAGTGTGTTGTACGTGCATGTTGTGTTGAACGTGAGTTGCATGTGTTGTACGTGAGCTGTATGAGTGTGTTGTATGTGTATGTTGTGAGTTGCATGTATTGTATGTATGTTGTATGAGTGTTGTGTGTGCATGTTGTGTTGTGAGTTACGTGTGTTGTGTGTTGTATGAGTGTTGTGTGTTTATGAGTGTGTTGCATGTGCTTGTTGTATGTGAGTTGTGTGTTGTGTGTGCTGTATGAGTGCATTGTTCATGCGTGTTGTGTTGTATGTAACTTACGTGTGCTGTATGTGTGTATGAGTGTGTTGTACGCACATGTTGTGTTGTGAGTTGCATGTATTGGTTATGTGTCGTATGAGTGTGTTATAAATGCACATTGTGTTGTGAGTTGCATGTATTGGGTATGTGTTGTATAGGTTGTGTGTGTTTGTGTGCAGTGTGTGTTGTCAGTGTTGTATAAGCACATTGTACATGCGTGTTGTGTTGTGTTGCATGTGAGTTGCATGTTGTCAGTGTGTGCCTTGTGAGAGGCGGGGCATCCACATGACTGCTCCTCAGTGAGTCCTGCCTTGCAGCCCCTTCGAGCTTGTATCTTCCCGAGCAGCCTAGAAGCAGCAGCCTGTTTGCCTCTGCCCCTCCCCAGGAGACCTCAGCCAGGTCCTGTGCTCAGCCCCCCGCTGGGCAGTCTGCCTCTCTTGTCTCTCTCTCTTCTCTCTCGTCGTCCTCCTGCGCCTCCTCCTTCTCGGGACCTGCATCCTTCCTCTGTGCTTCCTGGCAAGCCACACCTGGGACGTTGGAGTTCAGGCTGTCCTCGAAACCGTTTGCTCCTCTCTGAAGAGCGCCCCCCTTGACTGGCCGTGAGCAGCTGGAGTGGATTGCAGGGAAGGGAGGTGGGTGTTCCTGTAGAGACGCCAGGGTCTTACCTGGGGAGAAGGGAGCCTGCACTGGGCAGGCCGCCCTCCTGAGGAAGGGGATGGGGTGGGAGGAGGCTCTCGTGGACAAGGGGCCCACCTCCTGCCCTCCTTCCCTCTATCCCAGTCTGTTGTGAGGGAGGGCGGGACCCTAGGTGATTTCTATGCAGATCTTCAATTATCCACGCTGTGAAACAAATACTTCTGTTTTTAAGATCAGAGGAAATCTCCTTTGTTTCTCTGCCTTTTATTTTATTTTACGTTATGTTTTTTTGAGAAGGAGTTGCCCAGGCTAGAGTGCGGTGGTGTGATCTTGGCTCACTGCAACCTCCACCTCCCAGGTTCAAGCAATTCTCCTGCTTCAGCCTCCTAGGTAGCTGGGATTACAGGTGCCCGCCACCACATCCGGGTAATTTTTGCATTTTTAGTAGAGATGGGGTTTCACCATGTTGACCAGGCTGGTCTCGAACTCGTGACCTCAAGTGATCCACCCGCCTTGGCCTTCCAAGGGGTTGGGATTACAGGCGTGAGCCACCGTGCCCGGTCTGTCTGCCTCTTAGTTAGAACCTGTGCATTTTATGTTTTACATTTCACTTTTCTGGGTCAGAACAGTCGTGTTTCTTTTTCGTAGTGTTGCTATGAATGTCCTTTACGATTAGGAGACTGGGTTGGCTGCCCACTGGAGAGTGGTATCACTGGGTCAAGGTCACCATCTGCCCCAGCAGCGTCCAGAGTGTTTAGAGTCTTTCCTGGACGTAGACACCCTTTTGTCTGACGTTCAGATAAAACCAATCACTGCATTCAGTTAATCAAAGAGGTCAGAGCTGGGAACCGTTAGTGCACATCCACCTCTCCCGAGGGTGTTCACGCCTCTTCCACGCGGGGCTAGGCTGCTGCTGAGCATGGTTCTGCTGGCTGTGGCTGTGGCCTCTTTCCTCAACCACAGCCATCGCAGGCCTGCCACAGTTTTTATTCTTCTAGAAGAGAATAGGCAACACAAGAGAAGCAAGGTATGTTAGATATGAAACCGTTAAAAATTATTTCCTCAAACATTGTATATATTTTTTGCTCACACCTAATTTGATAGCAATTTTAAAAAGATTAAAATGAAAAAAAAATTCCCCTATATTAAGTCTTTGAAAGGCATCCAACTTAGTTTTCATACAATTATTCACTCTTTGGAGTCATACTTTATTGGTTTCAGTAATGTGTAAGAAATGCACCAGCATAAACAGATTTAGGAGCAAACAGCAGCTTCGTAATTATAGTTCAGCTCGTGGGGCCCAGCTGTGGGGGTGCAGCCTGTGCCTGCCTGTGCACCAATAGGGCTGGTCACCTTGAGCATCTGGGAGTGTCTGGGTAAGTGAGGTCTGGGCAAGGCAGCATCCACAGACCTGCGTAGTTCTCACTTTGTCCACGTTATCCGACAATGCCACAAAATTATCAAGTAAGTGTTCTCCAAGCGCATATTCAGTTAGTGTTTGGAAAGTGCATAGGTACCTCATACAGCACCTTTAAGAGGAGCTAGGAGCCCAGGAATGAGAGCGGGTGTGAGACCTGTACTCTCTTTGCATAGATAAAATATGCATGTGCATATCTGAGGCCAGAAAGTTAGATTGGGGCCAGAATGTGGAAGTCCTTACCTGTGGGATACTAGGGAACCACTGAGGGTTTCGGAGAGAATCGTGTCTCTGATGTGCGGCATGCCGTGGAGCCGGGGGGTGACAGGGCAGGCTCATGCAGGGCACTCGCCGTGGCCGGAGGAGGAGAGAAGGCAGCCAGTGAGCTGAGCAATTCGGTGCCTGGGTCAGGAGGGGAAGAGGGAGTACAGGAAGGCGGATGAAGCTGCGAGTCTGCACCCCGAGGTCGCCGTTGCGCTTTGCCGGAAATCAGGAGAAGCAAGTGTGGACCTGACTCAGAGATACTTAGAGACACCACTGCAAGCTGCAAGTTTGGAAATACAGGAGGAGGCTTGGGGGAAATCTGGAGCAGGGAGCATTTGGGAGCCTCTTAGGTAGAAGTGCACGTCAAGTAGCCAGCGTGTGAGGCGTGCATGTCTGGAGAGAGGAGGCCAAAGGAAAGCCCACATTTGGAAATGGAGGAAGGGTTGGAAGACCCAGAGAAGGCCCTGCTTAGAGTCCAGAGAAGAGCTGGATGGCGCAGTTCACGAAAGCCCAGAGCCGAGAGTTTCCAGGAGAAAGTCCCAAGTGTTGCTGAAAACCAGGGGGCAGGACTCCAGTTGGAGCCTGTGAGGGGAGCCTGGCGGCCCTGATCCCTGAGAGCAGCCAGAGCCTGGGTGTCATGGTGGAAGTGGGTGGGAAGTGAGTGCAGGAAGCAGGTGGAGATGGTCCTTCAAGGCCTGGTGCTTCACACAGGTAGCCAGCTGTGGACCGAGACACAACTGGAGAGGGGCCTGAACCCAGAGCATCTCCAGGTGGAGGAGGGAGCCAGGAAGGGCAAAGGTATCCGGAAGAAAGGTGGCAGGCATGGAGCCAGGTCCCCAGGGAGGCTGCAGTCTTCTTTCCCTGTTCATGGACTGGTTGTTGGTTATTTTGAGTTCTCAAAGTCGTCCACTCGGTGCGGTCCAGAGAAAGTTCCCAGGGTCTCAAGCCGGAGCAGGCCTTGTGCTTTTCCGAACACTGTGCGTGTTGACTCAGGGTTACCGTCAATGGCTAATTCTAGCGTGTCTTTTGTTGAAGTCTGCAGAAGAGCCTCAACCAGCACCGGCTTTTGAAGAACTTAGAAAACTTGTGTTCTTCTGATTCTGGGATTTTTGCCTGAAATGCCTCGTATATTTTTGGCTAGGTGTTGTTAGCACTTGTGTTACAGCATTTGGAGCTCTGTATTTTTGTGATGTGCTAGCTGTGAGGATGTTTAAAATTAGATTCCTAGAAATCAGGTTATAGGAGCTCTCGGCCATGCTTCATGGGTTATGTTTTGACCCCTCATAGTGGACCCCGTTGCAGTGGCTATTCTTAGTATTTGTGGAACACCTGACTGGTGATGCTAGGAGAATGTGATTTGTTTTCTTTGTAAGTCTAAAGTCTAATGACCTTGTAGAGTCTTTATACCCATCTCTTATAAATCAGCTTTAATATACTTGAAAATGTCCTCATTGTGCCCTTGAAAAGCAGGCTCACATTTTAAAAGTCATCCTTTTAAAATCCTTTTCTGCAGCCTGTGCCCTTTGTCTGTTTTGTTACCTTCACTGCAACATCATGAAACAGGGACAAGGGCTAGAATCTGTTTCATACACAGAACTTGAAACAGGGACAAGGACTAGAATCTGTTTCATACACAGAGCTGAACTGTGCTGAGCGACCTGCTATGCTGACGTCTGTTTCTGTCATGAGAGGGAACCCAGGCCTCTTGACTTTTCCTTTTGTACATTTTCAAAAAGAATATTTTTTCCTCTCTTGGGTCCATTCCATTGTGGGATTCTCTCCTAAGGCTGTTTCTTTGCGTTCCATTTTGACAAGTATGATTTAGTTTCCGAGATGATGAAAGGGCAGTGAAAAGGCCTGGGAAAGAGAAAGCAGGAAGAGAAGGAATTATCTCATGATTTCAGTCAGAAGGAAATCACTCAGACAGAAACGCTATTCCAAGTGGGTCAGATCCCAGGAAGTGGGATTGAATAAGTGACATGGTATCGCACAACTCTGTTTTACATTCTTGCTGTTGCCAGGGGTAACGAAAAGAACGAGTATATTCATTCCGAGGTCAAATATATATCTTTGCTGACTCTGACTATAATTAGCAGAATTCGTTCAGTTCAAGTTTGAGAATACCTTTACAGAAGAGGGTCTTCGTGCCCATGTGCCTATTTCTATTTATATGTTCACACGTATTGGAGTATAAATGTGTGTGTGCTGTGTGTGAGACCTCATTATTTGAAACAAGAAATGTGCAGTAGAGCTTATTAATTACGGGAAGGTACATTTGGGGGATAAACCACTTTGTTTAGAATTGAATAATGGGGTCTTTGAGGGATGTATATAAGTATGTGTGTTTGCATTTATGTGTATGAAAGTGTATATTGCATGTATATGTGTTGTGCATGTATGTGTGCCTTTGCGTGTAATGTACATGTGCATGCATGTGTATATGTGTGCATGTGTATTTGTGTTGCATGTATGTGTGTGCATGTGTTACATGTTTAGGCACGACTGCACATATGTGCAAGTAGGCATGAATGGATGCTCATGTGTATATAGTTATACATGTATATTTGTGCATGTTATGTCTACGCATTTACATATGTATGTGTGTCAGAATGTGTACGTATATGCATGTGTGTTTGAGTGTTGTGTGTATGCTTGTGCGTGTGTGTTTGAGTGTTGTATGTTTGTGCGTGTGTGTTTGAGTGTTGTGTGTATGTGTATGCATGTGTTATGTGGTGGTATTATGTGATTATGTGAATGTGTGTGCATGTGTGAATGTATGTATTGCATGTAGGTGTGCGTGTCCATGTGTATGTGTGTGTGTGATATGTGTCTGTGCATGCATGCATGTGCACATTTGATTTGTGAATCCTCTCTGGGAGGGGCATGTTCCTGGAGACAGTGCATGGGATCCTCCGCTGTCCTCTCAGGGAGAGAGACATTATGAAAGTTCGAGCCATTAGGTAAACATGCCTGATGTTCTATAAAATATATATTTAAATATACCACTGGGGTTAAATATATGTTAAATGGGTGCAAAGCTGTTATATTGCATTAAAAGTCATGTTAGTACTTCCTGGTTAAAGGCTTTGTGAATGATTTCCTGTACATGGGACATAATACACCACACAGAATTACAGCGGGTCAATGGTATTTGCCAGGAGGTCTGGCTTATGATTGGTATTTCTAGTTGCAGACATGCAGGTTGAGCTTTGCTGGACTTAGAGGAGGGTCATTGACTCTGCCCACTGAATGATACCAGCGTCTCTGCTGCTTCCTTTTTGTGCCGGCTTCCCAGAGCTGGGACAGCTGCTCTCAGACGCATTGTACTTTTCTCTCCATAAAAATCTGCAGCATTTGTTAGCAGTCCAATAGCAGACCGAGTGGCAGGTCCAAGGGCAGGTCCAGCGTCAGGTCCAGCATCAGGTCCAGCGGTAGGTCCAGCATCAGGTCCAGGAAGAGGTCCAGCGGCAGGTCCAGGGGCAGGTCCTGGGGCAGGTCCAGCGGCAGGTCCAGTGTCAGGTCCAGCGGCAGGTTCAGCCAACTTTCCACATGGCCCATGTGAAAATGTACCCTCTCCCTTCCATTTTTTAAAGCAGTAGTTATTAGTAGAACCTACTGCCATTTCTCCTTGAGCTCCTCACAGTGGATGGTAAGCATTTGCTTTATTAAAGCAAAGTTCCGTGCTCTTTGTGCTAAGTCTCCTCTGCCTTTCTGTGAGAGGCTAGAATTGGGATTGACCCTCAGCTGTGCCAGAGCCTTGGTACCTGTCTGAGTTCTGGAATCTACTCTGTGCTTGTTGCCTTCCATCCACCGACAGCCGTCTGTCTTCCTGTCACTCCTTCAACACGGAGTCCAGCAGAGTGCACACAGGTGAGCCTGTGTGAATGCTGGTTTTGTAGGATCTTATCGGGACCTTAGTCATCTTTTCACTAGGAAACCAGACACTGCAAAGGACTTAAAGAAAAGCCCAAAGAAGCCGTATCAGTAGAATCATAGAGACAGAATTCTACAACCATAGGAAATGGCATTGATTATCATGAAATGTGCATTTATGTGAGGCATAGTAAAACATCACATTTCTTACTGGGTAAGAGCTTGGAAAAGAGATTATGAAAGTATAACTGACTCTACTCTTGTATCGTGGAACATGGTAAAATGATGCAAGGTATTGTATAGAATGGAACAAACAGAATATAATTATATAGAGTAGCGCAGAATAGAACAAATAGCATAATGTTATATAGGGTAGCATAGAATAGAAGAAACAGTGTAACATTATGTAGTATAGTATACAATAGGAAAAATCGTATTACATGGTCTAGAATAGAACAAGTGGGATAGTATTGTAGAGTATTCAGTTGAACTAATGACGTAGTATTGCATAGCATAATACAATCTAGATTAGTACACACAGCATAGTATTAATATTACGTAGTGTGGTGTGGAATAGTAGAGTCGCATGGCACAGAACAGAGAGGATAGTGTTCTGTAGCACTGATGCAGGAGTTTTGCTCTTTAGCTCAGCTGGGTCCAGGTTCTTGTCTCATGACCAGGAAGAAACAGGCACGGGGACATCGAAGAGTGAGTGCAGTGGAACTCGTTAAGCTAAAAGTTAAGCTCTCAGCAAAAAGAGGGGTCCTGAGAGCAGGTTGCTGGTCGCCCCCTTCCCAGTTGACTACAAGGGCTTTTGTATAGCAGCTGATGGGGCTGGTCTCGCTGTCTAAGGAGCAAATATTCACCCCATTCCCTCGTGTGCATGGGGACCCTTAGTCTGCTGTGAGCATGTTTAGGCGAGCCCCCCGTGCAAGTCCCCCTATCTGCACAAAACATGGACTGGAGGCTCTCTGGGACCCTTCCCTTACTGTCTGCCTACAGCAAGCTGGCTAACTCCTTTCTGTATAGAAGAAAATAGAATAGAATAGAACAGATAGTACAGTATTTTATAGTATGGGGTGAAGCTGTAGTATTCTATCATAGAGAATGGAATAGTATAGAATAGAACAAACAGATCGTACTAGTGTAGTATAGAATAGTAGCCTCATGCAGCACGGAGCAGTGTTGTGCTCCCTATGTACAGAGTGTAACCACCAGGAGAGCGTTCTTCAGTGGGGCGTCACTGGCCCTTCATATTTCTTTGGTTCTGCGGAAATGAGGAGAGGGAGTTAAGAGAGGGGGAGGAGGTTGGCTTTCTTACTTTTAAGGCGCTCATTACTTCTTGGGGATCATTTGATGGTCCCCTTTGGTAGTATTCTGTGAAGCAGTCTCTGTACTCTGTGTAGGGTGAAATGTGGAGCAGTCTGTGGACTCTGTGTAGGGTGAAATGTGGAGCAGTCTCTGTACTCTGTGTAGGGTGAAATGTGGGGCAGTCTGTGGACTCTGTGTAGGGTGAAATGTGGAGCAGTCTGTGGACTCTGTGTAGGGTGAAATGTGGGGCAGTCTGTGGACTCTGTGTAGGGTGAAATGTGGGGCAGTCTGTGGACTCTGTGTAGGGTGAAATGTGGGGCAGTCTGTGGACTCTGTGTAGGGTGAAATGTGGGGCAGTCTGTGGACTCTGTGTAGGGTGAAATGTGGGGCAGTCTGTGGACTCTGTGTAGGGTGAAATGTGGAGCAGTCTGTGGACTCTGTGTAGGGTGAAACATGAAGCAGTTGAGAAAGGATGAAGTCAGAAGTAGCTCAGCAGAGATGCACCAACTCTTACCTGGGAGACTGGAGCAGTCTGTGGACTCTGTGTAGGGTGAAATGAGGTGTTTTATGTAAATAGTTGTCTCATGCCTGGCACATGGCAGAGCCTCCGTGGATCTTGCCGTCATGAACCCTCTGATAACTTCTCTACAGTGCCCTCCACACTATAAATACCACACATTGTGGGAAGTCCGGGCCTTTTCAAAGGCTGGGTTTCATTTTAACAAAATTGGAATGCCCTGCATATTTGGAATGGCCAGATCATCCTGCACTTTTGACTTCACCTGTCCAGCTAGGTACACCTCCCTGCGTGCTGCCAAGGTTTACGGCGGAATTCCCTGACGCCACTACCCTCACTGCCTGCACCTGAATCTGCTGTGGGGTCATTTCCTTATTGGACTTGTCTGGGGACCTCCTGAGGGGTAGATGGGTCAGGACTGGGTTATCTGGGGAAGGTGTTCATGGCATTCCTGTTTGCAGTCTGTGTCTCTGTTGGAAGAGATGCTTTTAGCACATCCGTTAATCCAGACGTGATTAGCAAGGAGTGTCTCTCCCAGGTAAGAGTTGGTGCATCTCTGCTGAGCTACTTCTGACTTCATCCTTTTTTAAGTCTGTTACAAAGAGAACTTTGGTTTCTCAAGGTTTAAGAATTAATGTCAAAGAGCAATTTAGTGTTCTTTTTGAGTCACCAGCCTTGCTGTGGATGATCCATGAGTCCTTGGTGGTTAGGGCCACAGCACAATCGGTGGGCCGTCTGTTCCCCACCCTGGTGGATACTTTCTCACCCAAAGAAATGTATTCTGTTAACATGTCTCAATTAGAATATTTTAGTAGGAGACAGAGTTATGGCTCTTGTTTTAATTTGTAATAGATGATTACTGTAGCAGGGTCAAGGTTGAGACTTGCAGTGTAGCTCATGGAAAACATTGATTAGAAACACCCAAAATATATCACCAGCTTTGTTGCTGCAGCTCCAAGGGACTAGGAATGCATATATATTTTTTCTTTTGTTATTATTTATTATTTTTATTTTTGAGACAGAGTCTTGCTCTGTCACCCAGGCTGGATTGCAGTGGCATAATTTCAGTTCACTGTAACCTCTGCTTCCAGGGTTCAAGAGAATCTTGTGTCTCAGCCTCCCAAGTAGCTGGGATTACATGTGCCTGCCACCATGCCCAGCTAATTTTTGTATTTTTAGTAGAGACAGGGGTCTCACCGTGTTGGCCAGGCTGGTCTTGAACTCCTGACCTCAAGTGATCTGCCAACCTTGGCCTCCCAAAGTGCTTACATTACACACATGAGCCACTGTGCCTGGCCACCATGATCATTTTAAATGTGGCACTGAATATCTGCCTTTTTTTTTTTTTTTTTTAAGAAGTGCAAATGTTACCTCTCACACCTCTATTCTGTTGCTGGCCTGGGCTGGCCAGCAGGGTTCCCAGGCTCGAGGCCATGTCTGAAGTGTTGTTGGACAGTGTGGATCTGTGACCCCTTGGTCTTTGGGGACGTGGGGCACCCCGAGACACCCACAGTCTTTCGAGGGCTTACGGCTCTGTGTGTGGCTGCTATGAGGCAGCTTTCGGTGGGGAGGAAGGAGAGCAGAGCCCATCTGTCCTGGTGCGGAAAATGCCCAAGAAACTAAAGAAATGGTACAAAAAATCATTATCTGCCCTGGTGCCATTTCTGTTAAAAAAAAGAAAAAATTCACTCTGAATGTGGCTCTGTGCTTGAGGAGGATAGAAAATACCTGGAAAGGCGCAGAAAGTGTTCTTATGGGGTCAGCACTGGGAAGTGGGATGGGAGGCTTGGGAGTGTGTGCAAAGGAGGACGTGGCGTACTTTATTCTAGTTTATTTGGTAGAGCAAGTGATGAAAGTGAAGCTTGAGTGATCAGAGCAGCTTGGCCTGGCCATGGGTAGATCCCAGCATGTCCCGCCTCCCGCCTCCAGCTGCAGCTGTTTCTCAGTCACAGATGAGACAGGTGGCCTGAGGCTGTGGGCCGAGGAGGGGCAGCTCGGTGTCCTGAGCACCTGACTGTCCAGGCTGCTCTTGGGCCAGCCTGAGGGAAGGGGCGGAGGAGAGCTGGGAGGGTGCACAGTGCGTCCTCCTCCCCCGCCCTGGGACTGAGGTAAGCCCAGGCTGCTGTCAGGATGGAGGAAGATGCCCTCAGGACGGAGGAAGAGGCCGATGGAGTTTGGTCAGCAGCCAGTGTTGTTCTTTCCCACGGCTTACGCAGTGCGCCAACTCGCAGGAAAACACTCTGCTTTAGTTTTTAAATTTTGCTCATTCTCTTTATCGTGCTGGTCATGATAAGATTTGGATATTGTTGGTAGGAATCAGTGTCAATTGCATACAGTTGACTCTTGTCCAACACAAGCTTGAGCTTTGCGGGTCAACTTATAGGTGGATTTTTTCAACCAAACTCAGGGAGAAAATACAGTGTTCTGCCACGTGAAACGCATGTTGGCGGGCTGATTCTTTGTACACGCAGAAAATACAGCGTTCCTGCCATGTGAAACGCGTGTCGGAGGGCCGACTCTTTGTACACGCAGGTTCGGCAGGTCCACCTGTGGGGCTTGAATGTGCCTGGATTTGGTGTCCATGGGGTCCTGGAACCGACTCCCTGAGTCCAGCGAGGCTGGCCCCGGGATCGACTCCTTGAGGACAGCGAGGCTGGCCCCGGGACCGGCTCCCTGAGGACAGCGAGGCTGTTTCTAGTAGCAGGTGGTTTATTTTGTGTTTTCCCCCTGGCTCCACACCCCGTTCTCAGAGACACGGCTGTCACAGGGGGACCAGCTGGGGCAGGGGAAGAGTGGAGGGCACCTGGTAGAAGTGGCCGTGGACTCTCTTAGGAACGATAACCGTGACACCTACCGTAGACGAAGATGTTGTTGGTCTGCACTCTTCTCGTGTTGGTCTGGGGCATACAGTGGCCGTGGGCTGGTGTGGTCCACAGCCCCGGTCTGGGGCATGCAGTGGCTTTGGGCTGATGTAGTCCACAGCCCCGGGCTCCGTGGTCCCTGACCCTGAAATCCCATCCGGTGCTGTGTCACCTTGGGCCAGCTGTCTCCTGAGGGGAAGGGAACAGGGAACAGCCCTCCCCGCATGGCCTCCCCAGCACCACCCACCCCCAGGACCTCCAGTGTTGACCCTGCTGGGGGCTCCTCTCTCCTGGGGGGACCTTGTCCCAACAAGAGGACTCCATGGGCTGCAGGAGGTGTCGAGCTATTTTCTCTCCTGGAACTGGGTTGCTGGCAGCTCCCAGATGCAGGAGGAAAGGCTCAGAAGTGCCTTCATAATAAGGAGTTGTTGACGTGAACTTTGGACAGCAAACACTGCTTACATTTCCTTTTCCATTTTGATGCGTTAATGGTGTGCGGCAACACCGTGACACACGGGGATGCAGGTGATGGGTGACCCCCCCGCAAGGGGGCCATGCACCTGTTTGATAAGAAGGCATGCTTCTCTTACTGCAAATAAAAACTTTTAATGGTTTTCTGCCAGAAAGACCCTGTCCTTTATGTAGGATACATAGAGGATCATTTGGCAAGGGATTGGGGATTTGGGGTTAAACTAAAAACAAATTAATTTCATTTTGTAGCACTCTGAACCCATTTGAGTTAATTATTCATTGAGAATTTGAATAGCACACACTGTTCTGACTTCCATTTTCCCCCTAATGAACGGCATTTGCTGTAACATGACAAAACCCTTAGTCTTAGAATTACTGGGTAATGTGGAAAAAGTCAAAGTTGGTTCTCTGTTGTTTTGCTTTAAGGAAATTATATTACTTTGCAGCCACTTAGTTTTCTCCTTTCCAGTAAGAAAAATTGCTTTCTTACTACCTGAAAATTCGTGAAGGTCAAGGGGACACAGGCTGAAGTGCATTAAAAGCCACCATCAAGTGTGGACGTGGACCGAGTTTTCCCCTGTTCTCTCCCACCATCAAATGTGGACGTGGACTCAGTTTCCCCCTGGTCTCGCCCATCATCAAATGTGGACGTGGACCCAGTTTCCCCCGTTCTCTCCCACCATCAAATGTGGACGTGGACCCAGCTTCCCCGTTCTTGCTAACCATCAAATGGGGACTTGGACACACTTTCCCTCTGTTCTTGCCCACCATCAAATGTGGGCACGGATTCAGTTTCCCTCTGTTCTTGCCCACCATCAAATATAGATGTGGACCTAGTTACCTTCTGTTCTCACCCACCATCAAATGTGGGTGTGGACCCAATTTCCTTCTGTTCTTGCCCACCATCAAATGTGGACATGGACTCAGTTTCCCTCTGTTCGTGCCTACCTTGCCACCATGGCTCATTTCACAATCACTCAGGAAAGGAAGAAACATTATTTTTAATAGGCATAAAGGCAGTTGTTTTTAACCTAAGGAACAGGACATAATTCCAGCAATGGAAATGACCAGCCGAGTGGGTCTGTGTGAGGTTTGGAAGAAAAAAAGGATTTTAAGTTCCCCTCTCTGTGTGTGCCCACCTCCCCCAGTTGAGAGTCACAGATTTAATTACTTTAATTTTGAGCTTAAAATAATTTGACAACCTAACAAAACTACTACAGTCCTATAAAATTCTACTGTGTGTTTGGTTTTTCAGTTGCTTTTCTGAATATGGTAAATGAATGCATTATGAGTTGTTATTTTAGTAATTGCTGTAAAAATTAATGTATGTTATAACCAAGTGTTATAAAGTTAATTTAGCACCAAAGGAAAGCTAAAGCTGCATTGATTTCCCAGTGTAGTTGTGCATAACAACGGCTCCATGAGGCAGGCGCTGTGACCCTGCAGTCTGGTGGGAGCAGGTGCCACCTGGCTGGTGCGTTCGCTGCCCGTCCCCTCTTGCTGCCAGGCAGCTTTGCAGTTTCCAGGCTATGCGGGAGTTGAGGCCGGTGGTCAGTAAGAGACGGTGGGGAGTTGGGTGGTGCAGGTTGACGTGGGGTGGAAGGAGGCGTGGAGAGCCTGGGAAAGGCTGGACAGCAGCTCCGGTACCTGCACAGGGGAGCAGGGTGCAGCGGCACGGGACAGTGAGTAGCTCCTGGAAACAGCCCTTGGGGTTTCTATAGACGAGTCTGTCTTCAGCTCTGCACCCCTTTCCTGCTGAGTCCGGGTGGAGAGTGGAGGCGTCGAGCGCTTGTTTCTCCAGGTGAGGGCCCATCGGACACAGCCAGTGTTTCCTGGAGTCCCCTCACCTGGGAACGTGCCCCTGCTCTTTTCAGAACAAAACAAATCTTAGTTAAACTTGACACATCACCTTTCCAGAAAGTGTTTAAGTCTGTATGCCTGTTAAGTCACCTAACTTTAAAGAGTAATGATACAATATCCTTCTTTTTAGGGGAGAAAACCTAGCTGATTTAAAAGATAAAGTCAGAGGTTGGGGTCGCAGCATTTTGGAGGAGACTTGGTTTATGTCCTGGTGGGCAGCAGTGTTTCCTCAACTATGGTGTTTGCTCTATTATTACATTACAGAGGTGACACTTCAAACATAAGGAAATGGAAGTCAAAACATCCCCCCCCCATTCAGAGATAAACGTTATCAACATATTCATGCACTTCCTTCTGCTGTTTTTGCTCTTCACTTTTTATTTTAAGGCCACGTTTGTAGGATGGATATATAATTGTTTATGGTGACTTTAAAAGCACCTTTCTTGCTAAAAGGAGTATTTTTTCAGTCTGGAAAATTTAGACAACATGTTTTGTTTAAAACTTAATTATAATACCACCGTGAAGTCATCAATGTTTTTATACATTTTCTTGGTCTCTTTATGGACTTAATATATACAATTTAACAAATTGGAAATAACGTAATTTTATGCATAAAATGTTTCTTGGCATTAGAGATGGAGCAGAGAGGAGGCACAGGGCTTCCCGCTGGCTGAGGTCCTCCCAGGGTGTGACCAGCAGCCTCCCAAGTTTAGGGTCTGCACGGAGTAAGATTTCTAAATTGCCTTACACCACAACCCCTGCAGCCATGCATCCCTTTGATAAGGGGGTGTACTCTGATAGATTTTTCAAGACAAGAGTTTGCTGGATCTGAGGCTGTTTCAGCTGCTTCTGGAGACGGCAGCTCTGGGACGTTTGTGCCAGCTCTCCCTCAAGACCCCACGGATGCCACATCCTCATCTTTTGGAAGCCAGTGTTGTAGAGGAGAAGTCTGAAGCCAGTTTGATTTTTGCTTCTTGGTAGGAAACTGATGTTTTCAGGCTTTTCCCCTTTATTTCCATAATGAAGATGATGTCCCACCTCATCCAGAGGTGTGTTTGTTACCTTGTCGGGAATGTCCAGCCCTTATGTGCCCCTTCAGGTCCTCGGTCCCTTTCTCAACTTCCTCGCAATCCTCCCCATCTCATCCATCTTCACTGTATGTAATTCTGTTATTTTTTTCATTTTTGTGCTCACTTTCCCATGCGACTTTTGTTCTTGTTTCACAGATGCCCGTGCCAAACTTTATGTCTGGGGCTCGAGGGTCGTGTTTTATTCTGTCTGCCTCTGCATGTACTTTTGAGAAGTGGGGTTGGAGGTTGCCCCCCAGGTGCTGTTTCAGCTGGACCTGCCCAGACTCTGTGAATTGGGGGCGTCGGGCAAAGCCCATGTGGCTCTATGGTGGGCCGTGTTGCTGAACCGTACATCTGAGGTTTGGGGGCCGTGTTTCATTCTGTCTGCCTCTGCATGTACTTTTGAGAAGTGAGGGTGGGGGTTGCCCCCTGGGTGTTTCAGCTGCACCTGCCCAGACTCCCTGAAGTGGGAACGTCGGGCAGAACCCGTGTGGCTCTACGGTGGGCTCTGGTGCTGACAGAGCAAGAAGCCGCACTCCCAGGACGTGCTTGCAGCTGTGGGCAGGACTGGGATTGTGACAGGATCATTTCCTTCTCTAAAATACATCTCAACTGTTATCCAGAGGGTTGGCTGCAGGCTTTCAACAGCTTCACTCTTCTTAGTGACCAGGAGACAATTCACTAAACAGAGTTGCCGTCAGGGTTTAATTAGGAATTTCTGCGAGTGGCTGGCGGTACAGCTCCCTCTGCAAGCCTCCTGCAGCCTCCCCGTCCCCACTCTTGGGCCCAGCCACCTGCATTGGTCTGTGGAGGCTGCACATTCTCTGTTCTCCTAAGGGACTCCTGGACTTCGGGACAGCCTTGGTAAGTTGATGTGTAACTCCCAGTCTCTTCTCTCTTTAAGTAAGTACGTTCATGGAATCCTGATCTTCTAAATTGTTTCATCTTTGTAAAACAGCCACAGTTTCCTAAGCCACCTTGTGTCTGAATGTGAATCACTTGTTATTTTTCACTGCAGAATGAACAGAACTGGAATCATAAGATTTAGAAGGCGATGAAAAGACAGAGGTTAGCGTATTCCATTTTCTCACCTTTTCCTTACACTTTTTCCTTAAATGCACCCCTCGTATGTCTGTGAAGTTCTTCCCAATTCTGTAACGTCACTCCATCCTCAAGTGGAACATTTGTGAACAGTAACAAGTATTGATGTGTACACCTCTGCAACCCAGCTGGAATTAATGCTTTTTATTTATGAATGGATGGTCATCAGATGGCCAGAGGGATTCCCTGTGAATTGCGGGGGTCCTCATGCCTGCTTGTGAGTGACATGCACATGGCGAGGGCTAGGGAATCTGAGTCTCTGTGATCGAGTATTGACATCATTTACGCAAGGCAGGTGGATGACTCTTTGAGCTTTGCATGCTCCTGGGTGGCACAGCACAGCTGACATGGAGTGGGGCAAGGGCTTGTTCCACGAGTTTCTGTGTTTTTGTTTTTGTTGTTGTTGTTGTTGTTATTTTTTTTGAGATGGAGTCTCTCTCTGTCACTCAGGCTGGAGTGCAGTGGCGCGATCCAGGCTCACTGAAAGCTCCACCTCCCGTGTTCACACCATTCTCCTGCCTCAGCCTCCCGAGTAGCTGGGACTACAGGTGCCCACACCACGCCCTGCTAAATTTTTTGTATTTTTAGTAGAGACGAGGTTTCACAGTGTTAACCAGGATGGTCTCGATCTCCTGACATTGTGATCCACCCGCCTTGGCCTCCTGAAGTGCTGGGATTGCAGGCGTGAGCCACCGTGCCTGGCCTGTTTTTGTTTTTTTGAGACGGAGTCTTGCTCTGTCATCCAGATTGAAGTGCAGTGTCATGATCTAGGCTCACTGCAACCTCCATTCACTGCAACCTCTGCCTTTCAGTTCGAGCAATTCTCTTGCCTCAGCCCCCCTAGTAGCTGGGATTACAGGCATGTGCCACCATGCCTGGCTGATTTTTGTATTTTTAGTAGAGACAGGATTTTGCCATGTTGGTCGGCTGGTCTTAAACTGTTGGCCCCATGTGATCCACCCGCCTTGGCCTCCCAAAGTGCTGAGATTACAGGCATGGGCCACTGCACCCGGCCCTGTGTTTGACTCTTAAATCTTCTTTTTCTTTTTAATATTTCTGTTTCTGGACGGCCACTCAGTGGATATGGAGGAAGAGTTCACAGATGTCCGTATTACATTTCTTACTTAAATTAGCCTCCCTTGAACACTGCTATAGGGTACAGATGCATGAAGGGCTGAAAGGGTGGTTGCGTCCCAGTAAGTGTGAGCGTGGAGCTGGTCTGTGAGACCCCGGTGCCAGTGAAGGCACCCGTGTGAGATGGCCTGGGATGGGGGTGTTCAGAGCCCTGACCGTGGCACACACCCTTCAGCTTTGATGTTTCAGGCCATTGCTCTGGTCATCAGTGAGCAGAAGGTCTAACAGCAGTGATATTTATCACTAGCTGTGTTGGCCAATGTGTTAGGAGGGTGAACCTGTTTGACTTAAGCTGTTTGACGGGTTTGCATTTAAATAGACAACTGGTGACCTGGTGCCTGGACGCTTGCTCTGTGACTTGCCCTACGTGGCTTCTCCCTCTGGTATGTGTTAGATGAGATGGGCGTGTTTAGGGTGGTGTGGCCCTAGACTAGAAATGCAAACCCTGCCTCACCCCAGATCTGCCCCACCCCAGTGTGACTTTTGGAGGTGGAGGCCCAGCATCCTTCACCTGCCCTCCAGGGTGATGCTGAGGATGCTGAGGTTTCAGAGCGCTGCTTTGTTGGCACTCCAGCAAGTCCTGCTTAAAGAGGCCAGGATCTGAAATGGCAGGTTACCAAATTGTATAGCAGAAAAATAGAAACGTTTCCTTAGAATGGGCGTAGGAAGAAAAATGATTTCCTTCACCATATCTGGAAAAGATTTCAAATTAGCAGGCACTATTTGGAATTATTAGTGGTCTCCTGTATTTCTTATCTTTTTTTTGTTTTTTCTTTATTTTGATACAGGGTCTCACCCTGATGCCCAGGCTGGAGTGCAGTGGTGCAATCTTGGCTCCCTGCAACCTCTGCCTCCTGGACTCAGGTGATCGTCTCACCTCAGCCCCCTGAGTATCTGGGACTACAGGCACGATACCATACCTGGCTATTTTTTTTTTTTTTTTTTTTGTAGAGACGAGTCTTGCTATGTTGCCCAGGGTGGTCTCAAATTCAAGCATTTGTCCTGCCTCAGTCTCCCAAAATGCTTCTGTACCCCTGACCCAACAAGGAAGGACAAGAGGCGTGAGCCACACTCCTGGCCTCCTGTCTTTCCTTGTTGGAGCAGGGATGTAGAAGCACTTGCCGCAGCTGACTTGAGTATATCTCGTTTTGCTTTGTTTTCGTCACGGGTAACCTGGCAGTGCTGTGCACCAGTGCTGCTGGCCAGTTGTTTTTTCGATGGACTGGCAGAAAATCAATCTGAGACCCGGGTTCCTTTCTCCCCGGGTACTGACCAGGTGGGAGAGGAAGGACGTTTTCTGAGTATCAACTTCATGAGGGCTGGTGGGGAAACGTCAACTTTAAGGTGCCTGGGATCTAACGCATGGAACCCAGAGTGCAGCGGAACATAGGGGATGTACCCTTGGGAGCAGAGAAGTGCGGGCCAGTGCCCTCGTTCCTGGCAGGTTCTGAGTGCAAGAAAAGGTTAGTGACCCAGCCGAAGTCACGGAGCAACCTGCCAAGACCTGCCTGGATGTGTGGCTGGCATCTGTGCTGGCCCCAAAACTGCCCATTTGGGGATTCCTTGCAGTTTCAGACCCATCTAGGGGTCCGGAGAGGGTCCAAACCATGACCTCAAAGAAAGAGGTGTTGCCTTGAGATCCTCCAAGGTGAGGGTAGGAATTTTTTTTTTTTTTCAATTAGCAATAATTTGTTGTGAATGATCTTGGACCTATTTTCCACTTCTTTGTATAGGAAGAGAGACAGAATAAAAAGTCTCAATGTGCCAGATGCCATGTAATGAAGTCGTGGGTTTAACATTGTTGATTATTATGTAACATCACGTTAAGTGGAACATATTCACACGTGTCCACAGCGTGTGCGTGTGCCCAGTCCGATGAGCACGTTGGGTTGGGGTCGCTGCTGGTTCATGCAGCCCCTCTGGGTGGTGCTTTCTCTGTGACTTGCCCAACACCGTTGCTGCTGCCTCTGTTGGAGTTCAGCCTTGACCGGCCTTGCTGCCACCAGGTTCTCGGGGCCTGTGCACCCTCTTCCCCGCGCGCACCCTCTACCCCGCGTGCACGTTCTTCCTGGGGCACACCCTCGTCTCCGCGAGCACCCTCGTCCTCTGTCCTGCCCACCCGGGGTCTGCTGTGTGTTTCTACTCAGCCCATGCCTGCCTCTTGCTGTGAGCTCAGTTTATTGAGGTGCGGTGAGAAACCAACAGAGGGGAGCAGTGTCCCAGCTTGTCAGGGCAGGAGGGAGCCTTGGGCATCTCTTCCCCAACTCTGGCGACCCACCCTTCGCGATATAGTGCTGGGGAGAGAGGTGAGTTCTAAAGGTAAGACGGCCGTGATTTCCTGAGTCTTAATTACCTAACACTGGGTCATCTGCCATGTCGCCTCATCGAAGGGCACCTCTAGAGACAAAGCAAAGCCTCTGGTGGCCGTGGGCGGGGTGGCCATGCCTGTCTGTGGGTTCTGTAGAACCTACCCAAAGCCCCTCCAGCCGTGGGGATGTTCAGGCACTTGCCGCCTGTAGGAAGTGTGCGTTAGCCACGTGGTAGGTGCGGACGCCTGGAGGGATAGGCACAGGTCCACAGGCGTGGTGAGTGTGGGAGATTTAGCCACGTGGGGACGTGTGGCGGGATAGGCACAGGACCACAGACGTGGCGGGTGTGAGAGAAAGTGCACAGAGTGCCCAGCAGATGGCGTGTGGTCAGCGGAAGCCGTGAACACAGGCCGGGCTCGGGAGACACATTTGGAAATACACTTTAAGCAACATCAATGGATAATGCTGCGATTTGGTTTCCTCCCGTGGTCCAAAACATGTTCTAGAGATGCCGCTGCTTGGTGTGTACCTGAGACAAGGGTCTAAATGTATTAGGGCCTTGATGTAATCTGTAAGACAGGTACAAAATGCCTATTTCAACGAGGCACTGAACAAGAAAGCGTGCTCTATTCAGTGCAATGAGAATGCTTCATTGTCATAAGCACAGTAAAATGCCTCCAAGGCGAGCTTGCCATGTGTTTAATGACCTTGGACACGAGCCTCCTAAACCTGCCAGAAAGTGCTTCCAGCGTGGCTTCATGCAGTGGTTTCATGCAGTGGCTTCAGTGGAGAATGTGCATATGTGACTGATACTGAGAGCTGCGCAGCACCCTCCTGACCTGACGCATGCCCATGTGTGGACCGTGAGCCGGGCAGCACCCTCCCGACCTGACGCATCCCCACGTGTGGGCCATGAGCCGGGCATCCTGACCTGACAGGTCCGCATGTGTGGACCATGAGCCGGGCAGCACCCTCTTGACCTGACGGGTCTCCTTGTGCCCATTGTGGGACCTCCGTCAGTCAAACAAGTGACACATGTCAAACTGAATGCAGGGAGGAGGGTCCAGGATTGCACGCAGGCTCCATGTCTCATCCTTCTGAGGCCTTCTGGGAAGCCAGGAGGGCAGTGGGGTCTTTTGCGTGTTTCCTCCTGGTGGCTATGAATTTGTACCAATGGCTTTTTGCAAAAGGGCCCGGAGGCGGAATCAGACCCTGTCTTAGAAAGGATGACGTCTTCACAGGCACCTCTTTCCGCCACTCTAGTGCTCCTGTGATTTTTCAATATGTGCACCCTGCAGACTTCAGCCTGTTGGTGTCTTGGGGGAATAGATACCAGGATTGTTCCAATGTGTGCAAACCTGAAACAGGAATTTCTCTGCGTTAAGTTGGTCACCAAAATGGGAGGTAAGGGGAGAGGGGAAGGAACTTCTTGGCCTCATCAGCCCTTTTCTTGAAACTCACAGTCAAACTTTGTCAAATTCTAGATGATGGTGCTTTAGTCGATGCATTTATGTATGTTATGTCTTGTTTTCTGAGTATGGTGCTTCGAGAATTTAAATATTAAGGTGAAATTGCCATGCACGGTTGAATTGGCACCATAATTTGACTCTCTGTAAAGCCTTTTGGTTTTCTGTTAGAGTGACTTACCATTTTTTGAGTTAACTGAAACAAACTCTGCTGTCAGCACGAAGGAACCACTGTCTAGTTAGGACATCCAATTAAATAGAATTCTCCTAAATAGAGCGTGCTCTTTTCATAAATTTTAAAAATTCATCTATTCATCAAACACATATTGAGTACTTATCACCCTGGTTGCTAGTCACTGTTCATATATATTTTTAAGGAATTACTTCCACCTAGCTCTGAAATAACATTGTATTTAGAATTTAGCCCAGAGGTGATTAAGCATGAACTTTTCTCAGCAGTCTTGTTTTCATTTTTACTTGATAACATGTTCTCAGACTCGGTGCCCAGCTGACGTTACTGTGCATTGCCCCAGGCACACACCTGGCCGGCGCTGTGTCTCTGGGGCTTTAGAGCAGGAAGGAAGGGCTGCCAGGTGTCTGGCCCTTCCATGTTTCCCTGGGGGAAGGATTAGGCCTTGGGCAGGAGTCTTGGCTTGTCTTACTGGATTAGCTGGTGTCATTCAGTCAGCTCTGCCTTGGTGTTAAGCTCTGGACTGACTCTGACCTCTGAGTGGCAGAGGAGAGGATGGCGTTTTAGAATCAGTCATGCAGACCGGGGCACCCAGCAGGTCTCGGATAAAAAGTGGTGGCAATTGATCACTTCCCTTTTTGGGAGAACTGTGTGGATTGACTCAGACCTCTTTCTTTTGATTTTATCTTGAGACTTTGCAGAAGCAAAAATGCCTTTAAAAAAAATTAAATGATGGGCTTTTGTAATGTTTGTGTCTCCCCAAGATTCACAAGTTGGAATCCTCACCCGCGAGGAGATAGTGCTAGGAGGGGGAGCTTTGGGCGGTGAGGAGGTCGTGAGGGTCTCATAAATGGGATTTGTGCCCTCAGAAAAGGGACTACAGAGAGCTCCCTCGCTCCTTCCATGGTGTGCGGACCCAGTGAGAAGCGCCGTCTATGAACCAGGAAGCCCTCACCAGGCCAACCTGTCAGGCCTTGACTATGGACTTCCCAGCCTGAGACTGAGACTGAGAGCTGTGAGAAATGAACTTGTGTCATTTGCCAACCCCTGCCCAGCCTGTGGTGTGTTGTTAGAGCAGCCTGGGTGAACGAAGGCAGGTCGTGAATTTTCTGTCATGCTTTCTGGCTTCAGATACTTGCTAGGGAGATGTCACCATCTTACCCAGGTGGAAGTGTCTGGAATCAGACGTTCCGTTATGATTTGACCTTGTTCTTGCCCCACGCCTGTGCCGTTCGCACCTCCAGGTGTCTTGGCTGCCCGCGGCCCCTCCAGACGTTTCTGATTCGGGGTGTGGTGCTGGTCGCGGCCGTGCCGTCAGTGACCAGGAGTAGGAGCTCGCGCCCCTCGTGAAGCAGCAGCCTCACCCGGAAGCTGCCGAGAAGCATTTGACAGAAGGTGATCGCGCCTCGAGACTGAAACTTCCTGTTTACAGGGAATGGAGGTGCATAGTAGGGAATTTCATGATGGCCCTAGAAACAGATGCCTCTGGGGTAGGGGATATTCTGCAGGACAATGCAATGATCTTCTCGAAAAGTGAAGATCACAGATAAAAGGGGTGCGAGGCTGTCCCTGACTAAGACGGGGAAGGAGAGTCACTCAGCACAGTGTGTGGCCCGGATAGAAAAGACGTTTTCGGAACGATTGTGCTACCTGAACATAACCTGGACAACGATGCTCTGAAATCATTCTTGTCTGCCGATGATGGTACTGCGGCTGCAGAGGGGCCTTTATTCCTAGGGAACGTGTGCCTGAGGACTCGGTGAGGCAGCAGGAGCCTCTCACCTTCAAGTGGCTCCAGAGAAGAAACAAATCTGTCTCTCTGTCTGATCTACAGAGAGAGTGAGAAAGCAAATCTAACGAAATGTTAGCAGTTGTTGGAGCTCCACGTGGAGAAAACTTGACCACTCGTTGTACTGTTCTTCCACTTTTTAAATATGTTTGAACATTTTCATAATGAAAATGTGGGAAAGTAAAAATAAATCTGGAAATTAGAACGGAAGTGAGCCCAGCCAAGTGCTCTTGGGTTCAGCCGGGAAGAGCCAACGGTCCGTTGGTGTTCTCTCGACTCGTCGTGGGGATTTCCTCCTCCTGGGTTCACCACCTAGTTTTCCTTGTGGTAGTTATTTTATACATAGCTATGAGCATAGGTGATACTGAAAACACACGTTTAGTGTGGTTTGTCATTAAGAATTTGGAGAACTGGCTAAATAAACCACTTGTACAGAGTTGAGATGAGCACTACCTGCCTCAGCGTCTGTGGTAACAGCTTCATTTGGGTGCAGAGCTTGGCAGAGGTTTGAGTGACTCTGTCTCGATGGTCCTCTGTCAGAGGACAAGATTAAGCATCACCACCGAGGGCCCTGTTGAGCCTCTGGGCTGGAAGTAACCTCCCCCTGGCTGGTGAGGCAGCCTCTGAGGGCCTTTCCTGACAAAGCCCTTCACTGAGCTGCAGTTTGGCCATCTCTGCCCTCACCTCCCCGACTGCAGGGCCTCGAGGTCTCACCACCTCCAGCCTGAGCACCCAGTGCCCAGGGGCAATTTCCCACCTTCCCTGGGGGCTCAGGATTCTGGCTCCCGGGGCAGTGCCCGCAGCTGGGCCCCTCCTCCTGGGCTGGGGGTAAGGCTGGCCACGGCCTCCTGCTATGTCCCACTGGCCACTTCACCGCAGCTGCAGCCCTCACTGGGTGGCCCCTCCTGCTTCTGTTGGATGAGGAGATGCAGGCCTTCACCGAGGCTTCCTGGCCTCGCCCCTGCTGGCCCCAAGGCTGTGCCGCTTCCCCCTTCCCAGCCCCTGGTCTCTGTACAGTGTCTGTCCAGGATGTCTGTCCATCTGTCCTTGACATTCTGTCCAGAAGCAGCCACTGTCATCTTAGTTTGTGAGGGGCGAGCAGAGCCCAGGTGCGGTCGATGTGGAGATGCTCATGCACTTCAGTGTGCAGGGAAGTGAGTTCCTTCATATCTACAGCCTCTGCACAGCCAGCTGGGAGCTCACCCCATTCACAGGTGGATGTGCCTTGTTTTTTGGCCCAATCACCTGCATTAACTCAGAAGAATCACAGTTCCCTGCTTTTCTGTCTTTCGTGACCGTCCACCTCCCTCCTCTGCCTGGGGCTGAATGGTGGGGTCTGTCATGGGTTCGTGGGACCCTCTGTTCTTGTGCGGCCACCAGGAACTGTTATCCGGGCTGATTCCACAGGAGGAGTTTGGGGTGAGCTCCTGAGCGAGGGTTGGGAAGACTGACGTCTGTGTAAACCTTGCTTGTTCATGGTTATTCCTCTCAGTCTTCTTAAATTGTGAAAAATTGAGGACCATTTTGAAATATGGATTTAGGTATGGATTGGTGAGGAGAGAACGTTGATCTAATTGGGTTTACGTTTTGTGTGATAATTTTACACTATCCTTGGGAAAAACTGAAGATGTTGACAGGGTCATGAGAATCGTTTCTTTCTTTCTTTCTTTCTTTTCTTTTTTTTTTTTTTTTTTTTTTTTTTTGAGATGGAGTCTCACTCTTGTTGCCCAGGCTGGAGTGCAATGGTGCAATCTCGGCTCACTGCAAACTCTGCCTCCTGGGTTCAAACAATTCTCCTGCCTGAGATTATAGGCAGGAGCTATAATCCCCCAGTAGCTGAGATTATAGGCGCTCACCACCACGTCCAGCTAATTTTTTGTATTTTTGGCAGAGATGGGGTTTTGCTCTTAAGGGCATTGTTCATTAAGTATTAATTGGTGGCCTGCCGTTGAAGTAATGTTAGTGTAGTGCTGACATCATCAGCCATGGCAGAAACTTACTTGGCATCCCTGGAAAAGAGGGCAGGGAGGCATAGTGCCCTGACACCACCTCATTCTCCAGTGCTACTTCCAACTCTGAGCTGATGGTCATTATGAGTGGATCTGTCCTGGACAATTAGTTTAGTGCAGCTGCCTTGGACAGTCAGGTTAAAAGTAACAAACCGCCACAAAACTCAGCTAATAAAATGTGAGGAGAGACATGGGGCACCAGGAAGGGGTGAGGCCTGTCTCCCTGTGTGCCATCTGTGTGGAGCCTCAGTACCTAGGGGACAGCGTTTACACAGAGCCCCAGGTTTTTATTAGCATTTCCCTGAATAAAATGTCACTTGTGAGCTGCGGACTGGGAGGCTTTTTCTGATTATTAGGTTTCGTAATGTGGGATCATCAGTAGGCAAGGTGGGCCTGAGGGCCATAGGATCTGGAGACTGTCCAGGGCTGCTTTCTGGGGATGACAGGCTTGTCCCTTCAGCAGTCAAGACACCAAAGAGAGTCTTTCTGAGAATAAAAGAGAGAAGCTTTTAAGGAAAAAGGCAGTTTCTCTCTCTGTTTGGGAGTTGAGTGCATTTTCCTACATTTACTTGGAGATGTTCCTTGGTTCCCACCATGTGCCATCGCCCCGCTATGGGGTAGGGTCACCCCACCGCGTACCTAACCCAGGAAAACTCCTCTGCAGTTATTTCAGAGGCTGTGTGCATTTCTCTTGCCTCAACGGGTAGAGTGAGTTTTTCTTCCTACTGTTTTTAGTCAGTTTTCTTAATCTAGCCTGTTACTGGGATAAGTTCCAGAGACGAGCAGTTTTAAAAACAATCTTTGTACGTTGCGTAGAGAGCAGTCCACCTGTAACCAGTTTGTTCCTGGAGGTACCGCAGTGGCCTTGGTTACGCGAGGGCCCCGTGGCTCAGGATGGGCCGAGGAAGGAGTGCGTGAGCAGTGGGCACTGGCCGGAGGCAGGGGAGGCGTGGCCACCTGTGGCTCGAACTCCCCCCATCCACTCTACCGCACCGCTGGGACGTGAACATTCTCGCCCTGGACGTTTTGTCTGAATGTTCAGTGCCCAGGCTCTTGGGTACACAGGCGGCCCCGGGTTTTATTTGGAAAGGGTGTCGCGAACAGTGAAGTAACCCACGTGCCTAAGCTTTGATTGACATGAAGGAATGTAGAGGCTGCTGAAATCCTGGTCATTTTAGAACAAAGTATTTTATTAACAGTTTTCTAAAAGAAAGAAATCATTAAAAAATTGATCCCTGTTGAGGTAGAAGGATCTCGTCCTCATGCTCCTCAGTTCCTTCCAGAATCAGCTTCCAGTTCAGCTGCAGAACAGGTTCTGGTGGTGGCTGGAGCAGCCCAGGCACGTGCCGTCGGGTCTAAGTTCACACTGGTGCCCGTGTGGTCTCCAGTTACGGTGCGGGCCGTGGGGTCTGAGTTCACACCATTGCCCATGTGGTCTCCAGTTACGGTGCTGGCCATGGAGTCTGAGTTCACACTGGTGCCTGCGTGGTCTTCAGTTACAGTGCTGGCCATTTGTGCCTTTCTGGGAAGTTAGAAGGAGGATCATTTCATCACGTCTCTGTCCTCCCACACCTGATCTATGCTGGGCCACCGTGAATTCTTCCTTTTAACTGTTTCTCTCATCACGGGCAACACTGGTGTTCTGTGGTCAATGTTTGCCATTTCTGAAAACGGATTCTGTGTTTCTTTATATAATCACCTGGTCTCTTTTACGAATTTCGCTTTTCTTTAAGAAAATCATCGTGCTTTTATCTCTTCAATCTCAACTCTGTTCCCTGACACAGGCTCTTACCAGCTCGAAAATTAAAAGTAATCTTTGATTATACTTAATACTTTCTAAAGTTTTCAAAAGTTTATCAGCATGTGGGTTACTGAACATTGACTGTTTATTTAATGGAAAATTAGATTCTAAGTAGAGTATTAGAGTGAAAATGATCTTTTGATTTTATTAAAATATTCAGGTAAAAATATTAAAATGCCTTCGCCAAACTTCATGCCTGTGTAGCGTGAAAACATTAAGCTGCTCTCTGCTCCCGGGAATGCATGAGTAGAGTATGTGTTTGAAAGCGTCATTCCAGTCTTAAGTTTTAGGTATTCTTAAAGGGGTTGGCTGGAGAAGTGACATTTAGCATTGAGTGAACGTTTGACAAAGATTTGTCTCGATATAAAAATAGTTAAAAACAATCTTTAGTGTTTCCTGTCAGGGTTCACCCATTAAAGAATGGTCTTGTAAAAAACTCATCGAGAGTGTCGGCGCCCAGAGGTGCTACCTTGCCCACAGTTGTGTCATCTGCTGTCACCAGGCGACACGCCCAGCGTTTAGCTGCACGTCAGATGTGGCCACGGGGCCACAGGACATCCCTGCGGACGGATGTTCTTATGCAGATTAATGAGGATGGAGACCGCTGCAGAACTGTAAGCCCCCCAGGGGCTGACGGAAGCCTGGGAATACCCGAGACACCAGAGTCGCTGCTGCCCTGGGTGGAAGGAAACCTGCCCTGGAAGATGGGAAATGCAATAAGGAGAAAGTACCAAGGTACATGATGCTGTGAAAACGGAGATGTTTTAATTAAATTAACAATTAAAATCATTTTAATTATGTGAATTATTTGAATTCATGTTAGTTCTTTTTAGGAAATTAATACTTAAAGCAAGTTTGTTTTCTGAATTGTTTGATTTAATTGAGTCAGCACAAGAGTTAGCATTGATATCTGACCCTCTTCCAGGGTTGGGGCAGAGGAGATGGGGGCAGAGGAGACAGGCCTCCCACCCGCTTTCCCCTGGAGCTCAGCCAGAATTTCCCATTGAGGAGCCCTCAGCTCCCTGAGAGCCAGGAGCTCTTGCGGAGAAGCCGCTGTCGGCATGCCACCCGCTTTGATGGCCCTGCTCTGCCATCCCTGCGCTCCAAGGGCCGGACCCTGCCGCTGCCTGTGCCAGACGGGTCTCAGGGAGGTGCCAGCCAGGGGTTATGCATGGCGGGGCCTGGGCATCGCTGTCCAGATTCCGTGGCTGCCGGTTTCATTCTCTCGCTGTTTGTCCCCCTAGCAAGACTCATGAGGTTCCTTGAGGACAAGACCCCCTCCTGCCACCTGGTCTGTTTCCTGAACGTTCTCTGCACGAGTACAGCCCCGGGATGCAGCCCTCGGGAATCAGGGTGTCGGCCATAGTAGGGCGGGTCGCTCTGCTGGGCACCATGATGGATGTTAACCGCTGTGCTTCACTTCGGGGACGTGTTTAAGTACAAAAGTAATTTTAAAATTTCACCATTATTTCAAGACAGCTAAGAGCCTATTAGCACAGAATCCCTGGTCTGAATGAAATCAAACGGTTCTTATTAATTATTCATGATGCCACGAATATGTAGCCTTATTTTTTATAATTGCCAGTCTGTATAATTAACCTTTCATTTGGTTAAAGTACTTAACACTAAGTAGAGCTGTACTTTCAACTGTTTATAAAGCATATGGAAGAATGTTTAAATGTTTAATTAGAACCACTTTTTTTAGTTTCATAGAGAATTTTTTTTCTTGTCAACGAGGGTCTTTAATTATTTAAACCAAAAGAGAAAAACAGGCCAGAAAAGAAAAACAACTAGTAAAGCTCGGAACTGTGAAGGTGGCATCATTCCGTTAGTCTCGGATTTTGCTTCCTGGGTTTGTGACGTGGTCAGAGTCCTTGTCTTTGATTTCCTAACACAAGTTGTTAAAGTTGGAAGTGAGTGTGAAATTGAGTTAGTCTAGCTTTATTCTTTCACGGATGAGAAGTGAATTATCTTCAGCAAGGTGGGTGCAGGCGTGGTCCCCGGGGGTCACTGTGGTGAACAGGCCGCCCTTGTGGGGAGCCAAGTTCGTCATCACTGGGACAGAGCCCAGGACACTTCCCCAGCTGGCCAGCCTCTTCCTAGAACCTCACACATTGCAAAGGATGGAGTCCAGATCTATACCGTGAAGAAACGAGGGTGGTTACAGAAAGCACCACGATCTCAGCTGAGTGGCTCTGAGCACCCCAACGTTGGGGCACCTCAGCATCCTGTGTGGCTCAGGCTGTGCCCAGCAGGGAGGCCGGCCCGATCGAACTGCGGTCTCCACCCTGAGAGTGAGGGCTCCTTCCCCCAGCGCGAGTTAAAGCATCATGTGTCCACCTGTGCAGTGGCTGGTCCCAGTGGCCCTGGAGGGCTGAAACCCTGGGTCCCGCCACTGGTCCGGGGCATCCGTTTCCCCTTCCTGCAGTTCCTGTGTCTGTGTGTCCAGGGGGCTCCGATCCCTGTCTTAGGACCATGGCTGAGGGGTCAAGTTCACCTGCTTTGGAGCTGGCCCGGATCTTGGTTCTGTGGATCCTCGCTGTGTGGCTCTGGAGCAGTTCTGTCCTCAGGAGATGGATCCTCACAGCCGCCTCTTGGGGCCATGAGGAGAATTAATAGGACAACCCCCGGGTAGCTGCTCAAAGCCCTGTGCGGGGCCAGCCCTGTGTCTCCACCAGTTCCTTTGCTCTGTGCTCCCCCCCACTGTCACATCGCCAGCCTTTATTTCCTTTTCCTTAGACCCAGACAGCGAATGCTCCGCTGGTCTTGGCAGCCCCTTCTCTAGTCTATCCTCAAATCACTTCCTGACGGACAGCCATGACTAGCCATCGGCGTGACCAAAACCCCACAAAATAGAACCCAACTTTCCTATTAAGCTGTACAGAGCTGTCCCAGCCCACTTCCCACAGGCTGGCCTCATTCACCATGGGATCCGTGGTTCTCACCTGGGGCTGGGGGTACCCCTGGCATCTGGTGGGGAGTGTCAGGGATGTCCCTCCAGGCCCAGTACAGTCCCCCAGCCAGTGGCCGGCAGACAGCGGCACCCAACCTGATGTCCCTGTGGCTTCTGGTTCCCCAAGGCTGGCTGTGCTTTGCTGCCTCTACATGCTCTCAGACGTGTGCCCTCTCTCCACCTTCACTGGTTAGCAGTGTTCCATCCATTAGAGCTCAAAGCACTGCCTCCCGGCATTGCAGCCCCTTCTCCTGGCCTGCCGTCTGCCTGTGCCCCACGGTCTGTACCGTGTCCTCACGGACCGATCAGAGCGAGGCTTCCAGGGATGGAAAGGTTCCTGCTTGTGTCTGCTTGTGTCTCTGTCCCGCCTTCTCTGGACCTGGCACCGTGGCCTTTGCCGACAGAGGTCTTGGGTTGATTGTCAGCGAAGCAGACAATCTATATGGCTCTAAATGGCTGTGAACATGCTTGATTGGGTTATTTTAAAAATAGTTGTATATGTAAACATTTGAGTGTGACACAGGTGGATTTTTGGGCTAATGGTCTTGTTCTTCAGGGAGTAACCACAGGCCCATCCACAAGGACCATTTCCAGCTGATTTATGGAACGCTGTTCTACCTGGTTAATTTTCAACGTTATCTCAGCCTGAGAAGTAGGTCAGCATGTGACGAAGTTCACCGGTTTGAATCCTAATCTGCTCCTTAGGAGCTGCACCTTCCATGCCTTCGTTTCTTCCTTGGTTAGGTAGGGAAGGTATGAGCTACCTCAGAGTTGTGAGTGAGGCCTGCATCGAGTGACCGCATTAAAGTGACAAGGACTGCACCCGGAGTGTTGATATTTAAAGACCTTTAAACATCGCGATGCCGCATTTTGGTACCCAGGTAAAACAGCAAAGTTCTTTCAGATGCAGACACAGACCCTCGGTGAGGTGGGGGGCTGATGGCAGGAGGTGGACCACCGACCCTGTAACGAGGGCGTGGTCTGTTCGAGGCTGAACGAAGTGCACATCATTGCATGTACCACGGAAGTCCCTCTCGTGAAGTCCTGGAAGGGTCCATGTGGCTGAGCCGTGTGGTCTGTCCATGACGTCCGGCAGAAGCAGAGCTTTCGGGTGCAGCCTTGCTCTTGTGCGCACAGCCCTGAACGGTCTCAAAAGTCTGAGGCTTAAAGCAGGCTTGGGGTTTCCTTACACCTCCTGGACATCTAATTTGCCTGGCAAACATGTTTTTCTTGGGTGTAAAGGTGAAGGAATGGGTGATTCTGGTGAAAGTGTACTAATTACTGCACTTCTGGGTCAGTGGCGCTTGGTTGAAGACACTATCTGCCCTGGATGGACATCTCTGGGATGGTGAGAACCGGTGGCTGGATGTCGCAGGGTTGCCAAGAAGATGCCAATTTTTTCCTTTTTCCTGAGTAACAACACCCTACTTTGTTTAGGGAAGCAGCACACCCAGCTGAAAATCCAATTCTCTTGTACGGCGGAGCGGCTGGTGACACAGGTCCAGATGCTGGGATGCTGATGGGGGGTCCTGGAGTGGGAGGTGTCAGGAGGCTTTCCCGACCCACAGCAGCCCTGGGCCCTTGTCCGGCCTTCTTGCCCGGGGCATGACACCTGGAGGGAAAGCAGCTTCGGGGGCCCGAGGGCCAGAAGGCAGAGTCCTGGCGTGTGAGGCAGGCCTGGGCCAGGCTCCTCGGAGGATGTCACAGACCTGCTGCCCATGCAGGGACCACCCACCTCTGAGCCCCACGCAGATTTTCCTCCGTAGCCGAGTGAAATCCTGGTACAGCCAGTGAGGCAGTCAGAGGCACCTTTTGTGGAAGGAGGACAAAGCTGGAGAGAAAGAGGTTTTCCTAAAGGCACAAGGCGCTGATTCTGCGTTAGGGATAATTCCTAGGAGTGTGGTTGCTGGTGGGTGGAAAACTAGCCAGAGAATAAGTGGGAGTGGCACTTGCTGGTATTTAACTGATTCGTTCACGAATGGTCCGAACAGTTCCAGTGAAAAGAACATTTCGGACACAGAAGTTTTCATCCTGCCTGACAATGAGCATGACCGTGGGCTGTTCCATCCTTCCTGGGCGACAGTGAGAGGGTCTCAGGCCCTTCCGGCCCTGTGCTGTGCCCCATCCCAGGGTGTGTGCCCCATCCCGAATAGGCTGGAATGCCTCTGGGTGCAGCTGAGCCTCTTGAAAAGGGAAGAGACATGTGATGTGCTCTGGCTGAACAGGAAAACGAGGGAGGACAGGGAGAGGGGCCTGGAGGTGAGGAGGATGGTGAGCAACACTGGGGACAGAGGAAGTAGGGTAACACCAGGGACAGGGGGACGGAGGGTAAGGCCGGGGACAGGGGCATGGAGGGTAACGCCGGGGACAGGGGATGGAGGGTAACACCACTTCTCCAGGTGCCTTTGGGGGATGCTGCCGCCTCTCGCACCCCAGAGTGAAGTCAACAGGATTCTGTCCCGAGGAGCCCCAGAGCCTGGCAGCTGGGATTGTCGCAGTATGAACCACTGTTCACTAGCTCTGCACCCTGGGACAGGCTCCCTGGTGTTTCCACCCTGGTTTCCCATCTGGACAGTGGGACCCTGAGTGACCCCGTCCCAGCTGCGCCCAGAGCCCTGGACTCCAGCGTGTCGTCGGCACTCATTAGCGTTTCTTTTGTTGTGGTCCGTGGACGAAGTGGCTCTCTCTTTGTGTGTTCACAGCCCTCCTGCTCACTTTACCTTCTGGGAACACTTTTTACATAGCTTCGTATGTGGGGAGGACTCGAGTGATTAATGGAATGTTTCATCAGGTGCAGTTCTTCTGTTTCCCAGTTTTGACACAACATTTGGTGAAATTTCCAGGGACTCCTGTGGTCAGCCTCACGGTTTCACTCTGTCACTTTCTAATGCAGTAGTCTTTGGGAGTCTTTTCAATTAAGCGCCATCATTTAAAAATAAGTTTTATAATATGCAGTTTCAGGTTAATTCTTTACCTTTGTGTCTCAGGCAGTACTACCTACCTGTGAGTAGTCACAAAGGTTCACGCAGTTTTCTCTAGCTGTCCCTAGCTCGTAGCTCAGCAGGTCCCTTCAGATGAGTCAGCCAGCTGTGTACCTGCATGTTCAGGATACTTGTCAGGGGCCTTCCTCAGAGCAAGACCGACGCTCACCTCATCCTTGGGACTTTGGAGCCCGCCCTGGAGAGACTCCAGCCACGTCCAAAGGGGCCGTCCGGGTCCCACAGGCTGGTGGGAGTGACTTCTGAGCCACTCCAGACCACACTTTGTGTTCCTACACCCCACAAAGCCACTTAAAGTGCCATGTTCTGGTGCTGTGTGCCTCACCAGTGTGCCACACAAGCCTGCACGGGGATCTGAGCGGGCGCTGCCTTCCTCAGGCTATGCTTGAGTTTTGGGGCAACTGGAGCACTCGTGGCTGTCATTCTCGCCACTGTCTGGGCTTCCCTAGAGGGTCTCACCTGCAGCCTGAGGACCACATCGGCAGCCACTGAGGAGCCACCAGGTGCAGCGTTGGTCCCACTCAGTCCTTCTCGACTTTGGTGAGAGAGTAGACAGCAAAACTTCAGCTGGGAGCCCCAGGCCTTCTCTGCTTGGGGCCCTGGGACTGACATAGCACAGATCCTGCCATCCACGTGCTGGGGGCCCCGCCGTGCGGCTCCCTCCTCTGGTCAGGGGCTGCACCCTTGGGCTGTGCAGCTCCTGGTTCTCACACTCAGGGGCCCAGGGAGAGTGGTGGATGAAGAGAGAAGGAGAAGGGTGGCAGTTTGAGCCCAATTGTGTTGGCTTCATCTTCCGCCTCTTGTCCCTAAGTACATTGGCAAAGTTTTCCAGGTGAAAACTCAGAAGGGATTTTTAATGACTGGAATCTGTGAATTCCATGGAAGCCAAGTCTGTCCACCTCTTTCACCCACCTCATTTCTCCCCGTTGGGGCTGATTTTGGCAGCGTTCATAGGGGCAGGGACGGAAGGGGTGGGGGCCAGCCGTCGGCCCTGTGTCCCTCCCTTCCTCCCCTCAGCGCCACAGCATTTCGGTGTCATCCCGTTCCGTGCACGCGTCCTCATGAAAACCAAGTGCGGCTGGAGGGAGATGCCTGCGCCCACTCCCATGACCTTCCCGGCCGGCCTGGCTGCAGTGGCCTCTCGGCAGGCATCTTTCTGGTGCTGCCTCCGTGCCCCTCCCATCACCTGATGCTCGTGTTCCTGAATCTTCACGCGTGTGCTCTGTGCAGCCACCTCACGGGCTCCCTGGGAAGGAAGACAGTGTCTCACACCGGTCAGAATGCTCTTCTCTGTCCACTGAATAGTCCAACACAGAATCATTCCTCTGTGATTATTTGTGCTTTGTTATGTAGAACTGGAATAAAGAAAAAGTGAATTTAGACATTACAGCCATCAGGTTGAAGCTTAGTAATTGCATTAGGGAATTAAATGGAAGCATTTGAGCTTCTCGAGTTCTAATTCCACATCTTCGTATCCCCATCACCCCCCATACCCAGTGTCTAACAGAGCTCTTGGTCTAGGAGTTTCTTGATAAATGCTTACTGAATTGAACTGGACTGAGCTTAACATTCCCACCCAGAGTTAGAAGCCAGTCCCTGAATAAATTGCATTTAGAATATGAGTTTGATGTTACTGTGGTAAGGGGTATCCTACACGTCATAATTCCTAGTCAATATCGGGTATTTAGTCAAATAGACTCAAGTATAGAGAAGCATAGGCCCATCTGGCAAAAGGGCAAGGCACGCTGCTTTAGGTCCAGGTCCCCAATATCAACTATGAAAATAAAACGTCAACTCCAATGACAGCCCTGTCCTCAGCTGGTCACTGTTTATGCTAACAATTATAAACAGCTTGAACTTGCTGTCCTGAGAGGCAACACACCCTCCATTCTCTCTGCAGTGTAGCTGCCTTGGTGGATGGAACATGCCCCTCCTCCTTCCCTCTCCCTATTCCTCCCTCCCCCCTCCTCTCTCCCTCCCTCTCCCCTCCTCTCTCCCTCCTTCCCCTCTCCTTCTTCCTATCTTCTCTCACCTTTCTCCCCCCACCTTCTCTCCTGGACAAGGGGCAGAAGAGAGGAGATCTCCGGAATCTTCTGCTTCATCCAAGCAGCTTGGGGGCAGCATCAACAGCTGCAATTTGGCTGCCCCAGCAGGTGCCTCAGGGCAGCCTTTCTAATGGGAATCCTGGAATCATGTCTTTCCTTAATGTGTCCTAAAGGCTGGAGGACATGAAGTGAAACAATGCTCCATGCTCAGTCCTGTGATTTTGTGTAATTATTGGACTTACTTTGAAATTTAACTAAATGATACCCAAGGTAGAGCATGAAAAAAAAGAAAAAACAGGCTATGGTGTTTGAAAAACAAACAAAACCATTTGGTTTGTTGGTTTGTTCTTAGACCTTCACAGGCTCCTAGGTCACACGTTTCAGTTTCTTAGCAAGTGGCATTCTCTGCAGAAGCTGTGTCAGTCTCTGTTTGATGATGTCAGCCACAGCAGAAAGAAGCACTCCGTAGGCCCCGTGCTCAGCACCTTGGCGTGAGCTCCTGCCATCTTCTGTTCATGCTCATCACAGCTCTGTGCAGTGGGCATCCTCCTGATCCCTGTGGGAGGATGGAGGATGGAGGCGGAAGGGTGAGTGATGGCAGGATCACATGAGGGGTCTCTCCCGAGGTAGGGAGGGGAACTGGCCCAGGACCTTAGTGCCCATCGCATCCTTCTTCCTCCTCCTCTGCCTCTCTGTGACTGTTTGACTCAGGCTGCAGGGACAGACATGAGTATGTGCAGAGCCTGTGTGCACCCCTGGGAATGTGTGCTCATATTGGCAGGGAGGGATGTGAGTGTGTACAGAGCGTGTGTGCACACCTTGGCGGTGTATGCCGGCGTTGGCAGGGACAGATGTGAGCGCGTATGGAATGTGTGTGCACACCTTGGGGATGTGTGCTGGCATTGGCAGGGACAGATGTGTACAGAGCGTGTGTGCACACCTCGGGGTGTATGTTGTCGTTGGCATGGACAGACGTGAGCCTGTACAGAGCGTGTGTGCACACCTGGGGGTGTGTGCTGGTGTTGATAGGGACAGATGTGTACAGAGCGTGTGTGCACACCTGGGGGTGTGTGCTTATGATGTTTTGTAACCGGCAAATACGTGGCCTGTTGCATCGGGCGGCCCTGCGCCCATGCTGAGCCCGTCAGTGGCCCTCGGGTTGGGGTCTCCATCTGCCCAGACAGCACTCGAGTGGCCTGAGGTTTCAGATTCTTCCTCTACGGATACTTGGGCTTCCTCAGGACCAAACATCAGAACCAGCCAACTGCAAACTACAAGAACGTTCAAATGCATCTTCAGTAGGAAAAACAAAAGCAATTGGAAAAATTTTCCAACGTGACCCCGTGGTTAAGCCGTTAGATACTCCAGCCAACAGATTGAGTCACTTTAAAATTCACACCAATTAAAATGGTTGTGAGAGTTGCAGAGCTTTACCGCTAAACCTTGAAATAATTGAAGCATTCTGCTCCACTTGCTTACAAACTAGAGTTGGGGATACCTTTCAGTCCAAAGTAGCAACCTTCTAAATCCAGTTTAGATGCGAGGCTCCCACTGACACAGGAAGAGACAGTGGCCCTTGATTATTCTCCTGTGTTCAGATACTGTGTCATTTCTTTTTTTTTTTTTTTTTTTTTTTTTGTATCCTGATCATCACTTCTGCTTTTCCAATTCAAACTAAAGGAAGGGAGTTTAGTTCTGTTTTGGAGAAGCTGTGGTTAGTAGTTTCTTTTCATGGTTTGCTTAATCTCTTAAGTCTGGTGCTTACATTACCCAAATAGACTTTTCTTTAGTACGACAGTGCCATAACCCAGGGCTTCTCCCTCCATATCTGCTCCCCAGGGGGCTCCCTAGGAATGGGCGCTGGAGATCCAGCCCCCCTCCATGTGCCATTTTCTTTGAGTCCAAGGTAGCTTTGGCTCAGAGAAGAAAAGAGGCCTCCGGGTTAGGTGCCTCTGACTGCTTGCTTGTGAAATGTTTAATGATAAGGCGACTTCCAAACTAATTTACACATTGATAGTTGTAGCTTGAAGTATCACCGCAGTCATAAGAACAAGAAACACTCCCATAAAGTAGATAAGCAGAAAAAAGCCATAGAAGTTTAATAAAGCGCAAATAAAATGGTGTTGTAAGAATGTCCAGTGGGAAATGCTCTCAGTCCAGCCAGATCCAGCTGTGGCGTCAGTCCAGCTGTGGTGTCCTCCTGTAAAAACATTCAGCCACATGTGGCCCTGATCGCAATCACTACTCTGAATTGTGATCCAGAATGTTCTTGGGGGCCGATGCTGGGACTGTTCCAGCAGTTCAATCTGATTGGGCGTCACGGTGGTGATGTGCTTAGCGCGGCCAGCTGGGCTGAGTGGTGGCCACCCGTGCACTCGCCACGTGCAGCCGTTATTCTGGTGATGGGGTTGCATGCGCCCCGGCTTGTCCACCTGGGCTATTAAAGTACTGGGAACCCAACCGCGGGCGGTGCCTCCCGATATGGGAGCTGTCTTTTTTATCCAGGGCCCTGTGGCGCTGCAGAACCCTGCTGCCAGTCTGAGCTCACAAGGAGGTACCGGAGGGCTCTGCTGGGGCATGGAGGTCCCTGAGCAGGTGGTCACTTATTGCTTGTGGAGTGGTCCATGGCCTGTGAGTTTATTCTCGGGGTTTGTGTGGGCGAGGTTAACCAGTTCACAGCTGGGCACTTACCCCTTACACAGGTGACACTAGTTAAAGTGGAATCTATATTAGCTCACACGGGAGTGTGTGAGGAGCTGGGAGGGTGGGGAGGCTTGGCCTTAGCACTAGATTCCCGGGCTCCTGACATTTCTGCGTCTTCCAGTTGAGGGGCCGTCAGAGCCGCTGTGGGTCCTGAAGACAGTGGGTGCCATATGGACCAGGCAGAAGCCTCTAGAGGCTGCGGGAGGCAAGGAGACGGTCGCTTCCCCAGAGCCAGCCCTGCCGCCACTTCGACGTTAGATGGTGGGACCTGTTTTGGACTCCAGCTTCCAGAAATGTGAGAAAATAAGTCAGAGTTTAGGGCGCTAAATTTGGGGTGATTTAGTGGAGAAATAGAAAACTAGCCCACAAATGTGCACGCATTGAAATGTGCTCTGTCCAGGTGTTCACAGTGGTGTGAGGGAGATGGCATCAGGGTTCTGGGAACTGTGCAGTTTTACTGAAGGAAGGGGGCTCGCCACGCCTTTCCTCATATAACTGAAGGTATGTATGCCTGCCACACTGCCCAGGAGACAGGGACTAGAATTCTGACTTTATTTCTTATGGGAACCAAGCCACAGTCAGAACACGGTGAGGGCCGAGACGAGCTTCCTACAGCCTGAACTGGGAAGAGGAATCGCAAGTAGTTTGTGTTTTACTACACAGACCTGTCCTTTTCAGGTTTTGTTAAGTTTTGGAAAAAGGGAGAAGCCAGGCACACCTCGGCGAGGGACAATGTTTCTGGAGGTGGTGCGGCTTCAGCCTGAAAATGGCCGTGTGGTTGGGAGGCTCAGAAACTGCCCTCCAAGGGCACTCATCTATTCCTTATTGCAGTAATACCTCGTTTACAGAAATCCACAGAAATTACAGTGCGGGAGGCTTCTGGTCTGGATGGGTTTGTGTGGACCGAGGTCACGGGGTGTTGTCCCAAGTGCTAATCCTGATCTGGCAGAGGCTCTGTTCCCAAATAATTATTCCACAGTTTCAGAGCCTATATCTGAGTGATAGTCTTTTAACTTTGTTGCATAAAAGGAAACAAAGTATGTCTTGAGGGTCTAAAAATCCATGTGGTAATCATGGCTGTAAACTCATACCTGGGGCTTTGGGATGGAGTGAAAACCACCGTCACCTGGCGTGGACGCTGCGTGGTATTTTTAGCATGGTGGCCTGCTCGTGCCTTGAACTCTATCTGCAGTGTGAGCAACAGCTGTGCATTTGAGAAATGTGGACAGGTCAGCTTGCTCCTCCAGGGGCCTGCAGGCATCCGGGTGAGGGGCCTGGGATGAGGCCACATCAGTGGGAAGGAGCTTGGTTGTGTCAGCAGATATGTCTGTCTCTACAGGCCCGTAAGCCAGCCAGAACCCAGTTTTCCTTAGGTCATCTAATGCCAGAAAAATCCTGTTTCTTAGAGATTCTCATAATTTATATTAATGAACCATTTGACCGTACATAAAATGTTATAAATGCATGAGGCTTTACAACTTGGCAGATGTGTAACTCACATGTCGTTGTACCAAACTGTTGAAGATATTTGTTTCACTTGAAGGTTGTTAGCATTTTATGTGCAAAGCAAATGCCAGTAGCATTTTGAAGGAGTATTTTGTAATTTTAAACACAGTGGGATAGTGCTGGGTCTCTGGGATACTGGTGAGGTGGACGTGACCTCAAGCTCTTGTAGCTTGCAAGCAGGATTGCTAAATTTTCACAACTGCAGTGCTGGAAAGTCAAAGTGGATTTCTGTAAATGAGGTATTAGTGCAATAAGGAACAGGTGAGTGCCCGTGGAGGGCAGTTTCTGAGCCTCCCAGACACCCCAGGAGGAAGCGGGGGACGGGGGCAGTTACCCACCAGAACCTGGACGGTGAAGCTGGGTTTGCTCGTGGCCCTGCTTGGCAGGTCATTACATGCAATAAGAAACAGGTGAGTGCCCTTGAGAGCGGTTTCTCGGCCCCCTTCAGAACCGCAAGTGGAAGACGCTCCAAGGTGGGGGGTGGGGGTTCGGTTAATCCACAGGAGCCTGGATGGTGGAGCTGGGTTTGCTGGTGGTCCTGCGTGGCAGGTCATTACATGCACTAAGGAACAGGTGACTGCCCTTGAGGGCGGTTTCTCGGCCTGCTTCGGAACTGCAAGTGGAAGACGCCCCAAAGTGAGGGGGTGCTGGTGGTCGGTTATCCAGTGGGGCCGGATTTGCTGGTGGCCGCTGCGTGGCAGGTCACGGCGTGGAGCGATGGGAGGGGAGTGGAGTGGGTATAGAGGATGCACCCTCCACAGCTACTGCTGGGAGTTGGCTCTGGTAGCAGAAGGGGCATAGATAGAGGGATTCCCATCAGGGGCAACACGACTGGGGTCCCACGTGTGGTGGATGCCGAGGTGTGGCTATATGTACTCTCAGTCTGCACAGCCGTCCTGGTGAGTGGGTTCAGTTACCTTCCCATCTCACATTTGAGAAATCTCGGGGGCTCACATCACAGCTAGGTGGGTTGGAACTAATGTCTCAGGCAGGACGTTGGCCCCAGAGCCCAGATCTTACCCGCCCCCGCTCTTTTCAGTCCACCAAGCTTGTAGAGAGGGTTGTGTGGTGGTGGGTGGCGGCTGAGAAACCAACACAGTAGAAGGCGGGGAGGAACTAAACCAGGCAGGAGACACAGGCAGTGCTTGGGAGGTCTGCACGGGGTGTGGGTGTGGGAGACACCTCTGGGCCAGTGAACCCCGTTCTGTGCTCCTGGCTTGCCCAACCTTGGCCCTCAGCCACATGCTGCGTGCTTTAGGTGAAATCTCAGTCGCTCGTGTGGTGCGGGCATCTTTTCTCCCTGGCTTTGCCTCTCTTTAAATCACGGAGTCTCAGTGGGGATGGCGGGGCGGATGGTGGTCCATGGAATTTGCCCTCCACCTCCTTATCCTTGTCCTGTCCTGTCTGGCCTGTTACCTGAATCTGTGTCTCTTCAGAGCCTGCAAATGAGTGGAGGCCACGACAGCCTCTCGCTGACCGACCTCTCAAACTTTTATTCATCAGAATAGTGTTAAATGCCGATTCCTAGGCACCCCCATTGGACTCTACGCCTGCCTAGCATGGGTACTTTGGGGAAGGTAGAGGATTGCTGGGCTGTTCCAGGGGGGAATTTGCATTGTTGAATGTCTATTGTGTTCCTTCCAGCACTCTACTTTCCACGCACACGTGGCATTAAACCTGGAAGACCTCTGGGTGCTGTGCTGGTGAGGAAGCCCCGGCTGGACGAGGGGCTGCTGGGGCTCGGACTTGATTCCTGGGCTGGGGGCTGCGGGCTTATTCTCTTCAGTGGGTCTGCTGATGGGATGCCCTGAGAAGTCCTGCTGTGCACTCAGGGGAAGGTGCAGAGACAGGCTCAGAAAAGACAGACCATGGATTTAAAAATTCCTACTGGAAAATCTTTTATGAGCAAAGTAATTTGCATCTAACTGAAGACAATCATTGCTTGAATAATTGGTTTGTTTACAAAGTTGGTCCTATGAACAGATTAAAGTTTTCATTCATGCCTTATCTATAATGTGAATAGGAGCTATTACCGCAACTTAAATTAGCTTTAAATTTCGTATCAGATTGCAGTCCAGATTACAAACGGCTGCTTGATAATCTAATTGATAAAACGGAGGAATTTAGTGCTTGGAACTGGGAGTGAAGGGAACAGAATTGCTTTGGTTTCTCAAAAGGGTGTTGACTGAGTGGTGACCTGGGGTGAAGAGAAGTGGCTAGAGTCATTACACTCGAGGAGATGATCTGCCCCCGCCTTTCTCAGCTGTCTTCTGGACAAAACAAAGGGTGATAAATGGAGAAAATTCAGCACTGAGTTCGTCTATGCCCTGAGCTTCTCATACAGTCATTAATGGGCTGTATCTGTGAAGCCTCCATACAGGCACAAAGGAATTAGGCTAGAGTAAGGCGGCCGGCGACCTCTGGCGTCTGGACCGCGTGTCACTTCCTAAAGCCCTTTTGGGTGAAATGACAGTGGCAATGTCGTTGTTCGGAGGAGTGTAATCTCACGTATGAGATGCAGATTTTAAATGATGCAGATTTTAAACACCAAAGTCAGGAAGCTTGGTGGGAGTGGCTGTCTTCCAAGTGGTTTTCTGTGCTGCCATGGATGAGGCGTGGATGTGTCATCTGTTGGTGAGATCCACTGGTGAAGGGGCTAAGCAAACCATGGAGGTCGGGGGTGTGAAGCTGCATCTCTTCTGGCATCCCAAGGAAATACATCTTGTAAAACTTGTGAATTTGACCCTGACCCTAACCCCAACCCTGAGTGTTGAAGTCTGGTGCAGTGTCTTGAGCCCTCTTCTGCATTGAGGGTGAGTGACTGTAAATGACCGATTCCTCAGTGGTGAAAGTTCAAATGTAGCTTCCCTGAGGAAGCCAGACCTCGGTCACCCGTATCTCCATTGTAAACACTGCGGCCCCTACGCGGGTGGCTGCAAGTTTCCAGGCCTTCCTTGGAGAAGCAGCCGTGAGGTGCTTGATGATTTGATAACATCAGCCACCTTCTGTCTTCTGTCTAATCACGGTACAAATGATTCTCCTACAAGGAAATGGATCTGGTTTCTTCCTGATCGTTGGAAGAAGCAGCCTGCCTAGGGACTCCACCGTCCTCTGCACTTTCACAGCGAAGCCTGTGTCTGTCTCCAAGGAGTGTCACGTGTGTCGTGGGAATCGCTTCCTTAATTCTTCCTGCTTTTGAGGGCTCCGGTAGCTCTGCCTGTTTCAGCCGGGATGAGCAGCAGGTGGTCTCTGGCTACTGTGGGACTAGGGCTTGGGGGTGCATCATCACATCCGGTGGCCTGTCCAGGTGGGCATCATTGTCTTTTGCCTGTTGCCTGAGGCAGCTGTGATGCCATGGGGGTCATGCTTGTCAGGGCCAACCCAGTTCTTCCCGTGTACACCTCTCCTGCTGGAGTGCCTTTCCTTATGATGACTTGTTGAATTAACGTGGAGAATGCAGAGAGGGTCTGGGCCTCTCTCTCTCTCCCATTCTTACTCCCTGGAGCTGTGAAGCCCGACAAGGGAGCCCATAGCCAGAGGCTCCTTTAAATTGAATTAGAATAAAGATTTGATTACATAGCTAAACACATTTGAAAAGAACTTCACAGATTAAATTCCAGATTCAACCCTTCAGGCCCAGTGGCCACGTTTTGGGGCTCAGCAGCTGTAGGTGGCTGTTGTCTTTCTGTGTTGGCTGAGCAGATTGGGGCGTTTCCAGTTCAGCAGGCAGTTCTCTTGCATGGCTCTGCCTGTGGTGAGGGCACCTAGGCTGGAGAGCCTCGTGGGGATCCCTTAGGCCTCTGGCTGCAGCCAGGCTGCACGGTTCCTGTGCCCCGGGTCCTCTGCAGGCCCAGATGGATCCCACCACAGAGCCAGCACTGCTAGACTTGGGTACTGTGTGCAGACAGCAGAGGGTCACGTCCGGGCCTTGCAGGGGCTGGGGTGACTGGCCTCCTTGGCCAGGCTTCTGTTTCCGAGTCTTCAGGGGAAATGCATCCACCATCCACCATCCACACCGTGCACCAGAGGAAAACTGCAGGCTTCTCTGTGGATGGTGAATTGAGATCATGCAGAGTGACTAGGTTTGGGTTCCTGAGCAGCGTGGAACCTGATACCTTTAGGTGGAACCTGACATGCCTCCATGTGTACATGGCAAAGAGAATGCAGCATTGTCAGCTTGAATCCAGATGTGCTCCCGTTTTGAGGTGGAAGGTTCTGGGAGTATTGGCCATTGGTGATTGTGCTGCCGTGGAGGACTTTGAATGCAGGCACTGGTTTGGGATAACCCTGGTTTCCTGGTCCTGTATGTGGGCATCCCTGAATATCCCGGACTGGAGGAAGGCAGGGCAGATGGGAGGGTGACAAGAGGTGTCAGGTGTTTCCAGCTTTGGGGACTGATGCCATCAGATGGCCGAGATCAGGATGGTGGTGGCCAGGGACCAAAGCAGGGGTGCGTGGAAATGCCATGTTCCTCGGAGCATGGGGAGGACCTCTTGAACTCTATTCCTGGGCAACAGTTCTTCCATTCTCAGGAATCTGTGCCATTGTAATTGAGTAGCAAATTCTGTAATTACTCTAATTACTTACTGTTAGGTCCCCATGCCAATTACCATAAATTAGCAACAGTGATAACAGTTTGCCTGGTCAAACCTTACCAAGAAAAACCAGTGCACCTAGTTTTAGTTGCCTCCAGTTCCCTCCAAATCAGATTCCTTAGCGGCTTGTGTCCCCACACTTGCTGCAGTTCCTCCTGGGCCTGGCAGGCACATTCCAGACATTCACATCTCAGCTCAGATGCAGGCGTGCACATTATTTATAGAAAATCGCACTGCGCTGTGATCGGCTTGAGCTGACGTTCTCTAGGTGGGAGGTGGAGGTTCAAAAGTTCTAATGGGATGAAATTAGAAATATGAATTTTAAAAATTCACGTGTTATGAACTCTGTTCAGTGATTTTCTCTGAAATGAGAGACTATTTGCAGATGAGGCAGTCAGCCTGCAGCTCTCCTTAAATCTGTCCTAGACCTCGATGCCGTCCTTCGGCCTCTTCCTGGGTGTGGGGTGCTCTGCTTGAAGCAAAACCAAAGGAAAGAACGTGGTCTGCATCACTACTGCAGCCAGCTCAATGCGCACACCCACTAGGAGGGGCGTTTGCTCACTTAACATTTTAAATGCATTTAACATTCAACCAGCAAGTCAGCCAGTGCTTTCTGTAAGCAAGCTGCCTGGCTCATGGGAACCTGACACTTGACTTTTTGGAAGAGAGTACTTGCTTCTGTGGAGTCTCAATATTTGTCTCATTTCTTGAGACTCTGCTGAAAGTGATGAACGTGAGTAAATTAGGACTTTTTTTTTTTTTTTTGGTTTTTTTTTTTTTTTTTTTGTAAATTGGGCCACAGAGCTCTCTAGGCAGAGTCAGGGGAGTAAACGGCTGTGAAAGATGCCGCCTGATGTGAGCCACGGCCAGGCACTTTGGAACCTGGGATCCCATCTCCAGCCTTTCAAAGGACACAGACGAATATAAAATGCAGATGGGAGAGTTCATAATTTGGGCATCTCTGTTCTTTTGAAATCAAAGTGCAAAGAAAAAGTTTTGCCTTGAGGTCTTAACCCATACTTGTTTTTCTCCTGAGGTTTTAAGATTTTCTTAACTGCTTTTCTCTCCCCCAATCCTTGAGGAAGTTCTATCTTCATATCTTCTTAAAAGATATGGTTAAATTCAACACTGAAATATAAAAACATGCTTTCATATTTTTCTTTAAACTGAGGTATCTGACATTGGTGAAGAACTAACTGGGAGTATTGGTTTATTTTTATTTTTTTGAGACAGTCTTGCTGTGTTGCCCAGGCTGGAATGCAGTGGCACGATCTTGGCTCACTGCAGCCTCACCTCTTGGTTCACGCCATTCTCCTGCCTCAGCCTCCTGAGTAGCTGGGATTATAAGTGCCTGCCACCATGGCTGGTTCATTTTTGTATTAGTAGAGACGGGGTTTCAACATGTTGGCCAGGCTGGTCTTGAACTCCTGACCTCAGGTGATTCGCTCACCTTGGCCTCCCAAAGTGCTGGGATTACAGGCACGAGCCACCACACTCGGCCTGGGATATTCTTGATTATAATTGTAACATATCCCTTTAATAAAAACAAAACAGAACAACAACAACAACAAAACAGCTGTCTGAAAAGTCTCGAAATTAAAGAGCTCACTTGGACAGGGATTTGGACACCAGTTGAATGGCCCAGCACACCATAGTTACATGGGCCACTCGGCCTGTTAGGTCCTTAGGGTATTTGAAGTCATATGGATATTTGCATTTCTGCCTCTGGATATCGTGTTAGTATTCGGCTAGTGTTTGAGGGCCAGGCTCAGATCCGGGAAAACAAGAGCCCCTGCCCTCACGGCACTTCTCTTCCATGTGTGTGTGTGTCAGGAAAATAGAAAGCATAAGATATTTTTTTCAATGAGCTGGGAAGATGGAAAAACAAGCTTAAGATGTTTACTTGTTCAGAAGAAGGGAAGTGCAAGGAACACTCAGCTTTGTTGCTGCTGAAGGAGGCCCCTGGTGGAGGCTGTTTCAGAGGTGGGGTTTCTCTGAGAAAGGTGGTAAGAGGCAAATAGGATGCCCCATCTGGTTTGCCAGAGATGGGGAAAGTTAGTATCCCCAAAACAGCTTCAGCATTCTGGCAAAGCTTTGGAAAACCAGCTACGGTGTAGGACCTTGTTGGCCGCTGGGTAGAAGGAAAACATTGCTGGTCCTGAGGACTGTACTGTTGTTCCACTGCTATAAAGAACTATCTGAGGCTGGGTAATAAGGAAAAAAAATGTTTAATCGGCATACAGTTCTGTGGGTTGTACAGGCTTCTACATCTGGGGAAACTTACAATCAGAGTGGAAGGTGAAGGGGAGGCCGGCATGTCTTCACATGGCTGGAAGGGGAGAGAGAGTGAAGGGGAAGGTGCCATGCACTTCCAAACAACCAGATCTCAGGAGAACGATCATGAGGACAGCACTTGGGGGATTGTGCTAAACCATTAGAAACCACCCCCATGAGTCAATCACCTCCCACCAGGGCTCACCTCCAACCTAGGGTTAGAGTTCAGCATGAGATTTGGGTGGGGACACACAGCCACACCATGTCAGGCTTCCCATTCTTCTCCTGCACGTGCTTCGCAAATGGTTCTGTCATTGGTTTTTGTTTCTGTTGATACATAATATACGTACATATTTTCAGAGTGCATGTGATACCTTGATTCACCCCTATATTGATGAAATCTGTGTACTTGGGATGTCTTTCACTTTAAATAGTTTCTTTTCCTTGTGCTGGTTATGTTAAGTTATTCTCTCCTAGCTGTTTTGAAATACACAGTAGATGACCCACTGCCATCCCCCTGCTGATTTATCAACAGTAGGTCTCGTGTTCCCATTAGGCTGTGTGTTTGTGCACATTACCAGCCTCTGCCCATCCTGCTTATGAGTGGGCTCTGCTGGGCCCTGTTGACCACCTACTTTTGGCCTCCATGAGATCTGCTCTCAGCTCCTGCTTATGAGTGAGAACATGCGCCGTTTCCTTGCTTGACTCGTTTGCTTAACGTAATGTCCTCCAACTCCATCCATGCTGCCGCGGATGACAGGGCTCTCCGCTGTGTGGTGGAGTATTGCTCCTGTGTGTGTTCGGGCCACGTTCCCTTCATCCCCTGTTGACGGGCACTCAGGTGATTCCAGACTGTGGCTACTGTGGATGGAAGCTGAGAGCAGTCACTGGCTTTATACTCGGGGGACGTGAGCCACTTTGATGTTCTCAAGCAGCCTATCCCCAAAGCCCTCCGTAGAATGCCGCATTCGTTTGTACTCATGGCTTCTTCCACTAGGATGAACAGCTGGGAAGGGGCTTTGAGTGAATGCTTGGGTTTCTGTCTTTAATTGGTACCCAGCTACACTGGCCAAGTAGGGGTCCCAGTGGCCCTGGACACTACCTCACATAAGGTCCAAAGATGCAGTTAGGTTCTTTTTTTAACTTAAAAAAAAAAATGCTTTTGACCTGGGTAAGCTATGGCATTATCAGTTAGAGTTTTTCATATTGGAAAGGTGTATATTTTATTTTCTAAGAAGGAAAGAAATCCTGTTAAATACTCTAACCACAGATTAAATCATGTCAAGGAAAGAGGTACTATTTTGGGGGAAAATTACCCCTTCATGTCAAAGATCAAGGAGATGACTTACATTGTTTAATTGAGTTAATTATGAAATCTTAAGTGGTTTTAAGAAGATGAGCTGTGGATCCTACAAGACATGAGACTGATACTGATTTAATGTTAGTCAGCCCTGACAGAATGTGGCTAATATTTAAAGCTTGCTCCAGTATTGCTTGATAGATTGTAAGTTAATGTAAAGATCTGTTTGATGCTTTTATTTTACAAAATATTATTGAGAAAAAGTTTGACAGCCAAGGAACGGCCTTCAACCAATTTCTTCCTAATTTCTATCACCAGAAAATTTTGTCCTGTTAATTCCAGAATTTACTTTTGGAAAGTTCCCGTAAGGAGAGCAGAGGTATTGGTGGTTGAATGGTGACTTGAATTTAGGTGAAGATCGTTAAATATTTCATAGTCATGTTTGTCTTGGTGGTTTTAGCAATTTTATATTAAACTTAGAACTGTGAGTCAAACCAAATCTGTTCTTTTGCTTTTGTGATACTCCTTTGTATGACTATACTGGTAAAGAATGATAAAATGTGTATTGGGTATTTTTTCTGTGTATATATTAGGATTTTTAGGGGAACAAATTAATCATTCTTCTAATATACACTGTGTGTTGGGTCCTTTGTATATTAGTTGAATCACTCTAATGAGGACCACTTGAAAGTCTGTTTCTATAGCAGATCTTTTATATGTTGACTTGTGTTATGCAAAATCCTTCATCCTCTAAGAAGACTAAGCAATGGGTTGGAGGAAAGATTTAATCACCCATTAGGTCTATTCCGAATGCCCAGAATTGAATGCAAGTACTAATTATGTTTTTGAAGTGGCGTGTGTGTGTATGGGTGTGTGTAGTGGACTCCTTTTTAGGTCATGGGAGGGAGGTAAAGCGAAGATGAGATTTGCTGATGAACATTTGTGCACATGCTAGTGGAGAAGTCATATGACTTGACTGCACCTGCGTACTCTGATTTTGGTTTCGTTAGTGTCCGTAGCCACAAGCCTCAACTGCCTCTGGGACCCACCCTGAGGGGCTGTGGTGAGGGTTATTATAGAGTCGTGCGTCTTAGTGAAGGGCACAAACGGCCTTGTGGGCCTACTTTGGCTTTGTTTGAACGTCTAGATTGTTAAACTAAGTTTAACATTTTGAGGATTATAAATTGTGATTCTTGTCTAAGAAGAGGTTTCTGTTGTCTCTGAAGACAGGAGCCCCAATACAGAGGGTCCCTGGCTCCCAATTGTTACATATCTGATTTTTTTTTTTCAACCTTGTGATGGTGTGAACTAGTCACACTCAGTGCATTGTTTGGCCCAAGATGGGCTGCCTCTGGATGAACCCGTTGTAAGTTGAAACTATGATGTCAAATGCACTTTCTATTTAGGATATTTTCAGCTTACGCTGGGTTTATTGGAACAGTTTCATCCCATGGTAAGTCAGGGAGCATATGTGCTCATAAAAGTGGAGACGATCTCATAGATACCGTGAGATATAATGTCTCTGATGTTATAGAGATACGATGAAAACAATCAAGTGGGACTTGGAAGCCTTGGAGGGACTCACATGGGCGGCTCCTGGAAGGCAATCTTGAGCGCCACTGGCTTCTGGATGTGACATCTGTACCTTCTGCTTAGCCCAGTGTGTTATCGGCTGCTCTCGAGGGCAGAGAGGTCCAGCGTTCCTGTGTTTAGGTATTTGAGCTGCCTTAAGAGGCTAGGTCAATTCTCACTGGTGTCTTCAGGGCTTTAGGCCTTCTGAACAAGCAGGAGGAAGCACGACTTTGTAGAGCTTTGGAAATCTCAACGGACTTCAGGGCCATCCCCTTTGGCAGGAGAGAGCCCCACTGGAGGCGAGCAGGTGCCGTGCGGGCCTCTGCTGGGCCCAGGCATGTACGGACGTTGTGAGGGCCACAGGACACAGATCGGTCTTGGTTCACAACTGGCGTCGATGGCCACGCAGCATTTCTGCCAGGTACATGAGTGCGGGGACTTGGGTTTTGGGGTGTGCGTCCTGGTTGCCTAGTTGCTTGGAAGACCCCCATTCAGACCCCAGCCTGAGTCACCGTGACAGGCCTCCTGCTTCACACGCCACACGGAAGCCGTGGTGTCGGTCACTGACGTCCACCAGGTGTCAGATGTGCGTGTGTATCTTCCTTGGTCTCGGGATGTGTCTTGTTTTGAGGTTATAGTAAACGTTCTTTACAAGGGGTTTTGGATTTTTTATGTTGTTTTCAAGGAGGCAGCAGGGAGTGCTTGAGCAATGAGATCCCCTTTCCAACCAATACAATTTCAGATCCCAGCAGGTAATTAAGGCAGCGGAGCTGTGGGATCACCTTTGCAACCAATGAGAATTCAGATCCCAGGAGGTAATGACGGCAGCGGGGCGGGTGGCAGAACCCTGAACTGTGGCTGTTTCTGGTGTCTTGCCCCGCGGACAGAGCGTGCTGGGGCCTCCGTGGTCCTCTGTGGGGTGAGTGGAGCGCATGAGCTGGGTGCTGCTGGGCCCTGGCTGGCTCCCCAGCCCGGGGTTTATGCAGGACTCGTTAGACAACTTGGAACCCAGAAAGCAGCACGAGGAGAACGGGATTGTGCCTTTCTGGATCCTTGGTGCTTCCCAGTCTCAGACACTGAGTAGGCTCTGAGGGGTCTCGCCGAGAAGACTTGCACAGTCGGCCCCCAGGATGGAGTGGGGCTGCAGCGGGTCTTGCAGGAGCTGGAAGTGGGGGTGAGTGTCTCGCAAGCGGGACCTTTCAAGTGGGCCCAGCAGGATGCATCTGTGGAAATGGTGCCACGTAACGCAGGGCTGCGGCCAGCAGGACCTGAAAGGCTACAGCGGGCTGTGTTTCTGCTCTCTCTCGAGTCTCTGCACGGTTTCCCTTGGTTTTTGTCTGTTTGGAGGACGCTTCCCCCTTTCTTGCGCTTACCTAGCCTTCTGAGCTTCTTTGTTGAGTATGACAAAGCCCTGAGAAGGCATTTTTATCGCATAATTGTGTTATCCTGGTGGCTGGATAAATGACCTGCAAATGTGGGTGACTCAGTAGCTCTGAGGGTGTTCAATATCCAAGACAGAGGTGGGAAGGAAATGTTCAGGCAGGCATCAGAGGATCTGTTCTCTGCTTTACACTGGGGCCCTGGTTTGCTGACAGTCTTCACACTCGATCCAAAATGGGGGATAATGAAGTCTCACGGATTCGGCTTCAGCTGAGAGCTGCCTCCAGCACAGTCTTGTGTGAGTAACAGTTTCTATGTTTGGTGCGAAGGGCGGGCGTCAGTCAGTTGATCTTATTTGTGGTGGTGCTTATGGTGGGTTTTCCGTAAGGAATGTAGACTTTATTAGCTTTGGCAAGGGAATCCTGAGTGATAAATTGGAAGAATGTCTCAGGAAATTCTGGAACCTGCAGTGAATCTGGAATCTGTATGAAATTGAGATTTGGATTCTCACGATTTCCTAATGCTACCCCGAAACCCAGTAGTTGAGACAGTCGTAGAGCTTCAGTTGTGCTACCCCGGTTCCCCATTTTAAAAGGAACACGTTGCTTTCCTCTAGAATGTTCTGAGCTCTGAGTGCTGCCGGCAGAGTGACCAGCTCTCTGCATCAGAGGGGAAGCCAGGGCTGCGTTCACGGTGTCGCGGCAGCCGGGAGCTGACCCTGGACCTCAGGCACGTGTGATGCTGACCATTTTCTGTAAACTCCAAGGGTGTAGTGGTCTCCTTGGCCCTTTACAGTCTTCTGAAGCTTTTGATGTGTCTGCACTTTGTAGATTTTTCAGAAGTAGACAGCCTTTTCCCACACCCTTGGGCTGAGTTTCGTCAGAGGCTGGTGTGTGGGAAGCACCACACCCACATTCTGACAGGGAAGACTCTGGTGCCCAACTGAGGTCAGAGTGGAAATTTGTTCTTCCTTCCCTCCAGTCTGGTCCAGCTGCTCCCTGCTTGGCCAGAAGAAAATCATGCTTATTCAAGTCGTAGGCAAACCCCCGAAGTCAAACATTTGTCTTTTTTCTTTTTTTTTTTTTTTTGAGACGGAGTCTCGCTCTGTCACCCAGGCTGGAGTGCAGTGGCCGGATCTCAGCTCACTGCAAGCTCCGCCTCCCGGGTTTACGCCATTCTCCGGCCTCAGCCTCCCGAGTAGCTGGGACTACAGGCGCCCGCCACCTCGCCCGGCTAGTTTTTTGTATTTCTTAATAGAGACGGGGTTTCACCGTGTTAGCCAGGATGGTCTCGATCTCCTGACCTCGTGATCCGCCCGTCTCGGCCTCCCAAAGTGCTGGGATTACAGGCTTGAGCCACCGCGCCCGGCCTTGTCTTTTTTCTTTAATATGCCCATTTAGTTTATATGGAATGATAGCTAGAGAAATGCCTTTTAGGGGAAAATTAATTTCCTTAATTACAGAGAACTTTTTGGATAAAAATCAGGAGGCTATTTTGTAATAAGATCTAGTTAAATACTACAGTGGAAAGCTCCTTATATTTGATCTTACACTTGGGCCCTGTGTGCGTGTCCGCATGCTCGTGCTCATGACGCCAGGCGCAGATATGAACTACGGGCACAGTACATACTTTCTGGTTGCTTCTTTGAACGTCTTATTGCTTGACGTCTCCGACTCAAATGTTGAGTTATGTTGATTCTGTTCAGAATGTTTATCCCTCCGTCTAGGGTCCAGTCGTCTTTCAGGGAGGAACCGTCTTCCTCATCTCTGTCTCCTACAGTATTGTATATTTAATAGTCAAATATTTATAGGTTACATGGGTGACTGATCTGTTCATTAGGAGGAAAACAATGCCAATTTTCACATCATTAGAATGGACTTGTTAAATGATTGTTAGTATAATGAAGTTTCCATGGCAAAAGAGGCTTTGCAGATGTGAGTGTAACGGACAGTGAGATGGGAGAGGACCCTGGGTTGTCCAGGTGGGTCCAGTGTCTTCACATGTGCCTTTTGAGAAGGCAGTACGAGGGTCTGCCTCAGAGGAGGAGACCTGAGGACGAGATAGAGGCCAGAGGGCTGTGGGGGTGAGGGCGAGTGTGGGGCAGGGGCAGGGTCCGGAGGGGTGCAGGGCTGAGGCCGGGGCAGTGGTAGGAGGGGTGTGGGGCTGTGAGTCAAGCTGCATGGTGGCTTCTATGAATTGGGAGACTCCAGGCAGGAATACAAGCTACTGACCCCTTGACTTCAGCCCTGGGACTCCTGACTTCCAGGGCTGAGAGGAGGTTTGCATTTGTGGTAATTTGTTGCAGCAGCAATAGGAAGCTAATGCATTGTATCTGTTCTTCACCTCCAAACCTTTGAAAAGTGACCCTGTTGTATCGGCCTTTTGTGTGCCCTAAATTCTAATGAGATGGTTTGTAGGAAATAATGGACACAAACGATGGCAGAACACAAAGTTGGACAGAAGCAGTGTCTTCTGTGGTTCTGTAGTTTGGGTCTGGGAAGTTAGATTTCGGTCAGAGTGTGTGGTCTTGTTCAGCGTATACCTGGAGTACTTGTTCAGAGCTCCTGGGGGAGTGGTCTTTAACACTGTTAGGATTAAAACTCCAAGCACATCAGGGCCAGAGTTCCTGAGTCAGTGTTAGGCGACCTTTGAATAAGAGTTGGCATGTAGAGTCTGCCCACTTTACTAGTATGAAGCAGCAAAATCTTTTTTTTTTTATTTTTTGAGATGGAGTCTCGTTCTGTCACCCAGACTGGAGTACAGTGGCGAGGCCTCGGCTCACTGCAACCTCCGCCGCCTGTACTCAAGTGAGTCTCCTGCTTCAGCCTCCAAATTGCATGATTTATTTTCCTGTTTTATATACTTAGTATGTGAAAACTCTGCAAACTTTATTAATACAAATGACATGCCAGAACTTAGGAGAATCTGGTATTTTCCCATGCAAATTAGTAGTGATGTGGAATTCCTGGGCTGATTTGGTTTTATAAGACATGGGGCAGATTCTTTGCCTTATTTCTGTGGAACTAACAATTGTTAATCACCCAGCACTCTTACCTCCCCCAACAGCTCAGGTGAGGGGGGTGTTACCCCCACTGTCGTGATGAGAGGCAGGAGACTGAGGCTTAGATGAGCAGGTGACACATTACTGTCCAGCCCCACCCACCCTGTAGTTTCCTGCCATGGCTCAGCTGTCTTCCTGCAAGAAAGGACAGACACCCTGGGGCTGGGTAGAATTCCTTGTGAACTCCTTTCCATCCTCCAGGGAGTTCTTGCTTTAGAGTGGTGGCTCATGGGGAGTCCTCTGGCCCACTGAGAAAGTGACTCATGTTGTGACATTACTGTCTCTGTCCGGCTGCTGTCGATTGGGTGATTTGTAAAGAGACATTTATTGCTCACAGCTCTGGAAGCTGGAAAGTCCAAGGTCAAGGCAGTCCAAGGTCAAGGCACCTGCACATCTGGTGCCCCAGGGCCTGTGGCTCACAGACGGCAGCATCTCAACAGGTGTTGCGTGGCAGCGGTCGTCTCATCAGAACTCACGTGGTGGAGGAGCAGGAGGGCTCCTCTAGGCCTCCCAACAAGGACACCAACCCCAGTCCTGAGAGCAGGACTTCCCAAAGGCCCCACCTCTTAATGTATCCCTTCGGAGATGGTTTCAGCATGAGGTTTTGGGGACATTCAGGCCAGAGCCATTGCTCTGCTGTAGTGTTAGGGTTGCATGGCATCATTACTGCAGCAGAGCCACAGCTTCTTATCTGCATTTGCTGCAGGAGGAAGACGCAGGTGCCTGTGTAAGTTGGGGTTCCGTGCAAGAAGTGGAGACTCTCTGGGAATCTTAGCAGGAGGAACTTAAGGGCTTTGAGAACTGACACCTTAGGACTGTAGTTTTCTTCAGACTGTAAAAACCTTGGTGTGTGACAATACTGAACATTGCCTGAGCCCTGTGATCCTGTAAAACAGTGATTGTTAAGACATTCCCCCTCCCCACAACTGCGCCCCCACTTTTACTGCAAGAAGCCCCTTCCCATGTGGCTTAGGCTGACTGGCGGATGACCATTTACCGAGGACAAGACCAGATACAGGCCTTCAAACCCCACTTCTCAGCCTTATAAGTGATTAGCTAAACTGCCTGTTCCCACTGATCAATCACTTCCCACCTTGAAATGGTTCTTCGTGGTGCAGTTGCGACTAGGAGGGTGGACTTGTCTTTGACTGTCGCCTTCCACAGAGGACAGTTAGGGTGGGCAGGAAAGAATTCTCTGCTACAGGTCTGCATTCCTGGCTGTTTCCAGAAGTGGGAATTCTGGTGCCGTGGAGTCTGCGAATGGATTTCTAGTGTCCCAGCTTCAGGTGGAGTTGAAATTGAGTGAGGCAACCCACCACACCCATCTGGAGCCAGGAACTAGAGCCATTTTTAAAGTGGCAGTTTCTCCATAAGATTACCCAAAAAATGCGCTCAGCACGTTTCTTTCTTTCTCATATGCAGTTGGCCATCTAAAATGGAAATGGTGGTTTTTTGAAGCATGGATGTAGTTTTAAAATTTGAGTATTGTAAACCTTAATGTAGCTTCTTAAAATGTTTGCCCGATTATCTGGAGATTTACTAAACCTTTGGAGTGGTAATAATGAGTTGATCTATATGACTTTGCTTTCTATGATGCAATGAAAGTACTCTAATTAAAACCTCTGCAGTTGGGTCAGCAGGCGATTGGCCAAAACAAATTCTGCTTTTTGGGTTTCTTTAACCAAACAAGGGAGTAGAGTGTAGGCTGAAGTGGCAAATTCATTTCAGAGCACGCCAGAGCCCTCAATGATTCAGCAGCCTTCTCAGGTGAACGTGTAACGTGCCGTGAGTCTTGGCAAGCCTGGCTACTGAAGTGTGCACGTGACACCACAGAGCCACACCTAGGAAGATGTGGTTTCTGTAACAAGCTTTGGAAAACCAAAGTTCAACTAAATTATCCAACTTTGTTACAGAAAAAGCTTAGACCAGATAGCCAAAGACCTGATTGTTTCATGGTTGAGACATGGTTATAAAATTGCCCTTACTTGGTGCCAATCAGTGTTGGTCCACAGTGATACTCCTCCAACCTCACTGAATAGTTTGGAGACTGATATGAGACTGTGAAAATCTCCTTAAGGTGAAAAGGGCTCTGGGGCATCCGGGAATATCCGCACACCCGTGGCCATTCCCCTATAAGGTGGAGAGGACGGCTGGGTCACGCGGGAGCATCAGCACACCCGTGGCCATCCTCTTTAAGACGGAAAGGGCTGCTGGGGTGCCCCGCAATATCTGCACACCCGCGGCCATTGTGGCTGTCCCCCTTTCTGCTCAGTCACCTCTGTGTTCCCGCATTCAGGCTTTGGGACACTCATGAACAGCTCATCCCCTGGGCTGGTGAGGAAGGAGTGGGAGGTTGTTCTGAGGCTCTGTCACTGTCTGCCCTGTCATGAGCTGGGCAAGGCAGTGGCAGTGACCCTGGAGGAGTCTGGTCAGTGAGGGCTCCGGCAGGAAGTGCTGAGGCTTGAGGTGACTGCCAGTCGTAACCAAATGTCTTCCCTCTTATTTCCATGATTCCTTCTAGTTCTGCACCTTGCACTGCAGAGTCTCTGTGTATCTATAAATACACATGAGTTACGATACAGGTGTCTCTTTCCCCTCTGTCTGCGGCTGGGCCCAGGGAGTGAAGTGCAAGACCCCCTTACTGCTGGATGCCCACCAGCACGAGGCACTGCCTGCCCTGCTGACGAATGCCTACAGCGAGTCCTGGAAGCCGCCTCCTGAGCACCTGGCCTGTTGACGGTGTATACGGGAGACAACGGAGCTCCCCTTGCCCCACCCTGAGCAGAGACTGGGGAGGCGGCGGCAGCACTGCCCCCATGGTGCATCCTTGGTGCATGGAGGAAAGTCTGTTCATGCTTAAAACACAGCCCATCCTCTCAAAAGCAGGATGACAACCACATTTACTTCTGGAATCTTAAAAAAGGGCCCGTCTCTTTGAGAGAAGAACATGGCATGTATGTGTGTACCTCCTTTGTTTTTTTTTTTTTGAGACAGTTTCCCTCTGTCACCCAGGCTGGAGTGCGGTGGTGAGATCTCAGCTCACTGCAAGCTCTGCCTCCCGGGTTCATGCAATTCTCCAGCCTCAGCCTCCCGAGTAGCTGGGACTACAGGCACCCGCCACCACGCCTGGCTAATTGTTTGTATTTTTAGTAGAGACGGGGTTTCACCGTGTTAGCCAGGATGGTCTCGGTTTCCTGACCTCGTGATCTGCCAACCTCGGCCTCCCAAAGTGCTGGGATTATAGGTGTGAGCCACCACGCCGGGCCGTATGTGTGTACCTCTTTACAAGTCTTGCCTGACCTTCGCATTTAAAAATTACTGAAAAACTTAAGGATGTAACTGACAAGAACTTTATAGGTTTCTCCAAGTAAAAATTTGGAAAAGTTAAGTGAACCCATAATGTGTTTTATTTCTATGAGTCCCACACTTGGATTTTTAAATGTGGGCAAAACATCTGTATGTTCTTCAGCCTGATTTCCGTGGAATCGTGAATGAAACGTGCTGAAGTTGCCGTGCGGATTTTGTTATGTGGCGGTGACAAGTGGGGCTGGTCATTAAACAACTGGAGGAACCCTGTCCTTTCTGTGCTCCTGTTGGACACTAGGCACGTGCTTGGGTGTTTTCTGTGTGTGTGGACAAGATGACGACAGAATTTCCAGATTCACACGGTGGTATCTTCTCCCTTTTCTGTTAAAACGTGTCTTCTGCTGCTTCTACATAGACCAAGTGTTTCTTTCTCTCGCCTGTCTACATAAACGCTGTTTAACAAAAACCGTATTGTAGACATGTGAAGCTGAATTCCACATGATCAAGCAGATAGAGATGACTGAGTATACTGTTTTGTGGAAGGAAGGTTTAAAATGATTTTTAGCTTTTTCCCTGAAATAGGGAATACTTTTAACTTTTTCCCTGAGATAGGGAATAATGAAATGGGAAAATAATTAAATTTTCCCATGTAATTGTTAGATTATATTTAATTATTAGATTATTCATGTATTGCAAGGGAAAAAGGAACTAGATCACCCCATGTACCCAAATGAAAATTTAAAGCGTATGGGCGAGTTCATTTGAACTCCTTTAATTTGTTTTTGTTTGTTTGTTTTTGACAGTCTCACTCTGTTTCTCAGGCTGGGTGCAGTAGTGCAATGACAGCTCACTGCAACCCCAACTTTCTAGGCTCAAGTGATTCTCCTGCGTCAGCCTCCCCAACTGCTGGGATTTACAGGCGTTAACCACCACACACAGCTTATCACCTCTTGGAGACTAGCTTTGAGTTTGGGCATTCACTGAACTATATTTTAGTTAATTCTCAAAGTTTGTCACTGTTTATCTTTAATTTGCTAAAAATCTACATGTATTGTAAAATGCGTTACATTTCCTTAGCATTCATGGATTCCCTGTTAGTGGGGCAGAGACACAGAAGGGCAGAAGGCGTTCGGACATCATCAGGGTTGCAGTTGAGTCCTTGCCCCGAACACACTGGAGCTCTGGGCTCTGTGGTCCCACTGGGGTCCTCTGTCCACTGAGGGGGACGGGTTACCTGGAAGGTCCCTCCAGCCTCTGCAATTTTGCCCTTTTCAGGTTAACATCTCATCATTGTCCTGGACAGCACTGCCTTTCGTTCACTGATCCACGAGTGAACAGCTGGTCAGTGGCCAGTGCTGCTTCCTTCAGCTGGGAGGTGGTGATGTGATAACACTTCCGTGGAATTTGGTTCTTGGTGTATTAAGGGTTCAGTTGTATGTTTATTTTTAATCTGCACCTCTGAATTGGTCTTTTGATTGCAAAGAGATTGCTTACTGGATTTGTTTCTGAATATTTGGTGGATAACAGGAGAACCTTGCTTATCTGTGTGTTCATTTAGTGTGTTTTTGCCAGGCATGTATATGGTTGTGTTAGCCCTCAGCCCACTTTCTGTGTGTGGTGGAGTCATTGAAATCATTTATGTGAAGTCTCTCCTCTTTTAAGGCCAGAGGACGTGGGGTGGTGTCTCCCTAAACTAGGGGGAAATGGCATTGTTCTGCCCTCCTCCCTGGGAATGCTGGTGTTTCCAGGTCTCTGAACTTGGCTCCCACACTGGGAGAGTAGCTGTGGCTTCTGGAGCCCGTTTTGTGCGGGACTGACTCCTTCACTTGCTTTATTCCCCACTGTCTTTGCTGCTTGATGACGCAGGGATGAGGGAGTTGGGCCCAGGGGCCTTGCCTGTGCCTGAAGGGCCCGATGCAGAAAACGCCTCATGGGAAGGATGTTCCTTGAGGGCAGCTTTTGGAGTCTTTTCCTACTTTTAACTGAGAAGCAGCTATTCACATGGTTCTATTCTGCTGGTGTGTTTCAAAATAACTGGTGTAGAGTTGTGAAGATGTCCGAGACACCCATGATCCACTCCGGGCCAGTGCAGGACATTGAGCTCAGAATCCTTCAGACCATTCAGATGCCAAAGATTCTTGCTTGGTTATTCTCAAACTTATGAGAATCTAAAACGCGAGCCACGGTATGGATTTTCTCTTGAGCCCCCATGACTTTGCCTTGTATTTTGGGCATGAATGACTTCATCAAGGGGAAAGAATTTGAGGAAGGAGCCTCTGAGGCTAGGAGGGGGTGGGAAGGGGCGGGGGGAAGAGGAGGGAAAAGGAGCTATAGAGGGAGGAGCCAGGCTGGGGCTGGGGCGTCTCCCCATGATGCTCCCCCACCCCTGGCGCGAGGCCCCAGAGACTGACTGATTTTCCCACAGGAAATGTGTATGGTTGCATGTCTGTTTTGTGGGCTGGCCATTTGGATTGAGGGAATGTCTGTGTTGTGATTCCCTATTGATTCGAAGGTTGGAAAGGTTTGTGCTCAATACAGGGGTCTCTTGGTGCGATGGGAAAATGTGATCGCAGCCGCCTTCGGGGTGGGGAGAGCCCTCGAGGCCCTCAGTGGTGGCCGGCGTCAGCCTTCGCTTCCCTGGGTGAGCTGCCCTCAGGGTGGGAAGGGAGGTCCTCGGTGGTGGCCGCTGTTGGCCTTCGCCTCCCTGGGTGAGGGCTGCTCCATCCCCGGCTCTCCGACTCCTTGCCTGGCACCTTCCTCGTTGGAGGCCGTGATCCATCAACTTTGTCCACGCGTGTCCTGCAGACTAATGCTGACTGGAGGTTCAGGAGTGGTCAGAAGAGGCCAGAGGAGGCCCTCGTGATGCGAAGCTAAACGTTTAATGATGGCGCTGTTGAGTGCATGAGCCGCGTCAGCCCAAGAGTCTGGGTAAGAGGGAACCCCGCGGGGTGGAGGGAAGACTGGACAGATGGGTGCTTTCCTCGGCCCCTGGGAGCACGGCCAGGTCCACGCTCAGACCTCCTGGTTTCTCCCATATTTCCTTCAATAGCAAGGGAAGGACTCGGGGCAGAAGTAGTTCAAGGGCCTCTAAAGACTTATGTAATTGTTAATAGGCCTACTTTTATGCTTTCTTATGTATTAAGAGCAAATCATGATACAAACTCATTTCTGTTTGAAGAAATCTTTACTGCTCTCATTTTTGTGGCAAGCAACATTGATTCTTTGCTTAGTGAGCGTTAGTGCCCTCCTGCCCAGTGCTGCTGCCTGGCGTGTCCTCGCACACACCTCTGTCCATTGGTCTCCGTTCACCTTTCCGCCTAGAATTGTAGGAGGGGCGCTGGGATCTTAGGGCTAGAAAGAAATTCTGAAGACCACTTTTAGGGGCGGCTTTTAGTCGGGGCTTCCAGAGAGACAGCCAGCCGGGTGTGCGTGTGTCTCCAGGGCGAGGCCTGCTGCAGGGGCTACAGAGTCCAAGAAGCCCCAGGACCCACAGGCTGCAAGCTAGAGTCCTGGGAGGGTGTGGCTTGAAGACTTGAGAAGCGGAGGGTGCAGATCCCACCGGGGTCTGAGGAGCTGAGACCCAGAAGCACGGGCTGCAGAAGACAGATGTCACTGGCCCATCAGCCAGACAGGTGGAGTGAACCCAGTTTTCCCCGCCTTGCTGTTTTACTCGGGCCCTGGGTGGATAGGGTGGTGCCCCCCACACCGGCGAGGATGGGTCTCCACTCAGTCCAGAGGCAAACATGCATCTCACACAGAAATAATGCAGAACTAGCCATCTGGGCACCCCGGGCAGAGTCTCGCTCTGTCACCCAGGCAGGAGTGCAGTGGTGCATCTCAGCTCACTACAAGCTCCGCCTCCCGGGTTCCCGCCATTCTCCTGCCTCAGCCTCCCGAGTAGCTGGGACTACAGGCGCCCGCCACCTCGCCCGGCTAGATTTTTGTATTTTTTTACTAGAGACGGGGTTTCACTGTGTTAGCCAGGATGGTCTTGATCTCCTGACCTCGTGATCCACCCGTCTCAGCCTCCCAAAGTGCTGGGATTACAGGCTTGAGCCACCGCGCCCGGCCTATGTTGAAATTTTTTGTACTCGGCCATGCCGGGTCATTTTGGGAGGTGAGTAGGGGATTCACATGGGGGTGTGCAGTATTCTTAGGTGTCAGGTGCAGAGTTGAATTTGTAGAAGCTGTGCAGATAGGAAAGGGCCTGGCAGGGAGTGCTGTTTACACGGAGCCGATTTAACGCGAGGTCTGTGCTCTACCTGGGTCCGTGTCTGACTGCTGTCTCCCAGTCTGCAACAGGACGTTGACGTGACTTGGCGCCATCGTCCCACTCTGTGTAGATGTCTGAGGATCTCTGCGCAGCTGCTCTGTGAGAATGCGTTGTGATAATGAACTGAGAAACAGTGAACAAACCCTGAATTGGTTAGCACTGGTTCCACGCCCACTTCTGCCGTGGTTGGAGTCATTCATAATAAAGTGTGCTGGACTGCTATGCAGAGCTCTGAATTTCAGAGGCCCTTTAACTTGGCAGCTAACCAGTCGCTTCCTTCAGAAGACATTGGAGTCCCCTTTACCTACCAGGGTGACCCTGGGAGTTTGAAGATGAGTGAGACAAGCCCTCTGTGTCTTGTGGATTTTACTGTCCAGAGGGGAGACAGATGTGGATGGTGAAGGAGGCCCTATCAGAGGTCAGTGCACGTCAGTTTTGTTTCTTCAGCACTTGCTGTGTTCAGGCGGTGCCCCGGGCCATGTGCAGAGCATCTGGGGACCCTGCCCATGGCATCCCAGGCACAGCTAGCATCTGCGCCATCTTCATACTTGGCCTGAGTTTTGGGGAAGTACCGAGGATGGCTTCTGCCTTTGCTGGAGAGAATTGGAAGTCAGGGCAGCCCTCCACAAGGAGATGATCGCCAGCTGATTCCTCAAGAAAGAGAGGTGGTCCCCACATGGGTAGAGCAGGGCAGCATGTACAGACCTGGGTGTGGGTCTGGGGCATGTGCATCTGAGTGGGTTCTGCTGGGAGACAGCAGGGGTGAGGTGTGAAGGCAGTTGGAATTTACAGGATAAATTATCACTAAGGCGATGCCTGGAAAACATAAAATGGGGACTCTCTGGGGGTAAACGTGGACTTAGGGTGACCCTGGGCGTGGGTGTTTTCAGGCTCTGAAGGCAGAGATTTAGGAAATTGGGGCAGAGCTGAGCCCTAGACGAGGATGAAGACCACCCTTGGGATGTTGAATGAGACAGGGGTGGAAACCCAGTGAATGTCATGGGGGGTCAGTCCAGCAGGCAGGCAGCAGAGGAGACCGGTGTCCTCAAAGGCCCCTTGGGCCTACCTCTCAAAGTGCTGGGATGACAGGCATGAGCCACTGCTCCCTGCTGATACTTTTAAAATTTCTAAGCTACTCTCTCTCATACCCACTCCCGTATTTTTTTAAAAAAACCAGGTTTATGGCTATATTTTTTCCAAGGGAACCAAACAGTTACCTGTTTGAAGTACAAATAACACCGTGTTTAAAAACCGAAAATGCCACTTTGCATAGAAGTTTCCAAATACCCAGTTGGTTTGAGCCTTGCATTGCAGTGTCACTACCTGCTCTTAAATTTCTACACGATGTATAGATAGCGAGGCAGGGACGGCTCGTACATCTTCAGGTTTCAATTCTACTACCTTGGGCTATATTTTCATTTATTTTGGCACAACTGTGGGTGTGGCAAGCAATGCCAGGGTATTTATTTTGAAGCCTGTCCAATAACAGTTGGGAAGATTTTCACATTTTTAGAATTTTCATAGTAATAGTTATAATTTACAAAGAATTTAAAATTGTGTAGTCATTATTTTGCTTTTTTCTAGATGTGCCCCGAAACAGGGTTGCTAACTATCATTCTACATCACAGGATTAATAACAGTACCCTTTTGGAGCAGATGCCTGTAATCAAGGAATTCTGCCTAGTCAGTTCACTTTAAGCGTGTTTAAAAGGTTGTCTTTATCCTAGTTGGCACCTGTGGCTATAGTTGGTTTTCATTGCTGAGGAATATTCCACGATGGAAGCCGTAATTCATCTGTTTTTCATATCGGTGGACATTTGGATTATTTTGGGAGGGTGTGTATGTCTATTCAGCCTTCATTTTTTCAGGATTTTTTGTAGAAGATAATGTAACAGTGTAACATCCTCTGCTAGGGAGCCAACACGAACCCTGATTACAGCCACACTGACTCTCACACAGACTCTCAGGCCTTGTTACCAACACACAGAACCATTTTCTTAAGTTGAAACCCAGTAGCAGAACCTGAAGCCATGTGAACGGTTCCTCCGATCTTACACTTGGAATTCACTTTTTATTACTATGTCTGCTAATTAGGAAGCATATCAATTATACAGAAATCTGAGAATGTAAAATTATACGTTTATAACAGAAAAACCTTATTTAATAGCCCAGAACACATGGCTATGTTTTTCCCTCATGCCCCACCACTGTTTTCTTTGCTTGAAATGGGAAATGACACTTGAATGCGGTTTTCTAGCGACTGTTAGCCTGGCATAGTTCTTCAGAGACAGAGGATGTAAAGCACATGGAGAATTTCTGTTTGTGGAATGTGATTTCCCGGTCGCCTCATTCAGGCTGCCGCCGCCTTCCCCTCTGGCCGCCTGCATCGTGGGACGTCTGAGAAGGTCCCTGTTTCATCCTCTGGAAATTCTGAAAAGGAAGGAGAGGAGGGTGTGCAGGGTGTGGTGCATTTGTGTTGGTCTTCCAGCTTTTATTTGGAGTCTCCGCTACCTTGGTTCCTGCCTTTATGTCCCTATCTCGTGGCTTCATCCTTGTGTCTAACTCACAGGCAGACAGATGGAAAGGGAAGTTGTATTCAGCCAACAGCTTGATCTTATTCTCAAGGCTTAAATCGACTGGGTATTTGGAGACTTCTGTGCAAATGGGCATTTTTGGTTTTTAAACACCGTGTCTTATTTGTACTTGAAATGGGGTAACTGGTTCTCTTGGAAAAAATATAGGCATAAAGCTGGTTCTTAAAAAAAAAAAAAAAAAAAAAAAGGGAGTGGGTGTGAGAGAGCGGCTTAGAAATTACACCAGTAATGGTCGGGAGTGGTGGCTTATGCCTGTAATTCCAGCACTTTGAGAGGAGGAGGCAGGTGGATCCCCTGAGGTTAGGAGTTCGAGACCAGACTGGTGAACATGGTGAAACCCCGTCTGTACTGAAAAGATGAAAATTAGCCGGGCATGGTGGCAGGCACCTGTAATCCCAGCTACTTGGGAGGCTGAGGCAGGAGAATCACTTGTACCCGGGAGGCAGAGGTTGCAGGGAGCCAAGATCGCACCACTGCACTCCACCCTGGGCGACAGAGCAGAAACACCATCTCAAAATAGAAAAAAACCAAAAAACTAAACAAAACAAAAACCCGGTAATGAAAACCTGATTGCATCATCTGTGATGGAGATGGCGGATTATTTCATTTTTAGTGACAGGATGAATTGGATATGTTTGCAGTATTGATTTGACAAGGGAAATGGTGAGAACCAAATGTGCCGCCCAGCTTGGGCCTCGCCGTTGGCAGAAGACCGTGGCGGGCAACAGACTGGAGACTCGGAGACCGAGGGGAGAATTCTCATGCCTTGACGCTGGTGCAGTGTGTGCTTCTGGACTCCTGCTGGAGGGAGCTGCCCCTTTGCCTTGCAGGCTTTGGTGCAGTGGAGACCTTAGGACCTGCCCCTCCTGGCACACCTGTGGGTGTGGCGAGCAGTGCCAGGGCTGAAGCACAGGTGCTGAGCCCGGAACGTGGGACGGGAGAGGCTGCACACGCCGGCAGGAGTCTTCTCCAGCAGCCGGGGGTTTCCGCAAGGGGGCGGGGCGTTGGTTTTCCTCCTTGAATTTGGGTGGAGAGGGTGTCCTGGGGTGCTGTCTGCACTTGTGTTGCTCTGAGGTCAAGTTGTGGCCCCGAGTCCCTGTCCCTCTGCAAAGTGAGGGTTTGCCCATTTTCAGGTCAGATTTCCCTTGGGTCCGGGTCTCTAGGAGTGGGGCGCATTCCAAGGGGGCGTGAGCACGGTGGACGCCCGTGGGCCTCTTCCTCTTCCCCTCAGCTCCTGGGCTGTGTGTGAAGAGCTGCCCAGCGGAATCACCCTCCTGCCTGGTGTTTCATTCACCAGAAATCGTTCTCACTGTGGACTCTTGAGTCAAATGTAATCCAGGAATGGAACGTGCTGTTGCTGGATGCCACACACAGCATCAGGAGCTTAGTTGGGGATTATATGATCTTACCCCACACCTTAAAAGTAAAGACTGTAGTTGTCAGGCGTCTGAGCCCAAGCCAAGCCATCGCGTCCCCTGTGACTTGCACGTATATATGCCCAGATGGCCTGAAGTAACTGAAGAATCACAAAAGTGCAAATGCCCTGCCTGGACTTAACTGATAACATTCTACCAGAAATAAGTGAAAATGGCCAGTCCTTGCCTTAAGCGATGATTTTTGTGTGTGTGTGTGAAATTCTTTTTCCAGGCTCATCCTGGCTCAAAAAGCTCCCCCACTGAGCACCTTGTGACCCCCACTCCTGCCCGCCAGAGAACAACCCCCATTTGGCTGTAATATTCCTTTACCTAACCAAATCCTATAAAACGGCCCCACACTTAGCTCCCTTCGCTGACTCTTTGGACTCAGCCCGCCTGCACCCAGGTTAAATAAACAGCCATGTTGCGCTCACAAACCCTGTTTGGTGGTCTCTTCACATGGATGTGCATGACAATAGTTAAGGGGATATTGAAGTCTTTGGCAGCTCCAAGAGCCTTTTCAGTTTGTGTCGGGCCATTGTAGGCAGAAGGAAATACTTGCTTAGAGACTCTTACAGAAATGTTCGGTGCAGTGCCATTAACTCGTGGAATAAATGTGTAACTTTCCATGGCAGACCTCTGGAAAGAGATGCTCTTTGAGTGCACCCTGGCCTGCTCGCTACAAGAATCGGCCGTGTCACCCCGCTTTCCGTGGGTCTGCAGGTGTGCGTGGTCCATTGCCCTGCACTGTGGCCATGGAAGGGAAGATGATCTGGAATGCTGGCGACAGTTATCAGTGCGTGTTGATGTGTGCTGCTTTCTACAGGGGAGAACATTTCTGTTTAATAAACATCTCATCTCGATGATGACTGCAAGATATTTGAGTCTCATTCAATAGTGTTTCTGGGTTCCTTCTGTTTTTATCTGCTTTCTAGCACTAGGCAAGTGAAGACATGGAAAGTAAAAACCCATCGAACTTGTAGAGACATGGTGTTGTGGAGGAGCAGACTGTAGCCTCTGGCTCTGTTTAAAGATTGTAGTAAACCTCTTACCTGGCACGGTCAGGGCGTAAATTATCTTGTTTAATCGGAATGTGTATGAGTCAAAGCTGGCGCCTGCATTGTTGATGAAATACCAGATTTTAAGGGAACATGTCAATGTGCTGTAAGATACCAACAAAGTTCCTCACTGAGGTTCGGCGCGGGTTCGGAGGAGCTGGGCCTTAGGTCACCAGGGTCGTCTCTGGGAGCAGATGCTCAGTGTGGGCATTAGTCACTTAGCCTTTCCAGAGCCGAGGAGCAGCTCTCTCTGGTGGTTTTTGGAACCTGTATTTTGAGTCAGTTTGTCCCACTTGACTCGAAGTTGCCGCGCGATTTCAGACCTTTGCCTCCACCGTGCGCTCGTTTTCTTGTCCCCTGATAACTGCCTCGGTTGCCCCGGCCTGACATTTGAGCCTCGTCGTTCATGGACACAGGTTCCGTGGTGGGGCAAAGGCCGCGACTCCGGCTTGCACAGTTCTGTGACTCTCACCATGGCTTATCACATCACTCCCGGGATCTCCCGTTTAGAGGAAGAGTGTCCCTTTCCTGCAGTCCCTGTGTGGTGTGGAAACCACCCCTACCTACCTTTCTCCTGTTTGAACTGTACCGTGAAGCTATTTCTGTTCTAGTCAACCGTCAGAATTTAAGGAACAGTGATTTATGTAACTTATCACACGCTTCTGAGCAATTCTTTATGAATTTCATTCTGTTGTGAAATTATTGCAGTTTTCATGGCTATGCTGGTCTCATGTTGTGGCCCTTGAAATGAATTCCCTTCCCCATTGTGTGTTAAGGTTGTGCCTGGGAGCTGTTGAGGCCTCACCTCTGCTTGGGGCAGTGGCTTTGCTCTCCTGACAACAGGAAGAATCTTATTTAGAGCACTTCTAATGTAGTTTTTGCTTCCAGACAGAGTTACTTTTTTTCACAGAGACAGCCACTAAAGTCATAAATTATGCTGAGGATGCACACACACGGGTCAGCTGACAGAGTGGAGTCCAGAACAGATCCAAAGATGCAAAAGCAGTTCAGTGGAATTTGAGTCTTTTCAACAAATGGTGCTGGAATTATGGGACAGCCATATGCAAAAGAGTGAAAACAGGGAGAAATTCCTGTATGAAAATTAAGGTGGATCATAGCCCTGAATGTAAAATACCAAACTACAAAACCTGCAGAACAAAGGGAAATTGTGGAGACCTAGGGTGAGAGCTCTTAGCCATACCATGATCCATAATCAAGGAAGAAAACAAGTAGGTAAGACTCATCAAAATTAAACTTCTAATATAAAAGACACCCCTAGGGAATTGAAGAGACACATTTTCGATAGATGGGGAGAAGATGTCTACGAACCATGCAGCCGGCAAAGGACTCGTATCCAGAATGCACAGGACTCCCACGGCTCATGACAGAGAACAAACCACCTGACTTAAAAGCGGAAGAGACCTGAACAGATGCTTCGCTGAGAAGGACGGGAGGATGGCCCGAAAGCATCTGAAATGACCTTCAGCGTGACTGGTTGCACCCAGATGTGCACCGAAGCCGCAGTGAATTTGTTCACACCCCTGCTGGAGCGCCTGACTAAGGTCTTCCGACAGCCCCAGGTGCTGGTGAGGACCGGCAGTCGGGACTCCTGTGCGATGCTGGGGTTCAGCACGGTGCAGACAGCTTGGCGGTTTCTTACAAAACTGAACTCACACAAACGTGGGTCCCAGTGACCCCAATCCTGGGTATTTACCCTAGAGAAACAGAATCTGATGTTTAAGAAAAACTGTGCCCAGATGTTAATAGCGCTGTCTATAGTTGTCCAAAACAGGTTACAATGTGCCACAGCCATATGTGGAATAATAAATACCCAGCAGCCCCGAGGCCTGGCTGTTGATCACAGGACACCCTGGGTGCACCTCCAAGCACGATGCCCAGGAAATTGTGATTTTGCGAGTGTTTTGCCACAACGCTCGCAAAAGATAGACCCGAGTCATGGAAGGACACGGAGAGGGTGGTTGCTGAGAATGGGAGGGTATGCTTATGAGGCCCCGTGAGTGGGTTTGGGGCTGTTGGACTGTTCTGCTTGTGTGATGATGATTATGGGAATATTTGTGCCGAAATTCACAGAACTGAACACTGTCCACTTTACAGTAATTTTTAAAAAGTGGTAATATGCTCATTTTCGGTACTGTTTTTAATGGAAGATGGAGTTTGCAGATGATTTGTCAGGGCAAGCCTGTCTCAAGAGTTTGTAGACGATTCGTTAGGGGCCTATCTCAGGGCCCTTGGGTTGGGTTGGGTTGGGTTGGGTTGGGTTGAGTTGGAAAAGCCTTCTCTGTTGTGGGCAGTAGTACGGGGCGTGGAAAGGATATTGCCAAGGAAACATGTAGAATCCTTTGAGGAAACGTGTATTTCTAACTTGCTATAAGATAGAATTGGAAATTGTAATGGTTTTGTTTTCTAGAGTCTTGGTAGAATAGGGAAGACAGTGTAATAAAAGCTAATTTTGAAATGAAGAATTTTAAAGATTTTCAACAGCAATTGCTCTAGGAAGTCACCCTGGAAATGTTTATAAAGATGTTCAATAGCAATAGCTCTAGGAAGAGTCACCCTGGAGTTGCTTCTTGAGCATTGGTTTCCTGGCTGTATCTTCCAACTTTCATTTTTAAGTTTTGCTGTGAGTTGGGGATGTGTGGGAATAGCCATCCCAGCCCTGCAGGGGGGTGCATGTGCCCCGAGGCCTGAGGCACTGTTTCAACCTAGCTTGCAACATGGGGACTCTTGTCAGTGGCTGGAGTAAGAGTACCAGCCTGGCAGGCTGGGGGGAGCCCCAGGGTGGTCTGGGCACTGTCCTCCCTGCCTGCAGGATGGCAGCTGGAGGAGCTCGAAGGCTGCCTGCCTCGTGGCTGTCAGCGCAGCAGCCCCTCCTGGCCCTGGAGCAATCTTTGGGTCCATGAGTCTCTGCACCAGGACTTGCCTCCTGGGACCTCCGCCACTGTCCTGAGGGCCCTGGTGCCACTTTCCCGGTGGGACCCAAGCCTCAGGCAGCTGCGACCCCAGATTCGGTTGCTTTCCCTGCCGTCTCATTGCAGCACGAGTGCTCATCTCACTCAATGTAGAACCTCAGGTTCCTTCAAGATCCCCAGAGATGGAATCTCCCAATTTAACAAGATAGTTGGTGACAAGATTTGAGCGGCACTGATTTAACTCAGCTTCCAGAGTTTAAGTTCCCAAGACACAGTCCTGCTCCTTCCCTGGCCTCATCCTGTGTGGCTGGTGTGGATGCGGGGTTTCCGGAGGGTGGGGCTGTGGCAGGTCAGCAGCCAGGGGGATGGCTCATTATTGATCGCTCAATGCCTTGAGGATAACTAGGATTAATGACCTTTATAGGGCTGTAGGTTTAGAGTATATATATATATGTGTGTGTATATATATACATATTTAAACGAGGTGGACACGGTTATCACTGCATTTTTCTGACATGAAACTTGGAGAGCAGAGGGTTTAGGAAACTCCTCAAGCCACACTGTCAGCGGGACTCGGGCGGTCTGGCCTTAGACCCTGCACTGTTTGCCCCTCACCACGCTGTCAGCAGATCCGGGTGGTCTGGCCTTAGAACTCACGCTGGTCGCCCCTCCCTGCCACGTTGTGGGGTTTTTCCTGCTTCTGGGCAGCATTTGATAGCTTGTGAAACAAGACCAAGACTTACTATGAGTGGATTTGCCATTATCTGAGATCCAGAACGTTTCCTGGACCTGGCGTTGCCGATGTCACGTAAGGGAAGGTAAAAACATTTTCATTGTGGTCACTGGGGCTCCGGCAATGGTATTTTTCCCAGTGAAAGTTTACTCATAAAAATCTATTAACTCAATACTATGTGAACAGGAAGAAATGTGTTGGGCTCTAGTTAAATGTCTCGGAGCCACAGAAGTAAATGAGGGCACCTTCCGAGCACAGCCTCCCGGAAGAGGCCAAGGACGTTTGTCTGGAGGGTTTGCCATGAAGCAGGACTTGGGCAGGGCTGGTCTGCCTAGGGAGGCCTCTGCCATGATGTAGGTTAGTTGAAGTAGTTGACGGGTGGTGGCTTGAGGTCGGTGGTCCCCGAGGAAGCCCCTACCAAGGCCGGTTTCCGTGGGATGGAAAACTGCCGTTCAGTGGCTGTAATCTTGGCTTCACAGGTCTGACATACAATCATGCCCTCGGATACTTGGATCCCAGCCAGGTCAGATGGCCCTGAAAGGACATTCGGACTGTGATGGCTGCACCCATTCTCAGCATCTGTAGGGTCTCCTATGTATGTCTGTGTTTCCATTTTCTTTTAGCACAATTTCTCCCAGTGAAGTCGTGAGAAATAGAAGGAAAGGTGGAATGAAGATGTGATTGAGGAAAGTGTGGTGTGGTCTTCGACCTTATTTTGCATTGGTTGGTGCTCAAGAACTCCACCTGACCTCAGAGCTGAGCGTTTCTGCCAGGAAGTCCTGCCTTTTATCCTACCTCGAGGCCTGTTGAGACACTCCAAGAAGCTTCGTTAACAAATTGCCTTTTCCTTTTACAGCAGTTGGATATATTTGCAGCAAAACAAAGGAATAACCCCCCAATATGGTGATGAAACGCATTTAAGTATAGATAGCATTCAGTCTTGAAGGGCCTGAGATTTTAATCATCTTTGGGTCATGTAACAAGTGGTGTTGGTGATTAAAATCTCCTGACAGCTTTGTTCTGCCACGTTCCTCAGTTTTGAATGATGATCTTCCTGGTGTTGTACCTTGGGAGGGGCGTTTGTGTCAGTAGAGAGCAGAGTGGTGGTTCCCAGAGGCTGCGAAAGGACAGAGGTGAGGCCCCTGAAGGACACTGGTCTTCCTGGTTTAGGGGTTTGGGGCTCAGCCACCTTCCTGTGTCCGTGTAAATTATACCCAGGATCATTTTCACTCGCCCCACTTTAGTTGAGTATTGGAGCTTCAGGATATGTGTGCCCACGTCACCTGGGCCGTGATCCTGGAGTTGGGTGAGACTGATTCCCCGGGTTTATAGAATTACTCTGGGATTATTGAAAACAGAAGCACTTGAGGCATTCATAATGCTATTTCCTGAACGTAATTTATGTTCAGTTCTTCAGAAACATTTATCTGAGGAAGCATCTATAATTTTTGTTTTCTGCCACTCAGTGCTAGAAAGAATTGTGCAACACTCAAGTGAGTGGCATTATTCCTCTCCCTCCACCATGCAAGCAAGATTAAAGGTACCTCTGGCTCCCCTCAATCTTCTCATCTGCAGGGTGCCTGGCATGGCAGTGTGCTGCCTTCCGTCTTCTTTTTGGGGAGAATCAGTTGTGTTTGTGTGTACTGCTCAGCTCAGCCTCGTGCAGTTGTGTGGGTGAGGAGCTTGGATGCTAGGTGACCCTCCCAGGCCTGCCTCCCACCTCCCTAGTCCTTGTTCTAAACTGACAGATAAACAGTGTGTTTTGGAAGAGGACAGCAGCAGGGCAGGAGAGAGTTTGTTCAGACTTTCTCCTTGCACTGACGTTTGAGCCTTCATCCAGCCTGGGCACTTTTACAGAGCTGCGTTTGTGTGTTGCAAACCATTCCCTCCCAGTAACCGTGCTTTCAGAGGTTTGGAAATGTGACTTAACTCATCTTCAATTTAAAGCATACTATCAAATTTTAGTGTTGAAACTGATGTATTTTATGGCCTTTATTTGATTTCTCTTGATTTTTTTTTCCCATATGAGACAGGGCATCTTAAGGGACACAGCCTGGTGTTGGCCCCCTTTCCTAAGGATGGAAGTGAATTCTGAAAGCCCTTTATGTAGGCAGCGAAGGCCTCTTTTATTTTGGCCTAGTCAGGTATATAATTCTTTTTCTCTTTGGTTTTTTTGAGACAGGCAAAAAAACCTTTTTGTTTCCCAGGCAGTGGTGTGAGCACAGCTTACTACAGCCTCAACCTCCCAGGCTCAAGTGATCTTCCTGCCTCAGTCTCCTGAGTAGCCAGGACCCACAGGCACATGTTCCACGTGTCCCCATGCCTGACTTAGTTTTGTATTTTTTGTAGAGATGGAGTTTTGCAATGTTGCCCAGGCTGGACTTGAACTCCTGGACTTAAGCAGTCCAGCTGTCTCAGCCACCCAAAGTACTGAGATCACAGGCATGAGCCACCGTGCCTGGCCAAGTGTGTTTCTAATTTCAAAATTAAGAGGACACCCATCCAGTTAATTACATCTCTATTGGAACATGCTGCTTATAGTGCATTAGGAAAAATCATCCAGAACTCGGAAAAGGAGCTGGACAGACACAGCCCTTCGAGGTTGTCTGATGAACCCCTGGGGTCTTTAACTATCTGGAGGGATGTACTATGTCAGACTCACTGTTGACCGGCTGAAGCCTAGGTTTCATGAGGTTATGTGTCAGCTTGTAGTACTTTCTCTGGCAGAGATACGAGTGACTTCTGCTCAGTGACAGGCTCATCTCAGGGACTTCATGGCCTGAGGGACGGCAGCCTGTTTGAGCTGATCGAGCAATCTCGCACTACCCTTATTTTCTGAAACGCCTATGAGTGACTTCTCACACGGTCTTTGAAGCGGCTTCATGCCCGCGCTCCTTGGTAATGATCGAATGCTTTTTTTGACCCCTCATCCCTTTCTTTGGGGTGTTCCAGTCTCAGTTCTCATGATGTGTTCTGCTTCTGCAGGAATTTCTGAAGCTGCTGAGTGTAGAAAGCACTGAGGAGGCTGTGCTCCCACCCCTGTGAGCCTTCCAGGCATCATCCTCTCCCCTTGGTGAGGCAGCGTCCATGACACACCGAGGAGGCTGTGCTCCTGTCCCCCGTGAGCTTTCCAGGCATCCTCGTCTCCCCTCCAGGAGGACAGGAGGAACCTTTCAAACCCTTCTTAAACTTGTTTTCATGTCTTTGTTTTAACAGTTTTCTTTGCATCGTCTCCCTTATCCAGAAGTGAGGGTGAACGCTGAGTTATTCACGGGAGTCAAGAAACCACACGCAGCCCAAAGTGACGTTTGTTTCCCTGAAATGATTTGTGTGTGTTCACCTTAAAATGCAACTCAGTAAAACAGGTGTGTTTTGAGGAATGACTTTAAATTACCTAGGTAAAAATGTGACAGTTAAATTTCATCATCTGTGTGGGTGTCCACAACCCCCTTCTGTGATTGCGTGTGAGTTTGTGACTTGTGGTTATTTTTGAAGAAAGAAAATCTGTTGTTGAGGACTTCAGATGGTGTGCTGGGATTGTGTAGGGTGGACATCGGGGGCTTCAGTGTGTGGCTTCCTTGAAGAGGTTCAAATTAAGGCTGAGAGTCCCCACTCCAAAATGCTCCAAAACCTGAAACATTCTGAGCTTCCTCATGACACTCGAAGGAAATGCTCTTTAGAGCACTCTGGATTTCAGGCTGGGGATGGTCAACTGGAAAGTGAAATATTGCAAGACCCTTCTGGCCCCAGGAGCTTGGATAAGGACATGGAGGGGGCCTGTGCCAGGTATCCCTGGAGTGCAAGGCAGCCTGGGCTCTCTGAACTGGTTTTTTGTAGGAGCCACAGAAGGGAAAAGAGGGTCAAAGTGGCCACGCCTGGCTCCTGAGAAGGCTGGACCAGAAGGAGGTGGATGCAGAGGACAGCAGTTGAGTCCCCAGCATCCGGGACTCCTGTCCCTCGTGGAGTTGAGAGCCTCCTCTAGTTGTGACCTCTCCGCTGTCAGCAGCCACTGAGGCCTGAAGGGAGAGGGGGCTGAGGAGAGGAGGAAGGATAGGCCTGCTTCTGGAGAGGGCCAGCATCGGCCTGTGCTAGCCTCGTTTGTTACTCCTGCGTCCAGTGTGCACGGCCGTGCCTCGTGGTGTAGCGGTTCCCGGGATGCACAGCGCTCTTGTCTGCAGTAACGTCTTTGTCTCTGACCCTTGGAGGCAAGTTACCTTTTTCTCCAGTGAAAAGAGGTAGAAAATCTTACAGAAATGCATTTGCTCTAATGTCTGTTTTCCGATAAGACATGGTCGCTTAGGCTAAATCTTTGTGAGGTCAAGACAGGAGGATCACTTGAGGCCAAGGGGTTGAAGACCAGCCTGGACATCATAGCAAGACCCCATCTGTATAACAGAAGTTAGCTGAGTGTGGTGGTGCGTGCCTGTGGTCCCTGGTACTCTGGAGGCTGAGGTGGGAAGATCACTTAAGGCTACAGTGAGCTGCTATTGCTCCACTGTACTCCAATCTTGGCGACAGAGCCAAGACCCTGTCTCAGAAAGAAAAGTTAAAAAAAATCCAGAAATGTCATTTTCTTTTAAAATCATCCCAAAAGAAAAATCGTTTTTTTCTAAGAATGTAAAGGGTAACTGATACGATTCTTTCCTTGCATTGTTTCTCCTTTTCGAATATTTACAGTAGTCCGTCCACATCGTCTCTCATCTCATTACAAAGCAGCAGGTGTCTTTGAGGTTAGTGGTGTCTCTCTGTGTCGCACCTTGGAGAACAGCCAGCATGAAACCTCTTACCACGATCGTGCACATCGTTTGTAGTCCCAATTAAAATCCTCTCCAGAGACGCCTGTGCTGCTTATTATAGCAGAACTTTGGTTGTGCTGAAATGTGCATTCAGCTAATGGTTTTAAGTTCATATCTGAGATGATGCTGTATAATTCCTGAAGCATATGGGATCAGTAATGATTGAAGATAATTCTGGCTGATGTCATTTGGAGGATATTTTTCACTTCAAGTTAAAACTTCCTTCGCGATAGTCATTTTGGGATTCATTTAACTATGTGCTTTATTTCATAGCTCAAATTTTCATTAGTCATTTCATACCATAGGATTTTGAAAGCAGATTTGGCAAAACCTTTCTAACAAAATGTTTGCTTATGATGTCCCAAGGAACAGCACTCAGAATTGCTGGTAACTGTGGTACATTTTAAGGCTGACGATAGAAGTCACTTGAATGGTAAGGGCTGCTTTGTGAGGCAGATGGGGTTTGAATCCCGACCCTCCTGATATGCAAGCCCTGACCGTGGCCTTCTCTCCTCTCCCCTGGGAGATGGGAAGGTGCCAGCATCTACCTCACAGGCCGTCCTGAGAACCTGGGACTAAGGGCTTGTGTTCCTCTTGCAGGTGGCACAGACGTGGGGGCTTGACGATACACACACTGCAGGCTGCCAGTGTCAGGGTAATCCAGTTTTAGTCATAAAGGTGGAATTTGCTTTGCTCCCCTGCAGACCAGGTGCGGTGCTGCTGTTGTAGCAGGTGTGTGGATCCTCTTGGGTGGTCCTCAGGTGGACAAGGAGTCACCGATTCGGATTCCCAGTGTTAGATGTGAGGGGACCATGGACCTCATGTGTTCAGAGGGGAGGAGTAAAAAGCTTCCCTTGTATTTCCAGAACTGTCTATCCCAGGAATGCCAAACCACTGGCTTTCACCTGACGCTGTCGTAGGTGACACTGTCTGGAAATGAGGACTCATGTTCCGCATACTTGAGCCAGTACCCGTCTCCCTCCAGGGCCGTGGCCCAGCCCTCCTCATTTCGCTGGGTTGCCAGCCTGGGGATCTGTAAGCCCAGTGACGTCTCCGGTCTCGGCCCCCGCTCCCCCTGGGGACAGGAGGTGGCTTCAGGAGGCTGGTGATGAATGCCTGAATGAAGCCGACTTGTGACTGCAGTTCTGTCTAAGGGCCTCCCCGGGTGTTAGATGTCAGTAAATGACACCTGTGTGTGGATCTCATGTGATGAGAGAAACAGTGGGGGAAACCAAAGCTTGTGGAGTCTACAGGTTCTGAACTTGGAGGTGTGTGCACCTGTGTACTTGGTGAGGGGTGTGACGTCCGGAATGAGTGTGCACGTGTGTCACGTTTGTGCATGTGTGGTTGAGTGTATTTAGCAGGTGTGGGTGGAGTGAGCATGTTCATGTGTGTCGTATGTATTTGAGGGTGTGTGTGGAGTGTGTACACGCATCATATTTGGTGAGTGTATTTGAGGGTGTGTATGGAGTACATACATGCGTTTGCGTGTATACTATTGGGTGAAGCGGTGGCATGTGTGGAGTAAGCATGCACACGTGTATGCTGTGTGTGGGGTTTCTAAGTGGTCCTCCCCTGAGCCTGCTCCTGGGCCCTGCTGTCCTGGCAGCTTTACAGTTTGGTGCGTGTTTGATTCCGGAAGATTCTGGAACCAAATTCTGAAGCTGTGATCACAAACTTGCAGCCCTGGAGGACGCTGGCCCGTGGAGCCGGCACGAGGGTCTCTGTGCTGGCCTCTCCCTGGGCTCTGTCCACAGAAGAGCATGTCCGATGATTGAGCTGTGCGGGTCTGTGGCTCCCCAGCCTCGAGTCAGCCCTCGGTTCTGTCCCACCTCTGTTTTTCTTGCTGAGGGGCTCCGGGAAGTGGTGCCTGGGATGGCGTTTTCACCCTGGGGTTGCTTCGCCAGCTGCCCAGGTGCTGGCTGCCTGAGACCTGCTGCCGTCCTGGGTGGACGGGGCTGTCGCGGGGACATCCCTGAGCACCCGCGGGAAGGCAGGTTTAGGAAGTGCCAGAGGTGAGTGGCTTCCTCTCACACTTGATTTTCTGGAAAGTTCTGGGTCTCCTGTTTTTCCCTAAGGGAAGTTAGAAACTGAGTTTCTCTTGAGGGGAACGTCTTTGCAGAGTCTGCTGTTTGAATGTTCCCCAGGTGTGGAATACTCGGGGCCATATGTGTTTGGGAACATCCGTGTCCTGAGCGAATTCAGTAAGGAATGGAGAGAGGCCTCCTGTCAGCTTGGCCTCTGTTTCCAGCTTGTTGAGGGTTGACGGCTGCTGGTATCCCAGGGAGAGTTAAACACTGGGCGGTGTGGGATGGGAATGTTTGCTCTGACAAGGACAGTGGGAAAGCATCTAAACAAACGTCGCTGTTCTCCGGGCTCCTCGGGGTCGAGCTTGTTTTGTGGTGTTGAGGGAAAGCTACCCTTGTTCCTGTTCCTCACCATTTGAAAGGTGTCCAGGACACGTTCCTCTGGAGAGGTGATGTGCGTGAGTGGGGGTCAGGTCGCAGGCTCCAAGGTTATTTGGGACCTGTCAACTGATTTCCTGAACACACAAGTGCTTGGTAAAGATGTTCCTGATTAGCTAAAACATTTCAAGAGGACGTGATAGCTGGTGGTTGTTTAAAGACTATCACAATTTTCCTGTTACTTTTTAAATGCCTGTTGAATAAGGGAGGATTCACGTATTTTTATTTTCCTGTCTGCATACTTGATATTTTGTTTTTTGTTTTTCATGTGGGTGTGCAGTTAACAGGATTTAGAAACAGTCTCAGTCCTGGGGAGACTTCAGGGCCGCCTCAGTCAGTGCTGAAGGGAGGCAGGGATTTGGGGGCTGCTACCTCCACAGGAAGGGACACCAAGGGCCAGAGGTCAGCAATCTCAGTGAGGTCACAAAGATGGGCACACCCAGCACCCTGGCCCATGTGCCTCTCCTTCACCTTTGTCTCTGCTCAAAGCTGCTCTCCTGGGTCATCACTGGTGATCTCTAGGTGCGTGCTTGCTTCTTGCAGAAGTGGTGTCTGGCTGTGGTCAGTGTGGGCCCTCAGGACTTCCCTGTTTTTGGCTCACATCAATATTGGGCAGTGGTGTATGTTTGCTTTGGAGTGGTAGATCCGGTGGATTTTGGCTTTGCCAACTCATTTAATACCTGTTCTCCTAGGTGCTGGGACCCTCTCCTAAGCCGCCTGTTCTCCTAGGTGCTGGAGCCCTATCATAAGCCGCATGTTCTCCTAGGTGTTGTGACCCTATCATTAGCTGTGTGTTCTGCTAGGCGCTGGGACCCTATCGTAAACTGCTTGTGAGAGATCTCGGAGGTGCTCCTTATGAGGATCCGCTGCCTGACCTGAGGTGGAACAGTTGCAATTCAAAACCACCCCCCCAGAAAAATTGTCTTCCATGAAACCCATCCCTGGTGCCAAAAAGGCTGGGGGACAGCTGGCCTAACGCGGGCTAAGATGTCAGTAGATTTTTGGACTTGGGCCTCAGTTGAAGAGGATTAGATTTTGAAAGGTGGGGTTTGAAGGCTTCTAAAGGGCAGGTTTTCATCTCCAGTGGGGCCTGGCCAGAACTGGGTAGAACTGACCCAGAAGCTGACAACTAGTCAGGCTGGCTCACTGCCTGTGTCCTGTGTGTGCAGCCTTGCTGTTTATTCAATTGTCTGGTGGTGGTGTGGATTCCATCCACAGCCTCAGAGTAGTGGAACCCATTACTTCAAGGCTGACCTTATTTAACTTTATCAAAAAGACATGAAAATCATTTAGTATAAATCTTCCAGATACCTGTATCCTTTCTTTTCCCAGAGGCTTTTAAGTATTGCAACTTAAAAATCTTCAAAAATAACTTGAAAGGAAAACCTCTAAATATATTTTTGATGAGCACCCTTGAGAGCTTTAATATGTGAAGTAAATTCCCTTGACTTTTGTATTCCTAGAAACTCGTTCATGTTTGCAGATGACTTTGTATTTTGTCAACAGTGGCCACTGGTTGGTGACCATCAACACCTGCCGTGTATCATTTAGAAAGTTGGATGTGGATGTATTCACTTTTCAGACACACAAACACATGGGCTGTTTGTTTTTGGTTTTGATTTTTTTGGTTTTTTTTCTCCCCCCAGCTGAATTCAAGAAAGGGAAACAAGCAGACAGAGTAAGTACCAGAAAGCGTCTAAGTGGCTGGGTGGGGGATCCTACTATGGTGTTGGATTGTGTTCTGCCAGACATCGCTCCTCGAAAAGCTGACCCTGAAACGGCTGGCATTGCCCTCACCCTGGGACATTCGTCTGTCTCACCAGAAAATGAAGAATCTGCCAGAGTACTGTGAGTCAAATTCAGTCAGAACTCGATTAACTAAGAGGCTTTGTCTCAAAGGCCAAAACATGAGGACACATTTTTAATTTTTAAGGAGTGCTTCATTGTGAGTCAGTTCTGATGTGTACTGCATTAGGAAACCTCTGAACTTCCACGGTCAGGCCCAGAACTCTGAGGGAAAGTGGTTGTGCCCTTCCCACTGTTTTTGTCACTAGCTGTATTGATTTCCTTAAAACCCTTTTTATATGAGTTCTATTATAGTTTGAAAAAAATTCACTGAGGTAGAACTGGAAGCGTTTGCGCCATGTTAATACTCATGACCCGTTCTGGGTCTCGGTGTATGCGTACTGTATAAATGTACATGTGTGTATGTGGTGTACACATACTACGTGTATTTCCACTGCATGTATTTACAGTGTATAGGTATGTACACTACATTTGTGTCCTACACACGTGCATGCTGTAGGCATGCATGTACATGTGTATATGTGTGTATCTACGGGGATGATTATATGCACACTAGTTGGACACCTATCTGTTCTACATGTGTACATACATGCATGTATTTAATGCCACATACATACCTGTGTACGTGCACCATGTGGGTATGTGCACATTATTTCTGCAGATGTATATATACATATGTGCACACAAGCATGCATGTACACTATGCACACTGAATAAACTTCTGGATATGTACACAATAATACGTATACATGCTGCATATGTACGTACACTATTGCATATGTGTATACGTTTTATACGTTAGTGTACTGATGTACATTGTATACATGTGCATATGTGTACACTGCACATGTGTATGCATGCTGTAGTGCACCTACGTACATTGGATAAGAATGTATGTTATATGCATGTGTATACATATAGCAAATAGCATACCTGTGTACATACGGATGTGCATGTGTATGCCATATGCATGTACATACAGGTTATAGTATACCTGTGTACACTGTATGCATATAGACGTGTGTGCATGCTCTGCATGTACATACATGTTAGCATACCTATGTACATTTGCTATATGGATGTGTGTATGCTCTATGCTTGTACACACGTAGTGAACTTGTTTGTACACTATATATATTTGGATGTGTGTACACTCTATGCATGTACCCTACATGGATCTGGATGTGTGTGCACTCTGTACGCACGTAGTGCACTTATGTACACTCCACGTATTCGGATGTGTGTACGCTCTATGCAGGTACACGTGTTACAGTGTGCCATATACGTACATTATGTGGATGTAAATGTGTGTGTGCGCTCTATGGCACCAGGAATAGGGCTCCCGCAGGGATCCAAGAACGCACCATCTCGCTGGCACCGGAGCGTGTAGGATGAAAACAGTTGTTTGTTACAACCTAGTTGAAATTTGGCAGGTTACTCTACCCTTTGCAACGATTTAGGAACAGTCACTTCATTGATGTGTGTGTTCCTGAAATCATAAACAGCTCTGTGAGGTGTGTCTCATCCCCAGACGAGAGAGGGAACCGAAACAACAATGACTCGGTCACTTAAGTGAGGTAGAACTAACAGAGCAGCTGTCTAGCTTTCTGTATTATAACTTTGTCAGCAGCTCAATGAGAAATCGGCACTCATCAGGAAATGTGTCCACTTTCTACTGTTCTTTATTCGTGGCGTATTAACTGCCTCGTGTTATTCCTCACGATGTAGCAAAATCCCTCCTAGAGCTGTGAATATAAACAGTTCATGACAAATGTAGTATCTTCTTTGTAACATTGAAAACGATATGTAAGTTCATCTTCAGATATTGTTTGGAAGGATGAGAAGGAAGATGTTTAGGACAAAAGAATAGAGAGCTTTCAAGTAAACAGGGAAAATAAGGACTTTGTGCAAAATATTTCCAAATTTGGAATTTGAGAATACTAAATCTCACATCTAAGATCATAGGTAGTTTTTTTTTTTTTGGGGGGGGGGGTTGGTTAAAATTAGTACTTGGTTTTCCATGCCTTTGGGAATTTCAGTCCTGATGGAGGATTGCAAGAATAATCTGATTTTTCAGAACAGAAGGGCAGTCTGTCTCAAAGGTAAATTCCAGGTTGTACCATAGAGAAATAGAAATTGCTGTCAACTTTCTGTAAGGTTCTTCAGTTCTTTCCTCTTCTGTGGTTAAAAACAACCATCTCTGGGTTTAGTCTCAGCCAAGTTCCTCTTATGAGGTTGCCTTACATTTCGCACAGCTGTTGAGAGTCTTCATCATTCGTAGTTAACTTGTTAAAAGCAAAACCTTGTACTAGTTAGATCTGGGCACCTTGAAGGCAGGGGTTTGTTTTATATTTTTAATAAGCAGCAGGGTGATGGCAGGGCTAGGGCCCTTCATCCCATCATGCATTCCTCTGAGCTTTCAGAGCTCTCACTGCATGCTGAGTGGTGTTGGCTGTTTAGGGTTTAAATAGGAAGACGAGGCTCTGCGACTTGGGACGCTCTTACTACCTTCATAGAGAGCTTGGTGACAGTTTAGCATGACAGTTTGTGCCCCTGCTGTGTATACTTTGTTACGGCCTCACAGAAAGGGTATTGATTTAAACGTGACTAATTTCTTCATGTTTATTTTTGCCCTTATTCCTAGTTACAGTCCTGATAATTTTTCTTCCTTTAAAATCTTGATAATGGCTAGTGAATTAGTGATAAACTATATTTACGTGTTCTCTAAATCTAGCGATTTAATTGGAGGTCATTCTTCTTGCACCATGTGTCAGTGCTATGTCAGGATGGCTCAGTTTTACATTGTCAAAGGATTAACTAGAGCAGGATGCAGCCTTACTGGAAATTGCTCGTTTGTGAAATACAGGCACTTTATTTTTTGTTATACTCGAGGTGTGTTCAAATGTAAACATTTTGAGCCGTGTTAGAAGGATATACAAGATTGTAATGAAGAAAGCAGCAACTTGATCAAGTACTAGCTAATGAATTTTATGTTTTAAGTATATGGACTGTGGACCTTGGCAATCAGTTCTCATCTTGACCTTTTATTGTTTTATTAGAATCTTGCTCTGTCACCCAGGCTGGAAGGGTGGAGCCCAGGAGTACAATCTCCATTCACTGCAACCTCTACGTCACAGGTTCAAGCGATTCTTATGCCTCAGCCTCCCTAGTAGCTGGGGTTACAGGGTGTGTGCCACCATGTCTGGATAAATTATTTTTAGTAGAGATGGGGTTTTGCCATGTTGGCCAAGCTGGTCTGCAACTCCTGACCTCAAGTGATCCACCCACCTCAGCTTCCCAAAGTGCTGGGATTACAGGTCTGAGCCACCATCGCTGGCCTGACCTTCTGTTCTAATATTGGTTATTCAGTCTCGATGATAGCACCTGGTTGTATTAACTTGGGGTAGAAAGCACAATTGCAATGAATCTGGTTGTGTATATACGTGCTGACTTAGCGTTCATGGCAGCACTGTGAGGTGGGCATTGTTCCTGAAGGAAGGCCGATGGGCAAGTCGGGGCTTAGATACGGGACTTGTGGGCAATCACTGCTGTCCCATGGCTGAGATCAGGCCTGTCTGTCGCCTGTACCCTGAACTCTGAACACACAAACGAGCAACTGTCAAGAGTCGGTGCTCGAGTGTGATGTGGCCTGTGGTGTTTGCCTCGCAGCGCTGCTTTGGCTCGGGGCAACAGGGCAACAGCTCCCTCCCTCGTTCGGCTGCCTGGGAGTCCCAGGAGAACCCACTGATACCGTTTATACATGCCGGACATTGAGCGTTCTCCTTGGTACCAGCACATCTGGAATTGGACAGCTCGGTTAGATTCTCGGCCAGCAAACCTGTACAAGAGTATGTGAACTCTGCGTTTGCTTCGCCCGGACAAAGGTGAATTCCCGGTCACTACTGGATGGCAACAGGTGTGGCCTCAGGAGCAGCACGGAGACAGGCACCCGGGTGCAGGAAGAGCATCTGCAAGAGGGGTTGGGGAAGGTGACAGACGCACGTGCGAGTTTAGCTGTTACCGTGGATGGGGGGTGGTTGGGTAAGACCAGATTTTCTCATTGTTGCCCCTTTCTGAAAAAGACCCTGAATTGACTTCTCTGTGGCTCCTCGCGCCTCCTTGTCAGGTTGGAGGAGACTGCTCTCCTGGCTCAGGCCCTGCTTGCGGCATCACGGAAGCTGCTGTTGCTTGCCCTGCCCTCCCTGTGACGTCCTCTGTGCTGTTGTCCGGGAACAGTTCTGCCGAGCAAGCTTGGACTCTGCTCCCTTCTGCTCTTGGATTTCGTGTCTGGAAAGCTTGTGTTCTTTCCTGATTTTTGATGATGCTGAGCTATGTTTTTGCAAGGATCACGCGTGCCTATAGCAGGGAGAAGCCCCTTTGCAATTTTAACATCTTGACGCTCTCAAGCAGAGCTTGCTATCGAAGTTGACAGCCTCCTGTGTTTTTGTTTTGGCAGAAACTGAATTTCAGTCCTAGGACAGCTTCAACACACTTGATCCTAGCTCTTCTCTCTCACTGCTCCCCTCGTGTGTGGCAGAAATCATATGCCCTGAAGTTTACCAGTCCCTTCATTTGAAAATCAGTTAGTGTATGTGATCCTCATGAGAATTTTACTTTTTATAAAAGCAATCGCAAAGACTGGGTTTTGCGAAACCAGTGTTTTATGTGTATATTAATTGCACTCACAATAAGCTTTGTCTTCTAAATATTTCATGTTTCAGATTAGCCCTGGAATCATGCCCTGGAGTAGTTTTGCTATTCCGCCTTTATTTTTGGCTAAGGTAAAGTTGAGAACATTGTGATATTAGATGTAGTGAGTCCTTTTAGTTTCTTCTATGTCTGTTTTCCTTTAAGCCAGAACCAGCAGACTGATAGCAGTTTGTGAGCACCTGGCATCTCCCAGGCCTTTCCTGGGTCTTCCCTCCGCTGTCTTGTGGACAGGGCAGTCATTGGTGGAAGATGAACTTGAGAATCTGTGTGTGGAATTAAGTAAATGTCATAGCTCTCTTCTGTGACAAACTGAATGACATTAAGCCCAGTAAATTGTAACAGCAGACTTTGCACATACAAAGCATTGAACACCAGGAAGGTAACCAGGCTGCGATGCTTCTGGTCCTGCACAAGACCTCCGGTATCACAGCGCATTTAACATACTGGCAGCATTGAGTGTTTGAAAATGTTGTGTATGTACCATGTCCGTGATTTTCGAGGGCCTGGATAAACACCTCTGGTTATCGCAATCTTTATCAATGGGAGCTTAAGGTTAGTACTGGGGCAGACTGTGTTTTAAAGAATTAAGGTGTCTCGAGTATGTTTCAGTTTTCCCATGAAGAAGAAACATGTCAGCTGTTCTTTCCTGGACTGTGGCTATCACAGTGCCCCACCACGGTCGGTCACATGTTTACTTCCCCTCCATTTAACCGGGCTGGGCTTCGGCCAGAGTACTTCGGTTGTCAAATGTCATATGAGGCTGAGGAACTGTCTTCTGCTTCATCATTAGCTTATGGAAACACTGTTTTCCAAAGCATACTCTCCTTTATCATTTGTGTTTATATAAAATAATGGAATGGTTATTTTAACTGTGCAGTTTCCTATGTTTGGTTATTTAATTGCAGAAAGATAATGGTTTTATTTTTCTAAAATCTGTGCTAGGAATTGTGCAAAATCTTTGTGAAATGCCCAGTTTACTAGCTTAAGTTATAGATCTTTGTATAGAAAAGAAAAAGCCTATTGCTACAAGGAGCATTGTCTTTATCGATGCAAAAAGCTTTAAACTTATTGGCCGTGTAGTAGGTAAAAATGCATCAGAATGTGACGAAAATTGAGAAAAGCATTGAAGTTTTAAAATCTGCTCTGCAGTTTTCTTCAACTCCCTTGCAAGATACTTAATTTGAATAAAAGACAGAATAAAGTGTTCCCACTGAGGAAAGTGGCAGGAGGACTGTTTAGACTGTGTTCTGAATCTGAGCAGTCCTGCCACACTCGTCTGTGATGTGGTGGTGTCCATGGTGTCACTTTTACAGAACTTTAAGAATGCCTCTGTGAATAAAATACATTTTATTCTTAGTATTTCTGTTTTGAGTTTTGAGGTGTGTAAAACATGTTAATGGTTTCTTTCCCTTACAGAATTTGCTTGTTCTTTTCTTTTTTTTTTTTTTTTAAATGCCTACAAGACTCTTAAGCACATTAATCGCTTAAAAAGGAAAGAAAAAAAAAAGGGCCAGGCGTGATGGCTCACGCCTGTAATCCCAGCGCTTTGGGAGGCCGAGGCGGGCGGATTGCTTGAGCCTCGGAACTCGAGACCCAGGGAACCAGCCTGGGCAACCTGGTGAAATCCCATCTCTACGGAAAACACACAAATTAGCTGGGCATGATGGCTGCACACCTGTAGTCCCGGCTACTCCAGAGGCTGAAGAGAATCGCTTGAGCCTGGGAGGCGGACCTTGCAGTGAGTGGAGATCACGCCCCTGCTGTCAAGCCTTGACAGAGTTGGGACCCTGTCTGAAAAACAACAACGTTCATAACGTATGGGTGAACTGCCCGGCTGCTCTGTCTAGAGTAGAATAAATCTAATTATGTTTTTGCCTTTTATTAGCATTGAAATTTTCTTAATTATCCCTTTGTTTTCATTACATTGTAGCAATATATTGCCGCTTAGAGTCTGGAACAAGTAGGCTTCTCTGGATCAGGTTCTTACTGGATGGCTAAAACTTAGAATGATTTTTCCCTTCCTTGGATGTGACTTATAGAACTTTGCCTTTTGAGGTGATGTGCTGCATTTGATAGCGGACACAGGAATGCCCGAAGAATTCACTTACAGGGCTAAAGTATACGTGTTTTGTAGTGTTTCCCTCCTAGAATGAAAACGGTACCTCTCATTTGTGGGTCGATGATGCTATTTGCTGAAAACTTTTAAAATTTTATTTATTTTATTTTTTTCAGACGGAGTCTTGCTCTGTCGCCGAGGCTGGAGTGCAGTGGTGTGATCTTACTCTCTGCAAACTCCGCCTCCTGGCTTCACGCCATTCTCCTGCCTCAGCCTCCCGAGTACGTGGGACTACAGGTGCCCGCCAGCACGCCTGGCTAATTTTTTGTATTTTTGGTAGAGACGGGGGTTTCATCGTGTTAGCCAGGATGGTCTCGATCGCCTGATCTTGTGATCTGCCTGCCTCCTTCTCCCAAAGTTCTGGGATTACAAGCATAAGCCGCCGCCCCCGGCCAAATACATGTTTGTTTACTGCCTCAGTCCTCCGTTGGGTAGCCCTGTTCTTCGTCGGATATTCAGGGAGCGGGGGCATCTTGAGTCTTGAAAGGTGTGCTCTGCGAGATGGGAATCTTCCGGCTGCTTATTTAGGGAATCCTGCCGGCTGTCATTTACTGGAGAGCGCAGTTTCCTGGCTGCCCTGGTCTTTGAGGGGAGGGAGACTGAGGGGTCATTTTCCCACCTGGACCAATGTGTTTATTAAACCTGGTTTGTGTATCATTTGGATCTTTTTATGAAGGAAAAGCTACATCTGTGACTTTCAGATGAGTGGAAGTCATGTTAAAAATATATATATATATAAACATATATATATAAATATATATATAGGCTACTATGGAGAAGTTTTGTCCTTGTGACCTGTGAATACAGTCACAGGAGGGCAGAATGTTCACGGTGTGGGTGCTTACAGTGTACATGCAGAGTCACATTCTTCACTAGTATAACGTTAAAAAGTGAGAAATAAGAGAAAAATATTTTGCTCATTACAACGTCGGTAAGAAGCTGGCAGCACTCTTGTTTTTGGAGGGGTGTGAAGGGAATATTGAGAAAGTGTCATCAACATTAGACTCGCCCACTCTGCAAATCCTGTGCCAGCTGGAGTGAGGACCCCGTGATGGAAAGATGCAGCCCTCTTCCCGGAAGGAGTTGAATCTTTGTAGCGCTCAGGACGCATGGTTCATCTCTATATAAAGGCAGAGTGTGAAACGCCGTGGAGGCTGAGAGAAGCGATGTGGTTAGCAAGTATGAGTGAGACGTTTGGGGCTTGTTAGCACCTGGCGTGTGTGCAGCAAGCTTTGCTATCTGCACATGTGTGATCCTTAGAACACTGGCGTCTGGAGCCATGGGGGCTGTCGAGGGCCCCAGCTCCCGGCGGGCTGAGGAGTTCCCTGTTACCACCAGGATAACCGTGATTTTGAAGGCTGTCACTCAATCCCAAGTCCTGGAAGGGGGCTCCTTTCAGAGAGGAAAACACCCCTAGAGCCTCAGGCAGAATTCAGTGATTTTTCTTATAATGTTGCTTAGATTTCGCAACACATGAAACCAAGAACATATTTCAGAATGCTTATGGTTCTTTTGTAACCATGGAAACAAAGTAAGTTGCAGTCGATGGACAGTTTGCGGAAGCTGAACTGCCTACGTCGTGAGCACGGCGCTCTCCCTACCGCCCTGGGCCTTGCTCCGGTTTGCCGGGGAGGCTTTGCAGGGCCTCTTGGCTGGGATACCTCTCTCATGTCCCATGTTGCTACCCCTGGTCACAGCCATACTGTTGGGCACCTGCGCCGTGAGGTCACTGAGTGGACACGGAGCCACGGGGCAGCAGTTGGTCAGGAGGTGGCATCCACATGGTCCGAAACAGGTTTCTGTTCATTAAGAATGATCATTGCAATAAAAACAGAGTGAAAGAAAACTCTACTGACCTGAGAATGCATCCGCTGAGTTGCATAGGGAAGTGCAGTGAGGAAGGCGAGGGCTGAAAGGACATGAGGGAGGGAGAGGAAAGGAGAGAAGGGAAGCGAAAGGGGGGGCGGGCGGATGGGAGTGAACAGGGAGATGGAGGAGGAAGAAGAGAGAGGGCGGTGGGCAGGAGCCTGGGAAATGTGTCCCAGAGCCGGTTCCTGACCGTCGTGGGTGCGTCAGAGCTGATCTTCCAGGAGAGGTGGCCTGGGAGGGTTGACCCTTAGGAAGTGAGGGCCAGGGGGAGCTGATTTTTTGGCCCTCAGCGGGGCTGTTGTTGACCTGAGATACAGTCGATAGTTTTCCTGAAGAGATCGTCTGCACAGCCACCGTTTGCTGCCAGGTTGGAGAGAGAAGTGCTCCTCCCCATGGATTCTTTCTAGTTTGTGGATTTTTCCCAGTTTACCTGAGCAGCCTGTCAGTGGAAATGTCGGGGATTACTAACATGTCTCCATTCTACAGAGCAGTCGACCAGCTTCCAATCCTGTAGTTGTTGGGGGCACCATTCCGGTCCTGTCAGTGCCGGCCCAGCGTGGAAGCCGCAGCCCGAGGCGCTGGGAAACCTGCGGGGCTCTCACTGCCAGGAAAGATGTCCTTAGGGCAGAGCCTGGCGAGGAGGGGGTGCTGCTGTTGCAGCAGTACATGGAATTTCAAATGACAAATGAAACAAGCTTTTAATTATGACCAGAGCCCTATGCTCTGCGTTTCTTCAAATGGAAATGTTGTGCTGAAATGAAATTGCTGTTAATCGGTTGCCTCATCCAAGACGCAAGACCGAGGGCTGGGAGCAAAGTAGAAAGTGGATTTATCTACAAAGCTTCCTCCTCTCAGACTATCATCAGTTGGATGGTGCTACACAGGAATATGTGAGAATTCGTGTGAGAAAGGTGATGGGTGCAGACCTGTGTGACCGGCAGGTGTGGGGGGAGGTTTGAGAGAAGCTTTTGGCTGAAGCGATGTCAGATGCAGGTGCTGAAGTGTGATGTCTGTCTGGATGGAAGAGCACACACGCCTCTGGGCTGCGGGAAACAGATAAAGGAGGAGGTGGACAGACGTGAGTCGTGTCTTAGGAATGGTAGCAATTCAGGCAGACCCAGGATCAGGCTCCCACGGGGGAGGAGTGGATATCAGGACCCAGGGAGCGTGGGACGGGGGTCATGCCCAGGCCTCTGCGGGTCTTGCTCTTGTGTCAGCAGGGCCCTGTGCTTGCCTTCCTTAAAACTTTCCTGATCCATAAAACGGGCACGACAAAATCCACCTTGTGACACTGAAGCTTAAATGAGATGAGGTACATGGTGTCTTCCTTCCCTTCCTGACACATCCTAGACTCACAGCTATGGTAGCAGCGACAGACTGGATGGAATGCTGGAGCCGCTTTGCGCCTGGTGAAGCCACATGGATTTGTGCAGTGCTGGCGACTGTCTCTGAAAGCCTTTGGTCATGGCAGTGGCAGCCTGGAGTGGCTCTTGGCATACTTGAGTCTGTGGAGTGCAAGGTTGACTGGAGCTCCGAGGCCATTGATACTATCCAGGGGTGAGCTGATGAGGCCCTAAAACATGGGGGGAAGGCCGAGAGGACTTGGCTGCCAGAAGCATTGTAGATTTCTGGCTTCGAGAACTGGCTGACTTATGGACATAGGAAGGTAAACCCAGATGGCTCCAAAATTGTAAGTCCAGAAGAAAGGTGGGAGGGTACAATTGCTGACTAGGTCATGGTTGCCCTGTCCCTTTGTTTCTGGCCATCGTTTCTCCTCCCTCCCCCTGCCTTTGTGGGCTGGAGGGCCTGAGCCTGCACAGCGGTCTATTTCATGATGACAATGGCCGATTATTACCCTGCAGTAAGAAGTCTCTCCATTTTATTTGGCAGCAGTAGTTAAATAAATTTAAGGAGTGATGGTGTAGTAGTATTTGTTTTGTTTGTGCTTTTTTTTTTTTTTTTTTTTAGTGTCATTTAACTGAATGTTATTTCCAATTTCACTGATCACTTTGAGAGGCCAAAACATGCTTTGATTTGTTGTTTTGTGTTTGAGCTAGTTTATTGCCTCACAGGAATGCCAAGTATTCTGTTGTCACACATCAGTAAGTATCTCAAATTGTGTTACTATAATACTTAGCTGAATTACCTCCCTTATTTTGGCTTTTAAAAATCTAAAATCTGTGTGAAACACAGGATGGTGCATCTCCATTGAGGGTTGTTGAGAAGTGTGACTTTTGCTGGCATGCTTGAGAATCAGTGACATTATTTTATAGAAACACTTTGTAACTGACAGCAAAGCTAGAAGCTCCTGTAAAGGGCAGAGTAGGCAACGTGTTATGCTTTGAGGGCCACAGAAGTCTCTGCATATATTTCTTTTGTGAAAACTTCAACATGTAAAAATCCCTGGCCAAGGCTCGGTCGGGGATCATGGTTTGCAGACCCTTAACAGCAGCTTAGCTGAAAGCTGGTCTCCCATGCGGTGAGCAGGAGCCTACCTCATTGCTTCAGCCAGGAAGATGCTGCCCTGATGCTGGAATTTACTTCAAACAAACTTGAAAGCTCTGGCACCGCTGCTCATTTCCATACTGTTGCAGGCTATCTAAAATACGGAGGATGCCGTGGCGTTTTGATTTTGTTACTCCTCTTGAACGGCTCTGAGATGGCTCATCGCGAGTTAGACATTTGCAGAAATGATCAAGCAGAGCTGCAGTCCTCTTGCAGATAAAGTGAAGTTTTTTCTGAAAACTCGTTACAGGCTTAAATTTCTGATCCCATTCCATCCACTGATCTTGTATGATTGGTTTCTTTTTGTACCCATTTGGGTCTATGAAGCGTCTCCCCACCGTGGTAGAAATTTAGCTCTGATTTTGTGCATGAGTCGGTATCCTCACTCCTCATCTGCAAGGAGAAAGTGCTGCAGGTCCTGTGTGGTTTCCATCCCCTCCCTGCACGCGGATGGATTGGGAGGTATTTGTGGTGTGTGAACTTGCTACCCCCAGAGCCTTCTGCTTCATTCCCTGGACCGCTTTCCTCCCTCCTCCCTCCTGACTCACTCCCCTGGACCACACTTCTCCCTCCTGGTTCACTCCTTGGGCCGAACTCCACCCTCCTCCCTCCTGGTTCACTGCCCTGGGCCCCCACGCCTCCCTCCTTGTTCACTCCCCTGAGCCCCCACGCCTCCCTCATAGTTCACTCCCCAGGGCCCCCACTCCTCCCTACTCTCCTGGGCCACATTCCTCCCTCCTGGTTCACTCCCCTGGGTCCCCAATCCTCCCTCTTGGGGGCTTGGTAGTTTCTGATGTGCTTGTGCCAGCACGATAAGGCTGAGTGGCAGCTCCAGGGCTGCGGCTGCTCACGCAGCTGTGGCATGAGTGCAGAGAACTGCGGGGATGCAGCTGCCCTTGCTGTGATGCTTCGAGTGTCATAGTCGATATGGGAAACTGGGTGGGATGTGGATGTCCCAGGAAGGGACAGGAGCCTCCCCTCAGCCTCTGTCAAACAGTTCTCAGCCAGGCGTGGTGGCTCACGCCTGTAATCCCAGCACTTTGGGAGGCCGGGGCGGGCAGATCCCCTGAGGTCAGGAGTTGGAGACCAGCTTGGCCAATGTGGTAATTTTTGACGCATTAAGTATTAAGGAAAATGACTCACACTAGTTTGCCTTGCTTTTTAATTGATAATTGGTGTACCCCAGTAGTCTGAACTTGTTAAGCAACCATTCTTACCGAAAGACTAATCTTTAAAAGTCTCTTCCTCTTGACACGTCTTTGGCTGCTGTAATCAAATGCAATGTAATCAACACTGGTTAATGGCTTTCCTTGCTTGGCTAACAATTGCTCCTCAAAAACTTTGATTTCTTGTTATTTTCATTTATAATTATGTTTTAAGCCTTCTAAATTTTCTAGCTTTCCTGCGAGTTGGGAATAACTGTGATGGGTGCTTAGTTTGGGATGTTGACGTACACTCTATGCCCAGCTACTATGCCATTGTGTGAACACTGATTTCTCACTTTCTCATGAACACTGATTTCACCTAGTTTGGTAAATTCTATTAATTTTAAGGAAGGGGGTGGAATGCAACTGCTGTTAGGAGGCTTTTCTAAGGATCGAGGAAATGTTGCCATGATTATTACCATTACAGAAGGAACATAAAAATGCGTGCTGCCTTCAGTCATGATGAATATGTAAGTCCGCATCTGTGACTGCAGAAAACGGCAGCCCCAAATCCTAAAATCGTGTGGATGCACCAAGCCCATCTGCAGGGCACTGTGGAGCAGCCTGCATTAGCCGAAGTTAGCCCACAAGCCCTGAGGGATGGTGTCTGAGTTATGATAAGGCTCTGACTTGGGATTAAACAGGCCTCCAAATAGTGTGATATTCTAAACAAAAACATGATACTGCCCAGGGAGCCCAGTGGGCACCTGTAGGCAGTGTAGGTGAGAAAAGGTTCCAAAGAAGATTCCTGCAGCTCAGCTAGGAGGATTCTGTAAGGCAGTAGACACATCAATGTTCACATAGGAGTGTTGAGCTATATTCATTCCTTTTAAGCAGCCAGGCTTGTGTGTGTTTTTAGGGGCACTCACATGGCGCCCTTTCCACCCTCACTGCTGGTTGTGCCTGTTTGATGTTGCGGACTTCTGTGTTAAGTGTGTCCACTCTCCAAATGTATCTCTGTCTCTAGAATATTTTAGAGTAAACCATTTATTGTTTAAACGCTTGTTTTTAGTGAGGAAGAAATCTTTAAAATGGGCCATACAGACCCTGCTATAAATGTTGAACAATGGCACGTGTAATGTTTAACACGTAGTGTTTAAAGTAGAAGACAGTTTAATTTAGAAATCCTGTTGGAATGCCAACTTAAATTACGACCATCTGTACACATATGGAAAAGAATGAGAGTGAAGGTACAGAATTGGAATTTTGTCTATTTTGTAGAGATTCTGTAATGTATCAGGTACAAGGCTCACTTCATGATTTAAATGCATGAAGCTGAAATTAGAAAACTTGACAAAAACATGCCTTTGAATAGTGAGCCTTTATCCTCCTTGAAGTAGTGACTCATTCACTAAAACGTCCACCTGCAACTTTGTCAAATACATTTGTTGCATTAGTCCTCAAGTGAGCTCAGTTTTCCAGACAGGCAGATTATTACTGTTTAAAGTTTGTCCTGATGATGTTGGTGAACAGGGAAAATCCTTTGACGTGGATCCTCTGTGTGTGTTACACATCAGACGCGGCCTGCCCAACCCTCTGCCTGTAACTGGGAACCTTGACTGTCAGGATCATTGTAGAGAACCTTGAGGAAAGCAAAACAAGCCTCTGGAGTAGCAAAAGATGTAGCTGATTTCATGCAATAAAACGTACACATTTTTCTTTAAAATGCTTCCTTCGGAACGTCAGCTTGCTGACTATCTTAGAATCGCTGTAGTCCGCTGACAGCAGTCGTGGGAACAGGTGCATGGCCTGGCTGATGCAGGAGGGTCTCAGAGTGGAGCCACACTCCTGACACCGAAGGAGGGGCTGGAGCCATCACGCTCGTGACTCGTGCAGATGGCCTTGGCTGACCTCCAGAAGAGAAAACGTCAGTATCCAAGGAGGAAAAAGTCTATTAATTTCATGAGTGTTTGCCTTCGCAATGGCTAATACCCTGAGTTTGTGGCACCTGCTGTCTCTGGAATGAGGAGTCTTCCCTTCCTGGCAGACAAGCTCTAGATGGGAACAGGAGCTGTGATTGCTGGATTGAAGAGATTTCCTTCTTGGGGAGGTGGCCTTCGAGCCTGACATGAAGGAAGCTGTGACTGGCGGGAAAGGGCCTTGGAGACAGTGTATTTACCAGGAGGGTCGGTGACTGAGAACCATCCTGTTCCGAGTGTTGCCATTCTGGTTCTAGAGTAAACTTGGGGAGAGACAACAGCCAAAAGCCCCGAGGAATATTCTGTGATGTTGATCACGTCTGGTAGATTTGTTGCTGAGACTCTGAAATGAGAAGCCCGGGAGGTGCAGGTCTATCAGGCCGTGGGACGTGAGACAGCTGCTGCTTCAGGGGTTGGAGTCCCCGTGCCAGAGGCTCAGTCCTGCAGAGACTTCTGCACAGTGGGCAACTGATGCCTCCGGTTGATTGTGAGTCCCCCAGATGAATACCCATGAAAGGTACCGTGTCAGCAAAGAGTCAAACTCTGTGAAGCATTTGGAGATTTATTCTGAGCCAAATGAGTTACCATGGCCCTTGGTACTGCCCTCAGGAGATCCTAAGAACGTATTCCCGAGGTGGTCAGAGCCCAGCCTGGTTTTATAGCTTTTAGGGAGGCATAAGACAATCAATCAAATAAATGTAAGATGTACATGGGTTTGGTCTGGAAAGGTGGGACAACTGGAAGCAGGGGTGTCCAGGTCATAGGTAGATTCGAAAATTTCCTGATTGACAGTTGGTTAAGAGAGTTGTCAGATAAGGGGTTGTGGAGACCAAGGCTTTGTCATGTGGAGGAAATCCTCCAGGTAGCTTTGGAGAGAATAGATTGTAAATGTTTCCCATCAGACTAAGCGTCTAAGTTCTGTCTAATTCCAGAAGGGAGGTGGGGTGATGAGGCAAGTCCGACCCCCCAGCGATCATGGCCTGGACTAGTTTTTCAGATTACCTTTGGAATGCCCTTGTCAAAAGCAGGGGCTGTTCAGATGGCCAAAGGGGCTTCGAATTCTAATGTTTTTAAAACCAGAAAGTGATTGTGTTTTTTTCTGTGGATGACAGCCAGTGTAGTAATTAATATTTTATTAGCAGATTAATTTGGAAGTCAATGTGTTTTCAAGTATGTTAATTATTAAGTCATCAACAAACAGAGAAGGGCTTACTTTGAAACCAGCCTGAGACTCAAGAGGCTCATCAAAGAAAACGTTGGACTTGGGAGAACTGATTCACGTGTTTACTGTGCCAAGTTTCAGGCATTATGAGAAGTCTGTGCTGATACATTGTGACTTGAGAACTTAAATCTTGATGGACTCTTAAGAGTGAGGCTTTTTTTTTCTTTTCTTTGTAAATGGTCAGTGTTTCTGTCTCCTGTGTTTTGTCTTCCAGCCGCTGAGCACTTTAGCTTTGTGTTCACGTGGCCTTGTTCTCCGAACCACCTGCTTTGTGGCTCCTCTGTCCTGCCCACCTTGATCGCGTCTTCCCTGCCCCGTGGGTTTTATCCCGAGGACTGTTCTCCGCTGTGGGGAGGGGAGGATCAGTGGACACTGGCTTTACCGCCTCATTTTCTGTGTAGCTCCCAGTTTCTCAAAATCTTAATTGTCTTGGATTCCCTGTGAAACTGGGAGTCAGGCCTTGGGCGCAGTGCTGGGTGGCCTTGGGCGCAGTACTGGGGCAGGAGGGAGAGATGAGAACAGGAAGGATGGGTTTGTCAGGGGAAGGAACCCCTTGCCAAATTCCTGTGTCTGTTTTAGGTTAAAGATGAATGGCCGGATGGTGGATGTCTCACCTGCTGTGGCTGGACCTCGCTGTGCTGAACCCTGAGCAGGGGCCCCAGCAGCTGCCTCCTGCCAGGCCGGGGCCACAGGGCTGGGCTTCTGCCTCTGGGAGGGCTCGTGCCAAGGTGCAAGGGTCTGCACCGCTCGTGTGTGACCTGAGGGGCATGTGGGAAGCTTTTCTGTGCTCCTCACCTGGGAGAAGTTGAGCTCATCTGGGCTAGAGCCTCTGGGGAGGTAGGAAGGCAGAGGCCTGGAATTCCTGCTTTCCCCAGACAGCAAGAAAGCTCAGCGTTGCACCTGCTCTGAGATGCCCTCAGCAGCCATATATAGTTGATTTTAACATGACGGAAGGTGCCAATTAACCCGGCTCTGTGGAGAGCTTTGAGGAGTCCAGGCCCTGGGCCCCGGGCTTTTTAATATGTTCCTTCCTGAACAAAAAACAACAAAAGATCCCTGTGGCTGATGTCGACTGCGTGGGGTAGGACATGCCGAGCTTGGGTGGGGCTTGCCCCTGAGTTTCCTTGGTGCTCCTCCCAGCCCCCACGGACACCAGCCTCTCCAGGCCGAGGCTTGTCCTGTTTAGACCCTCGTTGGTGGGGTCTGTGGTCCTGGATCGAGGGCCCAAGCACTTCTTTCATATTATTATAAATGATTCACCAGAGATGCACGGCTGTGCCCAAACATCTCACGAGCATGAGATACAGCCAGTGTCGCCGCCGCAAGCTCATAATTCTAGTGGAAAGAGGAAATTTTACTTTTAATGTGCTCGTGTGACTCAGATGCAAATATTCAGTTCCCATTAAACTTTCAAGACCTTGAGATCCTCTGAGATTCCTTGGAAAGCCGTTCCTTGGCCCCACGACTAACTCTCCTGTGGAAGGAGGCTGGGGTGGTCCGCGGGGTCTGGGATCCTGCTGCGTTCTCCAGGATTCCTTAGGTTTCATCATTAGTCCCAGCTCTTCAGCAGGTGGAGCTGATTGACTCTGACATTTCTATTATATTGTTCTTGTGTTGCCTCAGTTAACTTAGAATAACCAGTATTTACCAGAAATAATTGATGGCGAGATGGGAATTATTGGTGATTCCCTGACATAGGCAGCCTGTATAGATAAGCGTGTTACACGGTGTCTAATTTCTGAGATGTTGGTCCACACCTTCTCAGGAACACACTTTCAGGGGTAGATTCCTGTGCAGGAGAAGCTGCTTTTCCCCGAGACGCGGTGGCGGCTCCTGCACTGGCATGGCAGGGTGGCTGTGTGACTGGGCAGGGCTGGACATGCTCCTGCGCTGGGCGCCCACCTCCGCCCTACATCTGTGTCGAGGGTGCCTGCCTTTGTTCCCCCAGGTCGAACTCATAGAATTGTATACCTTCCTGACACATTCCTGCATAGAGATGATTAGATCTGGGGGCTGAATCTCAATCTGACATGCATGTAGGTAAATTATTGACGTGAATGACTTGGGTCCTCCACCTTCAGGGTCAGGAGGCACGAGGTGGGTTTGGAGACAGCTGCCTGGCCTCAGGAAGTTTCTCTCAGAGCCTGTTTCTTTCTCTAGCAAAGTAAATGATGCCTACCTCACCGGGCTTAACACACGCTCAGTACTCAGATGCTGTCTGATCTTTGTTATAGTTAGTATTTGGGGAACAGCGTGGCTGGTAAGAAAATGTGTTATCTTTACAATTTATACAATGTCATACAAGGCAAGCGTGAAACCGGGACACTACCTTAATCTGAAGATGCTGGTGCTTAGTCTTCTCCTCAAGCATTTTGTTGTCATTCTGGCGTGTGTCAGCCAAGTCATATGACGGTACCGCGTGCGTGATGCCAGCTCAGTTATCTTGGAATGGGGAACCTGAGGCTGCCAGGGAGCATCCCTCCTGCCTCCAGTCCTCGGGGGTTTCTCTCTCTCTCTCCTTTCCTCTGTCCCTCCCTATCCCCCAATCCTCCTCACCACTCCTGCTCCCCTCCCTACCCTCCTCACTTACTCTACAACAGAGGTCCAGACTTTGACAAATCCCAGCTGGGCCTATTTATCGCTTGGCTGGGAAGGCAGAGGGAAAGGGGCCCAGTTACTACAAAAATAGAGAATTGAAATAGAATGTGAGCTACTTTTGCGTCTTGTTTTTTATTTTAATCTGAATATAAAAGGCAAGTGTCAAACAAAATCGGTGCTAACTGCGCCACTCAGCTCCGAGTCTGCTTTGTCGGGGCTCCGTGGGTTCCCACGCCGTGGCCTTCTCCATGAGCGTCTGGACACGCCGTGGCTGTGAAAGGAGCATTCAGTTATGGTCCTTTGAATGTTCCAGAGTCATGTTTAATAAAAATCTTCACGTTTACCCACAGCCAAGTCTTGATTTAATAACAGGTACTGCAGGTCTCTGGGTGGGGCTGAGCCTCTGTTTTAGAAGCAGCTGCACCATCTGAGGGGCAGGTCCGTATGGGCTGGCAGGCGGCCTGGTCCTTGGAGCACAGGGTGGACCTGACTCAGTCCTGGCAGTGGGGGGCCTTGCAGTCCTAGGATGTAGTGATGCAACCTGTGGCATAAATAAAAAGCCTCATGTGCCCCCATGAGAAGCTGGGGCTTCCCCCTCAGTACTGTGGTGTGCTGTGTTTGTGATCGTGCAGATGTAAAAGGGTGAGGGAGATGTCTAAAAACCAGGCTCCCAAAGACAGCCCTTCATGTCTGGTGCTTTCATGTGTATATGCACACGTGTTTGACGCGTGTACACCTTCACACGTTCACCTCTTTCATGCGTGTACACCTGTTCCTGTGTTCATACACCTGTTTCGCGCATGCGCCTGTTTCTCCTGTGTATGTGCCTGCGCGTTCACCCTGTATTGCGTCATACGTTGTATTTTACATATTGGGTATTTTCAGTTTGTATCGTGAGCTTGTAACGACGTCGTGAAGAAAAGAGGGGGCCCTGGCAGCCTTTGGCTCTGAGAAACGTGATGTCACGGGAACCGATGAGACAGCCCGGGTGAGGCCGGCAGAGGCCATCGTGGCCTTGGGAGTCCGTGCACATCCACTGTCTGTCGCTGTGTGACAAGTGACCCCAAAACCTAGGGGCTTAAGGCAACATACACGTACGACTGTGCAGCTTTTTCAGGTTGGAAATTCAGGGCAGCCCTGCTGAGCGGCTCTGGCCCATTCCCCCGGGTCACTGTGAAGATGCTGTCCAGGGCTGCAGCCATCTGTAGGCTCAGCTGGGCTGGAAGTTCTGCTCCAGGATGCCGTGCTGACGTGTCTGCGGGCAGAGGCCTGGTCGTCCACACCTGGCCACTCCCCGGGGCTGCCAAGTGCATTCCTGCCCAGGGCCGCTCCTTTCCCCAGAGACGTAGCAGTGCTGGTCTTATGCCCAGCGTCAGGGTGGCCGGGTCAGGAGCAAAGACTTGTTTCCCCTACTCGGCGGCTACTCCTGCAGGGCTGGGAGACAGTGGAGGTCGCGCAGGAAGGTGTTCGCTGAAGACCGTGCTCTGTGACTTGACGGGTGTTCCTCCCAGGAGAGTGAAATGGAGACTGGACGCCGGAAGCAGCATCCTGCGTGACCCCATGTGTAGTGGGGTCACAGCAGAGCTAAGTCCTTCCTTTACAGATACTTTTCAGAGTCTACCCGCCTTTAGATTCTCTGATTAACGTGTCTGAGGAGGGTCCCAGGAGTCTGCCACCTGCCAGGCCAAGGAGGTTCCCTGCATGTGGCTCTCCCCTGACACCTTGAGAAACGTGACTCGAGAGAATCACCGAAGTTTCCTAAATGAGTCACCTGCTTTCTCTTCTCTTTGCTTTCATGCCCCCCCCAGGGTAGGTCAGTCCTGTCCGCCACAGCGATACCTGCATGCTGGAGTTCCAAGGAGATTGGGGGTGTGTGTGGTCCCCCAGGGAGATTCGGTGACTGAGGATGCTGTCATAGCAGCCAACATGTCCTTATTGTTTTCACTTTTAATGAAGTTCAGTTACTAGGTTTTCTGAGGCACAATGATGTCCTTGTGAAAAATTGGTGATCAGGGAAGCAAGCAAGTGTGGGAAAATGATCCTGCCCTTAAATCTAAAAAACGATGAAACAGCAAAGAGCCCTGAAGAGCCCATGAACCTCCTCATGGGGCGGTGAGGAGACACCTCAGTAATGGCTTAAAAAAAAGTGATAATACTGAAGAAAAGGTAAACTAAATTTTGGGTCTCCTATGGGTAAAGAGATTGTGGTTTACATTTTGGATGTATGCGTTTATATACTTATTTATTTTTCTTTGTTGGATTTAGAATTAGTTGAAATAATTGTGTTTTTTTAATTTAAAAAATTGGGGTATACGAAGTCTAATCCCTTTGTGATATTTCTGTACTGTGAGACTCCACATACAAAAGTGAAGCCCAGACTGTCTGTCTCTAATGAACCAGAGAGAGGTGGTCATCTCCTGCAGGCCGGTCTGGTCTCCAGGCATCTGGCCATCCTCCCAGTCTTGGGCACACCTGCATCACTGGTGCTTCCTGCCAGACTGTGACTCTGCCCAGGTTTCAGGAGCACCCGGAACTGTGTTCCTAGGGGCTCATGCTTTGTCCTGGCTCCTGGAAGCACAGGCTTTTGACGAAGGACTCTCCCCACTGCCAGGTAAATTGGTGATTGCCCCATAGTCTGTATTTATCACATGGGGCACAGAGAGTCTGGGCGTGCTGTCCTGGCCCTGGAGTCAGCTCTAGGACTGCCCGGCGGCATTGCCTCCACCCCTCATCTGGGAACAGGGCGGTGGGGAGGAGAAGGGAAGCAGGGTCTTGACCCTTCTGCGTCTCGAGAACACGGGAACACATCGTCTCATTGCCTCACACCATTCACAGCCCAAGCTTGTGTGAAGTATTATTTTATAACCTCCCCTGACAATGATGTATTTTATATAAGCAGCACATAAAGTGGTAATTTAATACCCTATCGAGCAGGATTAAACAATAAGGAGCAGATATCACTGTAGAAAAGTTACTTTATCCGGGAAACATTTATCTACTGCAGGTGGATGTGAATCATGGCTTCCTCCTCGGTGGCTCCTGATGAGCCTGTGAAATTCTGTCCTGTTCACCACTGTTAGTTATAAGCTACACCTTTCCTTCTATGACGTTAGTTACAAGCTCTACCTTTCCTTCTATGATGTTTATTTCTTGCCTGTTCAGCACTGTTAGTTACAAGCTATACCTTTTCTTCTGTGATGTATATTTCTTGAAGGCATGGACTAAATCCTAATTCCACAGTATTCGATGCACATACTCAAGAGATACTTGTTTGAATGAATGGATTAATAGAAAATAGAAGTGGTGACTTCACTTTATTTCATTATGTCAAACTTTGTCTACACGGAAAATTATATGGTCCTTTGGAAAAACAGGGCCTCTGTGCAGGGTTGTTAGAGATTGTGAGAATGCCGCAAATGGCTCTGTGGCTCTAGGCTCACAAAGGGCTTGAGGGACTTGGTGGCGCACCTGTGTTGAAAACGGAGTTCTGCAAATCCATTCGAGTGACCTGCCAGCACACACAATCCTACTTCCCAGTTGATTTCTGCACAGAGGCTTCTCCTGAATGCCCCAGGTGAACGTGGGTTCAGCCAGCACTGCTGGGCTTCCACAGCAAGCCAGGGTGCTGCAGGGACGAGAGAGAAGAGGGACAGGACCAGGATCTTCCTGGGCCCCAGTGCCCGTGTGGGGACGCTGCCTGGCCTGGCTTTTCTGGGGGAGGTCAGGGAAATGATGGCATGGAGGGACTGTTGGTATGAGTCGCTTGCTCAAACATAGATCCCAGGTCTGTGTGGGAGGCAAATAGAAATTTATGTGGGTATCATCAGTAACATAGCAAACATGGGCTTCTTCACTAGGGTGGCTGACCCTCTTGCTCATCTGCTGAGCAAAGGCCCGGCCCGGCCCGGCCTGGCCTGGCCTTCTACGCCTCCACAGTGAGCTTTTCTCAAGCTCTGTCCACTCCATGGAGATAGCCGGAGCCAGGGCAGATAATGGGGTGTTTTCCACTTTTTATTTATTTTTTCTTTTTTGAGATGGAGTCTTGCTCTGTCGCCCAGGCTGGAGTGCAGTGGTGTGATCTCGGCTCAGTGCAAGCTCCACCTCCCAGGTTCACGCCATTCTCCTGCCTCAGTCTCTCGAGTAGCTGGGGCCACAGGTGTCCGCCAACACACCAGGCTAATTTTTTGCGTTTTTAGTAGAGTCAGGGCTTCACCGTGTTAGCCAGGATGGTCTCAATCTCCTGACCTCGTGATCCACCAGCCTCGGCCTCCCAAAGTGCTGGGATTACAGGCGTGAGCCACTGCACCCGGCCAGGTATTTGTCAGTTTTTGAAAGCTACATTTAAAGAATGAAATAGTCCGAACAGAATTACTTCCTTTTGAATATTTAATACTCAGTCTACCAGAACACTTAAATATAGTTAATGTATTCAAATAATAAGAAAGAACTTTCCCTCTGTTCCAAAGAAAAAGTATAAACAACCTTTTACTTGTCAGGGATTTCACTATGTTTCTAAAAAGCCAGCAAGCACTTTTCCTGAAATAGACCCATCTCTTCCTCTGCATAGACCCTATGAACATTTTAGCTACATTTCTGCTGTATCTTAATGTGATAGATTGTAGAAAATTCCTTGCTACTGGAACTTCACGATGCTTTCCTTTGAAACATCAAATAGAAAGTATGGATAGTAAATCTCAGACTAGTTGCAATTATCAGTCTTGGTAGAGCTGCCACCCACAGCTTCTGTCAATTACAACAGAGTGTGTCTCCCCAGCAACCCGGATTAGATTGCGGACCAAGCCAGGCTCACCCAGGATTCAGTGCAACGTCTTTCAAAGCGGTAGTCACTGCCCCTGGAGGAGACTTGAGAAGTCCTCCCTTTGATGCCTGTGCAGGGCTGTTCTCAGATCACAGCAGCTGCAGCTGCAGCTGCAGCAGCATCTCAGAGGATGCCAGCAGGGGTGTCCTGGGTATTGACATCACGGTAGGGGCCTGCAGTGTCTGAATGAAATGGGCCGTGAAAGTGAGCACCCTAGAGGAGTCCACAGCCACGTTTCAAAGGTGCAGTGGCCCGAGGTGAACCCCAGAGCACTGAGGAGCCTGGAGTTGACCTGTCACGACTTCATTGAGAGAGCTGACGGAATTCCGTACCTGTGCGGGCAAAATATGGCTGTTTGCGCTTGGCCCCTTCTCAGTCCAGGGCTAGGGAGGTTGTCTGCACAGCTAGTGGGAGCTTAACTTTGTGCACACTCGGGGTTGGGTCCCACTCCTTTCTGTGATCCCAGGGAAGATAGACATGCCGAGCTCTCCTGGAAGAGGGCCCTGACGAGTGGAAGCTGAGCTTCAAGATGGTCGGCCTTGTGGTGTGCGTGGCGGGTTCGGAGTCGGTGTGTGCTGAGTGGGGGCCCGGCTGCTGCTGTCGCTATTGGGCTCAGCAGACGCTGCGGGGGACGTGGCTCCTGTTGTACTTGGTGGTTTTCTCCTCACAGGAGTGGGTTTCCCTGCTGTGAAGGTGTCGGGGCTGTGACAGGCAGCCTGGCAGGAGGAAGACGCTCGTGGGGTTGTGCCCCGAAGCCCCCTTCCTCTTGAGGAGCATGAAGGGGGTTTGGGACCCTGCTTCCGGCTGCGCTCCCTTGCTAGGTTCTTGGCCTCGGGGGCCAGGAGAAGCTGAGTACAGGCCTGAAACCTGGACCCCTTCCACAGCCTCCGTGGCGTTTGTGGTGTTATGCGGGACGAGGCCCTTGGAACTCCAAGCCCTACGCTGGCATGCCCGCCCACTGGGGCGTCTTGGGCACCTGCTGTGTGCTTGGCTCCGTGGTGGGGTGGGCGGTAGCAAGGGCTGTGGGGTAGAGTGGCCACGGTACGCGGATGATGAGAAGCGTCAGGGAGGCAGTGAGAGCACAGCTGAGACCTGCAAGGAGGGGACTGGCTGTGGGTGTTGGGGCTCAGGGAGCTGCCTCTACCCAGAGCCACAGTGGCCAGTGAGGGCAGAGCAGGGGACCGAGGCCCAGGGAAGCCGAGTGTATGGTTCGCATCAGGTGTGCGGGTCTGCCGGGCTGTGCGGCCCTTCTCAGTCCTGGCTGGGCCTGGGGTCCCAGAGGGAACGGAGGGTCTTCGCATCTCCCTCCTCTTGCTTCCCTGCTGCTTCCTGGTCAAGGGATGCTTCTTTATTGCAACTCTGGCAGTTATTCTGCATATTAAGAGGAGTTTCACAAAATCGTAGGGGGGGAGGCGGACTAGGGATTCATTTTTTTTTTCTCCCCTGATTTTACACGGAGCCTTCTACTACCCCTTAGTGTGGAGGCAGAGTGCAGATGCTCTACAGTTATCTATCCAGGAAGAGAAGAGCTGATGGGAAGTCACAGATCTGATCATTGCAATAGCACTGACATTTTTAAGTGGGAGAATGCTGATGTCTATAATAATCAGAGTAAAACTTCAGTAGCTTCAACATAAAGATTCTGAGATGATCTTAGAGCCATTTCGTCCCTAGATCCTTCTGCAGTGTGGAGTGTGACATCTCTACCAGCCTCTGGTCAGTGGCCGCCTGTGGGTAACTGAATGCTTGAAGTGTAAATGAGAACTTCTAATTTTATTTAATTTTAGTCAAATTTAAATAGCTATATGGCCCGGGCACCGTGGCTCATGCGTGTATTCCCAGCAGTTTGGGAGGTCGAGGCGGGTGGATCATGTGAAGTCAGGTGTTCAAGACCAGCCTGGCCAACAAGGTGAAATCCCATCTGTACTTAAAAATACAAATAAAATAGTCAGGCGCGGTGACAGGCGCCTGTAATTCCAGCTACTCGGGAGGCCGAGGCAGAAGAATCACTTGAACTCGAGAGGCAGAGGTTGCAGCAAGCCGAGATCGAGCCACTGCACTCCAGCCTGGGTGACAGAGGGAGACTCTGTCTTAAGAAAAAAAAAAGATTTTAAAAAACCCTACATGCCCCTAGTTGCCTCTGTAGGAGACGGCATGGTTCCAGAGGTAGACTTTGTGTTGAGGACTCTGCAGCGTCAGGCTGGAGACAGTCTCCCTTCCTAGCAGCGTGGGCCCCTGGGCTGTTCTTCTACCAGAAGGGATGGTGGCGTCTCTGGGAGGTATCTGTAGACTCAGATCTGTGTGGATTAGTGACTTGTGTTACTCACAGATACTTAATTTTATGGGTAAATGAATACCTGGACTGGCTGCAACTTCAGGGCGAGATTCGGGAGTAGGGAGTGAAAAGTGACGACGGAACCCTGGGCTTGTCCTGCTGCCCCCAGGACCCGGTCGGGGTGCCTTCTCGTCTGAAGTCCCAGCACGTGGTCAGGGTACCCCTTGCCTCTGAAGCCCCCAGGAAGTGATCGGGGCACCAATCCCCTCTGAAGCCCCAGCACCTGGTCGGGGAGCCCCTCCCTTCTGAATCCCCCAGTACCTGGTCGGGGCGCCCCTCCCTTCTTAAGCCCCCAGACCCTCCTGGCCTGCGGTGCTGCTTCTCCAAATGCTGTCCTTGGCTGTTTTCCAGGAGTCACCTGCACCAGAGCAGGCTGCGTGTGTCATTTCTTGTCGGATCTGGGGTGTCAGTGAAGCTCATTTATCTTGTCTTCCTCCTCATGTGCCGTATCTCACCTGTTGACTGTCTGAGTTTGTGTGAGTGCGTGTTGTGCGTTCTCAGGCTGTACTCGGTGCTTAGGTGACAAGAACGTCTTAGAGCAACGGACTGTCTGCTCCAAAGGACGCTGGGCATGAATCGAGACACAGTTTACTTGTGGGGTTTAAATTTCCTGGGTGTTGGAGGCAATTAAGGGGAAACAAGGTCTAAAAAAGCCCCTGCAGATGAGGAAGGCAATAATGAAAAAAATTACTCTATACACACTTAGCAGTTGATTTAATTTGTAGGTGAATTTTGCATTTCGGGAACTACTAAAGGTACTGTTTGTAGGGATTCCTTGATGAGCTTCTTGTTTTCTGTCTAGAAAGTAAAGTGGATCGGTTTTGCCTTTAATGCTGACTGACTAGAATCTACTTCCTTTTCCCCCCATTCACGTTAGGGTGGGGATTGGACTGGAAGAGCTGTAGGATCTCTTTATTTCTGATCTTAAATGAATTTTTTCTTCAATGCCCTGTTCTTTGGTTTGGGAAATGTGCTCAATTTGTACCGTGCTTTAAATGTACACAAGGGTCGAAATTGCTACTTTTCTTTAAAGTTAGATATAACATCTTAAGTAAAATGTCATCTATAAATCAGGCACAGTCTGGGGCCTGGAGACCCCTCTTGTCGCTTCCTTCCAGCTGTGTCTTCTTCCCTGGCCACATTGCCCTGGCCACATCTCCTCCCCACACCACGCCGTGTCATCCGCCCGCCACCTCACCTCTGGTCACAACACCTCCCTCCCGGCCACATCACCTGTGGCCTCACTGCCTGCCTCCCTCCTTCCTGGTGGCCTCCGTGGCTCCCACTGTCTGCCCTCCCGAGGGTCTGTTCAAGGCTCCTTCCCCGTTTTCCACCCCTGAGTGGGTCTCGGGGCCTAGATGTTTCACAGGATGCAAGTTTCTTCCCTTCCAGCCGTGGGTCTCTGAGCGACAACTCCAGAGAGGGCACTAAGCTCTCCTTACCTACCTGGGGGGCCCTGAGCCCTGACCACCGACCACCAGGGCTTTTCTGCAGTGTGTGGGGCAGACTCATGCATGAATTGGACTAAAAAGATGCTTCCAGGAATCCTTGTTTTAAGTGCACTGGAGCAGAGATGGGGAGAGGGGACCACCTGGTTTGCTCAGAATTTGGTCCTGATCACAGCCAATGAGGCAACATAAGCACCTCCTAAATGAAGCGTTCCACAGACTGATTTTACACATGACAGAAAGGCTTCACACAATGAGTGAGTTTGAGCTACATTTGAAGGAAGAACAGGTCCCTGTAGGTGGAAATGAAAGGTAAGCGTGACCCAAGCCATCAGCAGCAGCGGGGGTGGGGTGGTGCAGACTCCCCATGGATGGTGGGCATGGCTGAAATGCAGGAGACGGCAGGGGTGCGAAGGAACAGCAGGGCGGCAGTAAAATTCCCCTGCAGAGAGGGGACGTGACTGAGATATTATCACATGTATACAACTGAGAGATGATTTGAGGAGGATTTCTGGGAGCCTGTGGGAAGAGCACGTGGTCATCATCAGTTCTCGGGATCTCTTTTTATGAAGTGAAAATAGTCTTGCCTCTGCCTATCTTGTGAGCTGTTGTGACGATCAAATCAGATAATCTTCAGCGAGCCTTGTAAATGCTAAAGGTTATGACAGACTGTTCCAGCCCCCTTGTCTCTACCCTCCTTTCCTCCTGGGTAACGTGAACCCTGCTGGGTACCTCACTATCTGCCTGGTTTCCTCCTCCATAACGTGAGCCTTGAGTACTTGCTGGGTCCCTCGCTGTGCACCTTCCTTAGTAACGTGAGCCCTGAGTATTTGCTTGGTACCTCGCTACCTGCCGTACAGCTGGCTGTAGAATTGTCAAACGCACTTGGCTGGCACATAAGCAGAAGTGCTCGCTGGGCCTTGGGAGGGCTTTGTGACATGTGGGTGCCTTCTGTTCCCTTTTAGGCTGGAGCTGCAGGAGCCCCCCTAGACCAGATAGAGGACCAAGGCTGTGGCCTCGGGGTGGGGGCTGGGGGAGCTCCCTGGGTTTATTGTGTGGGTGAGAGCAAACTTCAGTCCCGCTGTGGCATTGGGATTCAGGGTTCCTTCTGGAATGTTCTGAGTGAGAAACAGGAAGTGCGCACAGGTGCGTCTTCTGCGGATTTTATGGTTATCTCTTGGGAGAGCACTGGTGCCTCTGAACTATGAACCTGCAGAACCACTTGTTCCACTAACGGCCGCCTTTATATAAAGAATGACTTACAAAAGATGCCACTTCAGATGGAGGTATTTGCAGGTGTGGCCTGAAAAATGAACAAAATGACTTTCATCTCAAGGAAAGTACCTTACATTTTTCCCAATGATAGACATTTGAGCTTTCCAGCGAATATTAAAACATAAAAATCTTGTGTCCACCACTTTCTCATGTGATCAATGGTGATACTGATGTGGGGTTTTTTTTTTTTTTTTTTGGACATATAATGAAATGTGGAAGCCGCTCATAACTCTGAACCAGTATTTTCTAACCAATGTGTGATTACAAAATCGTGTGCTGGTAAAAGCCATTCAAGTGCAAGACGGACCAGTCGACTTAGAAGGAATTGGGGCAGAAAGGCCCGTCGACCAGAGCACAGACTCTGTGTTGCAGACAGCCTGTACGGAAGTGCCACTTGTTACATTTGGCAGCAGAGAATACCTAAAATGATCTGAAAACACAATGAAAATACTGCTTCCTAATTGTATATCAGTATGGGGTCGGACTTTCTTCATAAACTTCAGCCATGGCTCTGCAGCCCACTGAACGCAGATGCAGGCATGAGAATCCTGCTGTCTGAGGTGCAGAGATGTTAGGTGTTTTCACAGTAGCACAAACTGTTGCCACGCTGCTGCTTATTTTGGAAAATGGTTTCTTCTTTAAGACTGTGTTAAGATGTAATGACTTTATCCTTGTAAAAGAAACTAAATTATGTTCTTTTTTTTTTTTTTTTTTTTTGAGACGGAGTCTTGCTCTGCCACGCAGGCCGGAGTGCGGTGGTGTGACCTCAGCTCACTTCAACCTCTGCCTCCTGAGTTCAAGCGATTCTCCTGCCTCAGCCTCCCTAGTAGCTGGTACTACAGGTGTTCAGCACCATGCCAGGCTAATTTTTGTATTTTAGTAGAGACGGTGTTTCACCATGTTGGCCAGGCTGGTCTCGAACTCCTGACCTCAAGTGATCCACCTGTCTCTGCCTCCCAAAGTGCTGGGATTACAGGCATGAGCAGCCACCACTCCCGGCCTGATGAGAAAACTTTTTTGTGCTCTTTAATAAAGTGCAAAGGGTTCCTGAGACCAAAAAGTTTGAAAACCACTGGCTTAAACCGACAAAATTGTCCATGATTCTTCAGTGTATCTTCTAATCTGTTGATGGAGAGAGGACAGCAAGGGTTGCTTTACTTTTTTCCTTTCACAACTCAATGGTGCTGGGACAACTGGGGTATCCACATAGAAAAGGATGGACTGGACCCTTCCTCACCCTACATGCAAAGCTCAACATGGTTCCAATGTAAGGAGCTGACTGAGACCCATTCTGTCAGTCTGCTGGGTACCATAACGGACACCACAGACCGTGCGACTTAGACAATAGCATCTTATTTCCTTTTTTCTGGAGACTGGAAGCCTGGGATCAAGGTGAGGGCAGGGTTGGATTCTCTGGGGCCTCACCCCATGCTGTGTAGACAGCTTCTTCTCTGTGTCCTCACAGGTTTCTCTTACGTGTATGCAGCACTGAGGACTGTGTCTAAATTCTCTTAAAAGAACACCAGTCATACTGGATCAGGGCCTACTTTTAAGATCTTATGGGACCTAAATTGCCAAGTTAAAGGCCCTGTATGTAAATACAGTGACATTTTGGGTTTCTGGGGTTGTGACTTTAACATGGAATCTTGGGGGAGGGGGACAGTTCAGCTCATAACACCTTTAGGGGAGAATCCTGGAGAAACTGTTAGGTTGGATTAGGCAATGTTTCCTTGGCTGAGACGTCTAGAGCTATAACAAGCAACTGAAGGGAAAAAGACGGTATCAAAATTAAAAATGTTCAATTCAGAGGATACTATTAAAGTAAAAAGACAACCCACAGAACAGGATACATTATCACGATAAGGACCTGATATCAAGAATATATTCAAAAACTCTTAATAAAAATCCAATTTAAAAATGGACAAAGGATTTGAATAGACATTCTCCAAAGAAAGACATACAAATGCCTTAAAAAGCACATGAGATGTTTAGCAGAATTCGTCATCTTAGAAATGGAAATCAAAACCACCGTGAAATAACACTTCACAACCACCGTGATGGGTGGGTAAAACCCCAGTATTGGACAGTGACATGTTGGTGAATTGGGGAAAACTGAAATCTTGATATATTGCTAGTGGGAGGGGAAGTAAAATGGTGCAGTTGATTTGGAAAAGTCCGACAGTTCCTCAGAAAAGCATGAAATCACCGTACGACCCAGCAATTTCACTCCTAGCCATATGCTCAAGAAAACTGAAAACATTTTTTCCAAAAAGTATGTCATGCCTGAATCTTCACAGCAGCATTATTCATAGTAGTAGAAACAGTCCAGGTGTCTGTCAACTGGTCACTCACTGAGATTCCACTCACCTTAGACGTGAAAGATGTCAGCACCGAAGGTCACACCAAAGGTCATGCACTGTACGATTCTCCTCACAACAGGTGTCCAGAATGGGCAAATCCAGAGAAAAGGAAGTTGGCTGGTGATTGCCAGGGGCTGGTAGAAGGAAGGAGCCAGGTGCTGACTCTTAATGAGTTCAAGGTTTCTTTGGCCTGTGGTGAAAAAGTCCCGGAATTACATACTAGTGGTTGATGTGCAGCTTTTAGAATATGCTAAAAAGACTGAATTGTATTCTTTAATATTGGGGCTTTTTGTGCTTTGTAAATTGCTTTTCAATTTAAAAAGGAATTCAAGAAGTTATTTGGTGTTGATATGATAGTATCCAAAACAAGTTACTATGTAACTCACGTCCCCAGAGTTAAACTTCATTTTCTGAGGATCTTGAAGTGTTTGAGGCTAGGAGACACAACGATCCTATACTGTATGTTACACCCCATCTTACTGATTTCTATCTCACATAACCATATTCAGGAAAAACCGACATGTAAATGTGAGCTGAATGCTATGCAGAGGCACATTCCTCTTACCCGGATGATCTTTAGTGGTACAGTAAGAGATGAGATCATAGCAACGTTAGTTTAGTTAGTTTAATTTCCATGGCAACAGGAATTTGGCACATGGGATGAGTTAGATCTCCCTGCACAGCTCCTAACGGGGTTGCCCATTTCTGTGTGGTGTCTGTGTATATTCTCGCTGTGGAAATAAGTGCTAGCACCTGCACAAACACTTGTCCGGAAGCGCACACGAAGCTGGTGAAGGCAGAGGACAGGCGAGAGGGAAGCATGGCTCAGCCCTGGCAAAGAAGATCGTTATTCCAAACGCAAAATATTCAGGAACACAATCCTTGGGAAGACTGGTGATGTCTTTAGACCTCACCACTATCGGGTTGTATCTGTGCAGCCAGTTACCAGAGCCGCAGAACGGCGTGTGTTGGTATTGGTGTCATCACTCAACGATTCTGACTTTTCCTGGTGCTGAGGATGACTGCATATGGCAGAAGCAAAGTGCTAATCTAGCACAGGTCATCATATCCAAGTTCTTTTCTATGAAGGCGGGCAGGGTTAGGAACCACCCCACCCCACCCCACCCCACTCCCCAATCCTATAAGAACTGGGATCTGATGATCTGTGCTGTCGAGAGAGGCAGGGTTAGAACACCTCATTCCTCAATCCCATTGTTGAAAATAATAGTTGGATTGGGAGGGTTTTTACTCCTAAGGTTGAAGCCGTGCATTTCTGGAGCCTGGGCTGTCAGTCATGGTGGCTGGGGAATGCTGGGGCTGCGGTTGTCTGGCTGCCGGTAGCCCTGCTGGTGGGTCCTCCCTCTTTGACACCGTTCATTTCTGAAGCTTGCTTTCCCCGGTGTTGGAAGTAGCAGCACTGGAAGAATGGCCGCCTTCCTACAGTGAAGCTCTGGCAGGAGAGGAGAAGATACGGAGCGTCTGTTCAAGGACGTGACGTTCTGGGCACTGCACCATGCGTTCTGCTTCTCAGCTGTGCCTCCTGGTTGATGTTACCATCACCTGGCATTTCCCAGGAGGTAACTCGCGAATGCCACACTGATGGAACAGTGCGGCTCGAGTCCAGGGCCGCTGGAGCACATCAGCAAGGTCAGGCTGGACGCATGTGCTTGCTGACAGGAAAATGACAGGAAATGACATGTCAGTTCAGGAAAATGACAGGAAATGTCATGTCAGTTCAGGAAAATGACAGGAAATGTCATGTCAGTTCAGGAAAATGACAGGAAATGTGTTTGCTGACAGAAAAATGACAGGAAGACGACAGGAAAGAGGCCCATGAGGAGAGGAACCAGTAGATTCAAGGCAGTTAACCGAAGGAGCGAGCCATCACAGGCTGGGAGGACACCCCAGCCACAGTGGATGTCAGCGGTGGTGGCTGGACTCGGGGTCCGTGAATGTTGCATGATCGAACGTGTTTGGTACATTCTCAGCTCCTGCCCAGGTGCCTCCCAAGCATCAGGTGTTGTGGCTCCCCACACCCTTCCCATCTGTGTGTAGCATGACCACCACCTTCCTACCGTGTGTTTGTCCTATCACGGCTGCTGTGCCTAACGGACGCTTTGCTTTCCAGCTACTTTCCTATAACCAAAGCCCTTGAACGACTTTGCGTTTCAGAGACGACAGGGTATTAGTTTTTCATGATTGCTCTGAGGATTGCCGAAAGCAAATGTAACTTACAGGATGGAAGATATTGGAGACAGTAATTATAGATGACTTTTCTCAGTTTTTTGATTGTGGTAAAGTTACACAGCACTCTATTTTTAAGTGTATGGTTTTGTGGCATTAAGTGTGTTCACACTGTCGTGCTGCGACCACCGCCATCCATCTCCAGTACTTTCTGGTCTCCCCACGCTTGAAACTCGGTCTACCAAACACCAGCTCTCCTCCCGCCCCAGCTCTGGTAAGCACTACAGGTTGCTTACAAAATAAGCTTTTTCAGTAAGAGAAGGGGCAAGGAAAAGAGCTCTAAAGACTGTCTTGAGATTTGAGGAAGTGTTTTAGGTTTTGTTGTGTGGTTCCCGGTGTAAAGGAACTATTGAAGACGTGGGAAGGCGAAGGTCTGTGATCTCAGGAAGTGCTGGGCTGGGCAGCTTTCCCACTGTGACGGGGGCACTTGCCCTCAAACCTGCCTGAGATAATCGCGTGAGGATGGTGCTGCATTGTGACAGCTCTGAACTTGGTCCCCTTGAACGTTGCCAGGTACATAAGCTTTGGCGGTTACCGTCTAGTGTCTGTGGGAGACCTAGAATTTGAACATTGTTGACTTTAGGACACACTCATTTTATAACACTCTACCTGTTCTCATCAATAGGAAATATGCTGTGTCCTTTTTTTTTTTTTTTTTTTTTTTTTTGAGAGGGAGTCTCGCTCTGTCGCCCAGGCTGGGGTGCAGTGGCCGGATCTCAGCTCACTGCAAGCTCCGCCTCCTGGGTTTACGCCATTCTCCTGCCTCAGCCTCCCGAGTAGCTGGGACTACAGGAGCCCGCCACCTCGCCCGGTTAGGTTTTTTTTTTTTTTTTCGTATTTTTTAGTAGAGATGGGGTTTCACCGTGTTAGCCAGGATGGTGTCGATCTCCTGACCTCGTGATCCGCCCGTCTTGGCCCCCCAAAGTGCTGGGATTACAGGTTTGAGCCACCGCGCCCGGCCTTTTTTTTTTTTTTTCCCTTAATATTCTGTGTTGCTGTAACAGTAGTTGCAGCGGACGCTACTTCTGGTTCATGGTCATCACCAAACACAAGCTTCAGGAAACCGTGTGAAAAATGAAGGGGAAAGTGCTTTTCTGCAAAGGGCTTTTTTGAACATCCTGTTTTTTTCTGGAATATATGTTTTGGTGTAAAACGTTTTCATATTTAGGGGTTTGTAACGTGTTTTATACTGGTTAGCTTTGAAACCCCATGTTTTTGCATGCCATGGGGCTGCTTTATCCTGTTTTTCTATGATATAGCAGGTTGGCAAAACTATTGGTTATTTCACTTGAAAAACCAAAGCAGCTTACAGATTGAGTGTGATTCTTGTAAGAATTTCATTGTAAAATTGATTTGTGTTCAACAAGCTTACTGGAGTGGCTAGATCCGTGGACAAAAAGATAAGAACATGTCAAGTCTCTGGGCCAGGAAGGACTTCCAAATAATACAAGTGATACACATTAATTTCTTAACAAAAGATTAGATTTAGTACATAACTGTTTAAAACCTCCATATTTTCTATTATAGCCATTCCACAGTGCCCATGGGGGTGGGCTGCAGGACTGCCTATGGAATCCAAAGTCTTTGGGCGTTGAGGTCCCTGCAATAAAATGGCATCGTGTTTGCATATGACATATGCACATCCTCCTGCAGACAGTCATGTCAGGGTTGCTCGTAACAGCTATACCATGGACATTCCATGCGAGTAGTTGTTTAATGAATAATAAAGTCTGAATGCTTAGTACAAACACATTAAAAAATATGATGATCTATGGTTGGTTGAATCCACAGGCCTGGAACCCCGGGAGAGAGTACAAACTCTAGAAGCAAAACGAACAAAGCACTTGAGGTCAGCAGTGACGGGTGTGGGATCACACTGAATCTCATGTGTTTTGCTGTCTGTGTCACTGTGTCCCGTGTAAACGGGAATCATTTGTAGCTTAAGGTAAAATAGGTAACAGGAAACACTACAGAGTGGGCACGAAGGCGCGCCCCTCATTACCCCGTGTTACAGCCAAGCGTCTGCCTCCTAGGGAAGGATTTGTTCTGTGGGGAGACTAGATGTTGATGATTTCCGGATGTGTGAAGGGAAACTCCCTCCGAGAAGCGTGGCTTTGGCCGGAGCACATCAGACGAGAGTTAGCGTGGCATGGAGTTTCCACAGTGGCCCTCAGGCCTGCTGCTTCTCTCCCCTCCCCACCCCTGGCCCTGACTCTTACCAAGGGAGGCAAGTTCAGCTCCAGCTGAGCCCCGCACAGGGCTGTGGGTCTCTAGGGCAGGTGCCCACCTTCGCCTGAACAGGCTGTGTCAGAGGAGGGTCTGGCTGTACTTGAGCTGTGAGAGATGATCTCAGAGATCCAGCATCCTGAAAACCCAGGTGCTGAAGGTTCCTCCTCTTCCACCATCCTGCGGGGAAGGGGGTCTTATCCTGCTTCCCCTCAACCCAGGCTGACTTCTTGTCTGTTCTGTACACCTAGGTTTTCAGAACAGTTTTGTTAATCATCTAGCAGACAAACAACCATAAGGTGACAGCCTGGGAGGGTAGACGGCGCTGGAAGGTAGTTTCCTGAATAACAGCGTTCAGTTTCCTGTTTTGCCATCATTTGACCCAAGGCCCCAAGATAATTGAAATATTGTCAGCCAAACACCGATTTTTTATCTGAGTTTTTTTTTTTTCTTTTTAAGTTATGGGTGCAAACTTATAACCAGGGACCTGACAAAAGAGAAGGATTTATTTGCAAAGTGAATGTCGGGGATGGTTGGCATTTGCCAACTCTGACTAGCAGGGACCCAGGCTGCTTCCGTTCTGCCGCCCGACTCCTGATCCTCCAGCTCCTGCCCCTGTTCCCACCAGCAGGAAGAGGAGCGGGAAGGTGCCTTTTCCCCTTTAAGGGGGTGAGGTGAGAGTTGCACCTGCCACTTAGCTAGTCCCTGGGGTGATTCTCCAGCATGGGTGGGAGTTGGGTTTGGAGGCCTGAGCCCCGTGAAGCTGGGGTTGCTGTTCCCTGAGCAGCAGGAAACTGGACTCTGGGAAGTGGGGTCAGAGGGTAGCATCCTCAGGAGGGGCCTCTCGTCCCATTTGACATCTTCACTGCAAAAGGGGGTGTGGGCTTCATGGTCCATTGACAAATAGAACGTTACCTTTTTTTTTTTGAAGCACATAGAACCCTAATTCCTTTGGCTTTTACTAAAGTGGCATTTTGTAATTCCACATGATTTCATTGATATACTCGCAGGAGACAATGCTTCCTGTAAACCAGAAGGATCTCTGCGACAGTCCTCGATCCATAGAGAGTTCATTTTCCCAAGGTTATAGACACAGCCTTAGGAGGGGTTGAGGACACACTGCGGCAGCCTCAGGAGGTCCTGGACATGTGTCCAAGGTGTTTGGGGCACAACTTGGTCTTACACATTTTAGGGAGACGTGAGACATCAATACATGTGAGACGTACGTTGGTTCAGTCTAGGAAGGATGGACGGCTCGAAGCGGGGAGGGATTTCCAGGTCACAGGTAGATCAGACAAATGCATTTCTGGTGCATCTTTCCAGAGGAAGCAGTCAGATCCGCATTTATCTCCGTGTGCAGATGGTGACTTTGAGTTCTGTCCTCTGTCCATGAGGAATTTCCTTGTGGATCGGTTGTGAGGGAGGTACGTGGCTTTTCCCCCCACCCCCAGTAGCTGTCTCTGTTAGGAAGAGCATGGGAGGCAGGTTTGGTCTAAGCTCTGCCTCACCTTGACGTCCCTTTACCTTAGTGATTTTGGGGTCCTGAGATGTATTATCAACTTCATGTTTCTGAACACACTGGCACTCTAAACAGTGTTGTAGGAGGCATCTAACTTACTTAGAAGAAGAAGAATATTTGGAAACACTTGAGCACCTTCGTCCTTGAGAGAACCAAGCCTTTGTTTAGTTTGCTTTGCCCTGAGGCTGTTACGCTGTCCCTGGCTGTGCGGCCTTAGAAAGCTGTGCCCCTGTGAGCTACTGCCAGTAGAATCTGGTGACTTTGAAGTTAATCCAGCAGCTACATATTTTGGAAAGCAGATTCCCTCTTAAAGTGTTGGTGATTATGATTCTAGCACTAGAATTTCAGTGTGTATTTTCCACCCTTCTTACTTTGTCTCCTCATACACTGAGATGCTGCTGCATTTGCTCTTAGGCTTCACGGAGGGAGGGTCAGTTCTGACCCTTTCTTAGATATTGACCTTGAACCGACAGAATCGAGATTCAGGAAAACTCTCGAGCTGTGAGAGTGTGCTGATATCTATGTAAGTGGGGTTCATGTGTCAAACTCAGGTTTAAGAAAAACCAATTCTAGGCTGGGCATAGTGGCTCACACCTGTCATCCCAACACCTTGGGAGGCTGAGTTGGGCAGTTCACTTTTGAGCCCAGGAATTCAAGACCAGCCTGGGCAACATTGCAAGACCCTGACTCTACAAAAAATTAAATAGGACAGGTGATGTACACCTGTGGTCCCAGCTACTCGGGAAGCTAAGGCTGGAGGATGACCCAAGCCTGGCAGGTGGAGGCTGCAGTGAACCATGATAGCACCACTGTACTTATGGTGCACTGTGCCTGAGTGACAGAAGAACCACCACCCCCCCACACACAAAATATCAATTCATGCAGTGGCCAGTTCTGCTGGGACCACCTGTTAAGGCTACTCTGGGCCTCATGGTTTGAGAAGCGTCTGTCCGGGGTCGAGAGGGAGTAGCTTGAGGGCCTAGAAGCCAGTTCTTGTGGTTAAGCGTGATTGCGGGTGTGGAGTTGGGGGCAGGGCTCTCCATGGCATGAGTGGGTAAATGGATAGGCTTCCAGGACAAGCCCCTGTGACTTTGCCTGGTTTACATCCGTCCAATACAAATCCACACGCTCTTACTCTAGAAGCTTCTGCAGGGGCTGATGGACTGGCCTGGGGACAGAGGGTGCCCTCAGAGCCTCATGGTGTCGTCTGGTTTAGGAAGAGCACTTAGTCACCTAGATCTAGGATTTATGGCACTACAAGGGGACTCCTCACACTCGGAGCAGCATCCATCTGCATTCTAGACTTGGTTCTAGGCAAAGTATTTTGGAGCCTGTTGGTACCCTGTGTTCTGTTTATGTGTAAAACAAGTTAGAGTTATAACTAGTTAAAACCTATTTTTAACATTTTGTCACAGAATATGGCAGTTGTGGTGGAGCCTGGCCAGAGACCCCCACACTCAGACGCTGTTGCTTGCTGGAGTTGCAGGCGTTGCCTGCATCGGCTGCCCCTCCCGGCGTGTCTGTGTTCTTGACACGGGCGCCCATCGAGGCTCGGCCTGTGGGAGTCGTGCAGCCATTTGTCTCCGTGTTCCTCTGAGGTTCCGCAGACTTCACGGTCCCGTGGCAGAGCGTACGGTATCTGCTTGCATCCTGATTTCCCCAAACCCCAGGACAGACCAAGAGTTCCTTACACACAACTGCAGAGGGCCCCGTGGCGTGGATTTGCAGAGACACAGCGTTTCCCCAGCTTGGCCTTCGTCTCCAGAGTTGGCTTTAGGGTGATAGAAGCTTCCTTCAGACTGGGGGGCCTTGAAGCTTTGGTGCTAGGAATTCGGTGACCAGCACGGATGATACCCCGTTTCTCTGCATTTGTAGCAATAGTTGTTAACACGACCACGAGATGTACAGAGGAAGGAAAAAGGAGGTTTTATTTTCAGAGTAACACTCTGTGCTTTGGGAAATGTGGTCTTGGGGGAGCTGTAAGCACACGCCCCTCAGGAGGGGAGGAGGCCGCGGCATTACACGTTCCGGGGTTTGTTGGCTGTGTGTGTTCATCGGGCTCAAGGAATGTCTGAACGTTTACAGGGAAAGTGGGGTTTGTTCATCCGGTTTGTGCAATGTCTGAACACTTACAGGGAAAGTCTAGCACACATGCAGTGAGTTCACCTGTAACATCCGTGTTCGCCTTGGGGCAAGTGTAACATTTGAAATGAGGTGGACTGGGCGTGTCATGTACAAAGGTGAGCTGTTGGGCGCAGACGTTTATGCGCAGCCTCAGTCACAGCCAGGACTGGCTCAGGGTCTGCAGCCTGTGGCAGGAAAGGACACTCATGAGGCCATTCTGTCCAGTCGGGGCTGCCGGCAGGGTCCCAGGGTGGGGCTGTCTGGTCGACCGGCATCTGGAGTCCACCCAGGTCCAGTGGGCAGCGTTCCTCTAAACCAGGCTTCTGATTGTGGAGGAGACTTCATGCTGGTTAACACACTGTACAGGAGTAATGTTGTGGGGCTTTGGGGTCCACCTTCCCTATGATGCCGGTTACATTTCTCTCCGGACCTCACAGCCACAGAGACTGCACCTCGTCTGACAGCAGGGGGTGCCATGTTGACATAGTAGTTTATTGTATTAACCTTTATTACTATTTTAATAACCTTTTTTTTTCTTTTTAAAGAGATAGGGTATTGCTGTGTTACTCAAGCCAGTCTTGAACTCCTGGCCTCAAGCAATCTTCCCACCTCGGCCTCCCAAAGTGCTGGGCTTATAGACGTGAGCCAGTGCGCCCAGCCTACAGCCATGTTTTTAAAACTCAGCAGTTTAAAAATCCTATTCCTTTTACCCCCTCAAGCAGGCTGGTTGGCCTTGTGCAAACTGGGGTGTCACGATCTTAGCCCCCCTTTTATTTTTCCCTTTGGCCTCAAATTCTGATGAGAACAGCAGTTACAAAATGGGCTTTAGGTGATTCTTCCGTTACTAAAGCCAGAATCCTCAGCAGTTAGAGATGTCTGTCCCCAGGATTCCAGAAAGCTGTTTTGAGTCAAGCCCGTAGCAAATAAGTAAGGAACTAAACTCTTGGTCCTCTGCTTAGTACCAGGGGAATGGGTTAGTTGCTGATACCCTTTGATCTGTGCTCACGTGCTGCATCTCATCACGGGAAGCAGAGTCGCCCTGTGGAATAAAGCCCGGCTCAAGGTGGCGCGTCGAGACGCTTGGGGCTGTCAGTCCCTTATACAGCGGCAGACTTGGAGACTCAGTATCACGTGCAGAGCCCAGGCAACCGGAGTGCATCCACCTTAGAGACCACATGGACGGTCGGCAAGGTGGATGTCCGGGCATATGGCCTTGACAGGCCCACTGCGAGGTGAATTAGGAATTCGTTAGCAAAGAAATCAAACTCGCCTTTGGGTCCCAACTACTTGGAAGGTTGAGGCGGGAGGATTGCTTGAGCCAGAAGGTCAAGGCCGCGATGAGCCATGGTTGTAATACTGTACTCTGGACTGGGTGACACAGTGAGACTCCAAGTCAAAAAAAAAACAAAAACAAAAACAAAAAAAACAAACCTTACTCTTCATAGCAAGAGGGAGAATTTATCAAAGTAACTGAAACAAAATCTTAGATGATGTAATTTCAGTGGCTAAGTGAGCTGTCCAGCCCACGTGGCTGGCTCACAACGCAACAGAGCCAGGTGCTGCTGCAACTGCCCCCCAACCCCGATCGCTTGTGGACATTTTCTGTTTTCCCATATCTCCCTTTTGGATACGTAGCTCGCTACTTTATAGCTAAGCATCAGTAAAACAGGTTGTCTATTTTGAAAAGTAACTATTTTGTCTTTTAAGGACAGAAAATGAAGCAGGTGACAATAGCATGGCAACCTGGTGAATAGATTTAGAGGAATATTTAATACTTGGCACCACTCTGATCCCTTCTTCTCTCATGCTTAGTTACAGCTACCGCCTCCTAGGACAGAACACTTTCAGCTCTGTGAGTAGGAATTAAACATGTTCTAAATCAGAAGTTTTAGTTAAGCAGTATTTTATGTGAATGCCCAGATCCTAAGTGTTCACTGTACTGGTGTGTGGTGTTGAAGAAGGAACGAGGGCTTGGGGCCACGTCTATGGTGCAGCGTCCGGGTTCCCATATGTGAGATGAGGGCCATGAGACACGGCCTGGAAGGTTCAGACTGTGGGATTGAAGGGATCTACCCACTCCTGGAAAGCCTCAAGTCTAACTTGACTTGGGCTGGTTTTAGGGAGATGCTGGCAGCGCTGTCCACACAGGTCACTGGGAGGGGCTCCGGCACCGTCCCCGTCAGGTGTCTCATGATCAGCCCAGCTTGCTCATCTCAGAAGCTGTTGGTCGTGTTCTCGTTCCTGTTGTTCGTTGCGTGTTATTTAGGTTCTGTTCATGTGGGGACCTAGGAAGTTCCACAGTGGGAGGAGAGCCGCTGAGCCGCCTTCCTGCCTGGACGCCAGCCCCACGGAGGACTGTAACTGCTTGAGGTTGGCTTCTGCCCCCGGCCTCACCTGTGGAGGCATTGATGCAGTGGTACTTTCTAAGCTCCTGGGGCACACAGTGCTGTTGTGTGGATCCACAGGCCACTGTGGCGTCCAAGCACGTGCTCCCGGAGGAGAGGACTCTGCGGGCACTGATAGTGGGAGCTGGCTGAGAGTCCAGCGAGTTGAGACTCCCTGTGACGTGCACAGCTGCCATCTGCACAGCCCCTCCTGACGCCAAGATGGTTGTGCGACAAATGCACAAAGCACATCTCCAGCAAAAAGCCGCCGAGTGTCCACATCCAGGATATCCACCACGGTGGCTTTTTGGTGTTAATACGATGAATGTGAGCAGCAGGTGGTCTGTGTCGAGTATGACTGTGCCACTGCAGTTTTGTTCTCATGTCTTGATGAGCATGAACGGTTCCTGACGAGGGTAGGTAAGGATGCTGTGACCTGAGACTCTGCAGTATTGTAGCTTGAGGAACCAAGGAGTTTTTCTGTCTTGCAAACCTGTCAGGGAGGATGTTCCAGGCTGGTGACTGCTCCATGAGGTATTCAGAGATCCAGGTTTCTTCCCGACCCCTGCTCTGCGTTCCCAGGGACACGGCTGTCCTTGCCGTGGTTGGGAATGTGTGATTGCCATGCTGGCAGGGGAGGCTTAAGGTGAGAGTGGCCCTGATTTACCTAATCTACATAATGACAGGGAGCCTGGGAGTAAAGCGTAGCCATGGCCTGGAGGATGGATGATGGATGTTGGTGAACGACTGGCTGCACTCACCGCAGCTGGCCCAGGAATGGGGAAGGATGGCTGAGTATGCCGTTCAACGGTACCTGGTTCTTTCAGATTTGACTTCCTTATGGATTTTCTGCTGTAAAGAGGAGAGAGCCTGTGGTTCTAGGCCAAGCATCTCACTCATCTCATAGCATCTTGTATCCCTCAGCCAACATTTATGTCAAGTTTTAGAAGTCCTATCAAACTGGCAAGCATTTCTCAATTTGGTTTAACCATTGGATTTTATATCTGTGTCTGCATCTCTATTTTACATCTATGTGGTTATTTGATACTCTGTAGTACCTTTGTAATAGGTTCTATTTGGTGGAAGTTACTTTCAACAAACCCTTGCTGCTACTTGAATTTTCAAGGTTGCAAGTAGAAAGGAGAGAATAAAAACCACATCTTCTCTAATTTTAAAATGTGTTGTTTCTCAAATCACACCAGAAGTACAGATATTACAAATTACAAAAGCAGCCAGAATCAAGGTTGAGAGATTTCTGGGCGATTCTGGCTGATCAGCAGTATTTGTTGAGGTGTGTGCAGCAGAGCAACATGCCAAAACGCCCGGGACGGGGGAGAGTTGGGAGGCCAGGCTGTGACTTCGGAGGTGCTGTTGCCTCAGGGAGAGGAGCTAGATGTAGAGAGGATAAATGGCCACAGGTGTGACCACCGCCATCCTTGCCGCGGTACGGAGGCCTTTCTACAGGGGCCTTTGTGAGCTGAGTTAAAAATCGAAATTGAGAGAGTGCAATGCATTCTTAGTTTTTAAAATAAAATGCTAATAGAGAACGTTTTGTTTGTAAGAATGTAAAATGTTACATCTTTGTTTAGAATTTAAGAATAATAATTTGCTTCTGAGATCTTTGTGACTGAGATTTGAAATCTTAAGTATGGTTTTTTCTTCCATGTTTTATACATATGCACGTATACACATATATGTAAGGTATATAAAAGGAAAATAAGCGTTTCTGTATTCACATTTATATACACTTCCATAATGTGTATACTTCCAGTCACACTTAGGTCTAAGAGACTATGACTTGACTTGATAACCATGAGAGGGTAATCGCGCCTCCCGCGTTCCAGGCCTCACACAGCCCGTGCCAGGTTTTGGAAGCAGGAATTTGTCTGCAGCCACTTCGGGAAGCATGTGGTTGCCAGGATTGCCTAGAGCTCCAGGCTGTCTCCAGTCCCAGCCTCCCTGGGGTAGAAGCTGCCCTACCAGGGGCCTGGACATGGACGTTAGGGCCTGGAGCCAGGGACCGCTCCTGAAGCGGGGGGCTCCCCTCACGGCTGGGCATGAGAACCGAGGATAGGAGGCGGAACCAGCCTCGGGCCAGTGCACGGCCTCCCTGAAGTGCTTGCGGGAAGCCCCAGCTGCACTTTGCTGACCCCATAGACAGCACCTCACTCTGTGAGATTCCCCTGGCCCACCCCTCAGGTTCCTAAAATGATGAAGGTTTCCTGAGCTCTGAATTTTTAGGTCTAGGCTAAAAAGTCCTGGGACAGGCTCACAGGGTTGTTTATGTAGAAATGATGAGTGTGCTGGTGACTCAGAGCAGGCACTGCACCCTCACTCCAGGGTCCTTCGTGCCAGGTGGAAACGAGCGTGTGGGTCACCCAGAGTCCCTGCATCCTCACTCCAGTCACTGCTCTTTGGTTTCTTAATTAAAAGCCTAAAAGCCTTGATAATGAAAATGCATTCTCCCCAGAGAGTCGAGTTTCCGGTTATGGAGGCTCACCTGTAAATGCCGTGCCAGGTCAAATATGCTGAGATCTGGGCCAGGTCCTGCTTCCTGCCCACGGCCAAAGCAGGTACTTCATTTGGGAGGTGACCCAGGGGGATATCTGAGAGGCCTGCCGGTCCCCGAGGGATGAATCCGCTGGCCTTCACATTCTGCTCCGGCCTCCATCAGCTCCTTTCTACCTGCAAACTGCCGGCTTTGACGTTGCCATCATTGGAGATATGTTAGGGACTTAGTATGGGTTGATGCCCATAGGACCAGCAGATCGTGGAAAGGTGGGAACCAGGGCTGGGAGGGTGGTGACCACGGCCAAACTGAGAACCGTGGTGGGCTGGGAGGTCCATCTTCTGTCTGAAGTGTTTTTCAAAATATAAAACATAGTGTCTCAGGAGCATGAGAGGGCAGGCCACAGACGGGGAGAACGCATCTGTAAAAGACTCATCTGAGAAAGGCTGTTATCCAAACCGTGCAAGGAACTCTCAAAACTCAACAAGAAAATGAACAACCTGATTAAAAATGGACCAAAGACCTGGACAGATACCCCAACAAAGAAGATACACAGATGGCAAATCTACACGTGGAAACATGACCCGCGTCTTATGTCATAGGGTGAGGCGTCACTGTGCACCCATCGGCCTGGCCAAAACACGAACTCCGACACTGCCGCGTGCTGGTGGGTGTGTGGGCATCAGGACCCTCACTCATCACTGGGGGAAGTGGGGCAGCTGCTGTAGGAGGCAGCGTGGCGGTTTTCCGTGGAACTAAGCTCTCCGACCACAGGAGCAATCACAGTCCTGGACGTTTACTCGGAGGAGCTGAAAGTTTACTTCCATGCGGAAATGTGCACACAGACGTTGACAGCAGCTTTATAATTGCCAAAACTAGAAAGCAACCAAGATGCCCTTCAGCAGGTGAATGGATAAACTGTGGTATGTCAGATACTGGGATATTATTCAGCACTAAAAAGAACTGGACCCCTAAGCCATGAAGACAAGGAAGGATCTTAAATGCATGTTGCTAAGTGAGACTCCAATCTGGAAAGGCTGCCTGCTGTCTGAGTCCAACCACAGCACAGTCTGGAAAAGGCAAAGCTGTGGAGACAAACAGTCAGTGGCTGCCAGGGGCTGGGGAAGGGAGAGATGAATGGGAGGAGCATAGGGGATATGGAAGGTGGGAAACAACTCCAGGTGGGGCTTTCATGGGGGATGCATGCCGTTCCACGTCTGTGAAACCCACAGAGTGAGCAGCAGCAGGCCGAGTCCTCGTGTGAGCTGTGGACTGTGGGTGGTGGTGCCGTGTTGATGCGGGTCTGTCGGTCGTAGAGACATGCTGGTCTGGTGAGGGCAGGAGAATGATGGAGGCTGTGCCTGTGCTGGGAAAGGAGATAGGTGAGGACTCTCTGTACTTTCCTCTTGATTTTGCTATGAACCAAAAACTGCTTTTAAAAATGTCTATTGAAAAGACAAAAGAGTGCTGGCCAGACAACATCTGTGTGAGGGTGTGGCCTGTGTTCTACATTCAGAATTTCCGTTAGAATACACACATCTAAATTTTTCAAAGTTAAACCTTTGCATTAAGTAACTCGCTACCAAGTTACAGTATCAGCTTGAGCGCTGCCAGGATGGCCAGGATCCTGTATCCTGACAGGCTTCTCCCCTTGCAGGTGCAGTTGACGTCCATGGCCACATCCCAGTAAGCAGCAGGGCTGGAATCAGGAGTCAGGCTTTGCGGGACAGAGAGGAAGTGAGATCTGTAAGCACGTGGCTGAGGGCCGGCAGGGGGGAACCCATGGCAGGGGGCCGGCAGGGATGACTTTTTGATCAGTTTTCCTTATCGCTGAGGCCTTCCTAGACTTGGGGAGTTGGAGTCCCCACTCTCGGGTGCCTCAAAAACCAAAGGCTGCTCGTAATCCTCAAGTTCCAGATGCCTCAGGGGAGGTACCTGGGTTGTTGGGTGCAGTTCCGTTATTTGCTGCTCGGTGGGATTTGCCCACAGCATTTCTGGTTGTTTCTAAGAGCTGATGTTTGAGCTGCTTATAATCACATATGGATGTCGATCTACCAATAAAAGTTAAGAGCAGAATTTTAGTTCAAAGAGTTGTGAAAATGCTCAAGGTCATGTACTAATGTATACATTACATTTGTGGAAATATCTAAAAGTCCAGGATTTATATTAAACACTTCTCTTGATTTTTGTGATATCTACCTGTCATTTTTCCATTTGATTAATAGATGTCAGAGGGCTTAAATTTTGAGTGCCTGAATTCACTGAAACTAAAACTTCTTACATCAAATGTAATTGAACTGAACGTAGCCAACAGTGCATGCTTTTATAAGTACTGATTAAAATATATAGAAAAACACATATCCATGAACATGCAGATGGGGGCAACATGTTAAACCGTGGAAGTAGAATTAGTATTCTTTGTTTTCTGAGAAGACAAATTTTTAAAAAGCTAAGGGGTCTTATAACTTTCTAGTTTCCAACTTATTTACCCTAAAGTGGAAGATTGACAGCAGCAGAAGAGGAGATCCTGGGCCAGTGCAGGCTCTGGGAGCAGCGGGGTGAGTGCTGGAAGGAGCTGGCTGGAGGCAGAGCCAGGGAGGTGCTCAGACAGGCCAGGACGGCCTCAGGGCACGCGGCTCAGTGAGTGAGAAAAGGTTCACATTTCTTGGAGAGCCCTTGACTCTGCCCACGGAAAACCCAAACTCCTTCCAACGGGGATGTGCATCTCATGTAAAAGTTGTTACTCCCAGAAAGAAAGCCAGTGGATGTAGAAATTTTATGTATGCAGAAATAATTTCAAATTTGTTTCTAACCTTATCCTTTTCTTCCCCCATCTTAATGTGTGGTGACTTTCTGCAGGTGACGCACACATCTTAGGAGAGCGCTGTATTTCAGTTCCTGTTGGCTCTGTTGTGACTTTGTGGTGTCCGATGTTCTTGTTCTGAGGTTCTGCCCAGAACGTGGCTCCTCCCTGCTGAGCGTTGCTTGTTGAAGGCCCGTGTGGAAACTTTCCCCGTAAGCTCGTTGCCCACAGCAGTCTTGGTTCAGAAATCTTTAGACCTCCTGAGACTCCACACAACCTTCTAAACTTTCTAGCGTGACCTTTTCATTTTACTGTTCCCCACTAACTCAGATGTTTTCCAGAATGTAAGTAATCTGCTGCATGCAGGGCGGGGAGTGCCCTCCGTTGGCTCTGGGGAGAAGCATCGCTGTTTCTCCGGGTGGAGCTTCCCGCCCACCATGGTGTGCTCCAAGACGCAGCAGGGTTCCTTGGCAGAAGTAACCGTCGAAGGCCCGTGTCTCCGTGGCATGGTGGCTGTGGGTATGCGGCCTCGCGGCCATACCGGCCCCTCCCCATCAATAGCACCACGGAGAGGAGCAGGGGGAGGCCTGGGATCTGTCTCCAGAGTCACAGCTGTGCTTCCGAGACTGCGTCGTCCGTTTGTAACTAGACATGCAGAGAAAGTGTTGGAGATCAGCAGGAGACGGTATCTGTCCCTAATGAGCTCAGGCATGCCCTTGAGAGGGTCAGGTTTCTGTGCGGCTGATCTGGACTCAGCCTGGCTGTGGCAGTGCAGGTGACTGCTGGGCTTTGGCAAGGCTGCACCCACTGTCCGTCTGAAATGGCCCCCTTCCCTGGCTCACGGTGCCAACTGGGTGCCCAGGCCTGTGTATGTGTCGGGGAAGGGGTGGGTGGGGGTCCTACTTTATTGCCGTATCCAATGGCACGCGGGGTCAGCACTCAGGAAACATGTGCTATGTGGGTCAGCGATTGAGTTCAGAAACCTGGAAAATTCAGCAGTGTAGGCTTTGGGCATGACCCGTCCAGCCTTGGGGCTTTCTTTCTTTCTCTGAATTTCCTTCCATGGCATCCTCCTCATCCCAGGGGCCCCTGTCCCCGTATGGCTGTTGGCAGCTTCACAGGTTCCTCTGCCTCCCCTCCCAGGCCCTGGAGTGGCTGGGACAGCTAGTGGCTGTGCAGACCCCACAGCCAGTAGATCGTTGGTGCCAACGCCTTGGGCCTGGGTTACCTGAGTCAAGGACTCCAGTACATGGCTGAGCTCACCCCGAATGTCTGGATCAGAAGGCCTTGGGTTGCAGAAAGGTGGGAGTTCGATATCGAAGGACAGCCTCCAAAGCAGAAGGGGAAATGGCTGTGCTGGATGGGCAGCTAGAAGAGTCTGTGCACAGCCTGGGACCCAGTGCAGACACAGAGCTGACATGGGCACTGCAGTGACACGGCCACCGTGGAAGTGGGCAAAGTTATAGGCTTCAGATCGATATGGAGGGGCTGGTCTAAAACAATCCTCTGTTTCCTTTAATCCTAGCAACTGCTGGCTTTTGGGGTGGGGGAGTGAGATCTGTGGTGGCCGCGAGGAGAGACAGGGATTTTAATTAAACCCCTCTTTCTGGGAGAGGGGAGTAGCCGTTTCTGTAGGGCAGTGAGCATCGTCATCTCAGGCAGCTCAGGCTGCTGTAACGAAACATCATTGACTGAGTGGCTTATGAACAACAGGAATTTGTTTCTCACAGTTCTAGCGGCTGGATGGCAGGATCAGGGTGCCGCACGGGTGGATTCTGGTGTGGGCTCCTTCCCGGTTGGCACACACCTTCTCTCTGGCCCTGACACAATGGGAGGGTGAGGGATTTGCTGGGCCCCTTTCTGAGGCACAAATCCCATTCAAGGGTCTCCAGCCTCGGGAACTCATCACCTCCCAAAGACCTCCTGACAGCATCACATTGAGGCTGAGGATTTCAACCTGTGTTTTGGGGGGCAGGCAGTTCGTAATCTTCACCCTCTTTGTGTATTTCTGACTCAACATTGAGTCTGCCTTTGGCTCTCCAGGGGACAGAGCCTGTGTGGACACTGAGCAAGGTCAGAGCTGCAAGCATGTGCACATCGGGGGCAAGGGAGCTGCCAGGGGTGTGAGAAGGGGGTTTCAGCGTCAATCGGAGCTGCTTTCCTGGCAAATGTACTCATAAGCTATCCTGGCAACATTTGCTTTTCACGAAGAGTCGATGAGGCAGTGGGGGCAGCAGGCGGTGTTGCCAGAAGCTTGGAGCTGATGAGCAGCAGAGAAGGGGCAGAGGCCACGACCTTGGGGTAGTCAGCAGTGCCAGGTGTCTGCCCTCCAGGCCTCACGTCTGTAACTGTGTAGAGACCGAGCCGACCGGGGCTTGCCGGCCAGTGTGGCTCTCATACAGGTGATTATCGCGTTGTGCTTTCTATGTAATGTTCCCTCAACCCCATGCCCACCCCACCAATTTCTGTGCCTAGCAGAAATGATGCTGCGTTTCCTTGATGAAGCCTTGAGTTTCCTGTGGAGATGTAGGAATAGCATGATTTGGCTCACGTCAAAATACTTTGCAGTGAAGCTGCACGGAAGAGGTTTCTAGGCTTCCATTTGACGTTTTCAACAATGCCTGAGTGTTACAGGACCGTCTTGCTTGTTAATAAAGCACCAGATGAAAAAGGCTACTGGTTAATAAAGGAGACTTTTTACATTAGCACAGAGAGGGTGGCTTGAGATAAATTCAGCGTAACGTAGGTGTGTTTGTAAGCCGTCAAAAGGACCATCTCTCTGCTGGCGACACATGTTTTCCGGTATTGGTTTTGTTCTGTAAAAGGATGACTGGCATTCGGCAGAGTCATTCCAGAATTCACCTGGAAGGCGTCCACATGGTGCCTTGTTTTCTCCTGACATTCTGGGCACCACGAGGGATTATTCCTGTCTTCAGCACTAGCAGGAGACTTTTCCTGAACACCTGCTCCTCTTTGGCGTTGTGGGTGTGAAGGGGTCAGAGTGACCCTGTCTTCATGGAGTTTTCAGACACCATGGGGATAGTGTGGCTCGAGTGTCGGGCTCGGGTGGGAGGGGGACTTTCCCCAGAAAACAGCTGCCGATTCCAGGATGGTCCTCGACCCCTCCCCTCCCTCTGTTCCTCTGCGTCATGTTTGAATTAAGGCTGTTCTATCGTAGCGGAGGTGTCATGTTAACTGGAAGTGTGCTTTTTTACTGGGCAGTAAGTAAATTAATGGTACATTTTCCAAGGACAGCGAGGTTTGATTTGAGGAATCCAGTGGGGGAAAGGAGAAGGGGCTTGGCTGTGTGGGGACGTGTGTGATGGGACCAGAATGGAGCAGCCATGCAGGCTGTTGGGATGGAGGGGCCACGCCCGCATTTCCATGGGGTCCGTCGCTGTTTGTGCCACTAGACCTGAACCTCTGTCTCTACAGTAGTAACGCATCATTCACGTCCCAGCAGGCCAAGTCCTCAGGAAAATGGGGCCAAAAAGTAGAAAACCATGACCGTAGAAGGTAACGGCACATGACTGAGCTTTCTGGGTGGTGCGTCCTTGTGATAAAAACAGTCCTGAGCTGAACACCAGGATGAAAACGAACCGTCCTCCGTGCTGAAGGCGGAAGAGGTGTGCTTGGCTCTCCGCAGTGCCTGCCTGTTTGGGCGGTGATTACTGCAGGTCACACGTGCTGTACAGGAGGAGGGCAGTGAACTCTGGAGCCAGGCTGGCCGGGTGCAAGTCCCAGCTCCATAGCCAGCTCTGTGATCTGGGACAATTCACCTATGTCCTCTGCCTCTCGGTTTCCTCCTCTGTAAAAGGGGGGTAATAGTTGCATCTATCTGAAAGGGCTATGTGAGAATTAAACGACCTTGTACATGTAAGGGGCTGAGAACAGTATCTGCTCTTGGTGAGCAGAAGGATGACCAAGGAGGTGACCAGCAAAATACCCCTTTCGAAGCCTCAATACTGTTCCATAGTGAGCAAAGACACAGCTCCTCTATGGACGAAGCCATTAATAGTCGATCCTGGCAGGCAGAGTGCAGATTCCTTCGAATCAAATTTGAACTCGGGCCAACGACTGCTGTACTGATTGAGTAAATCTTAGGATTTGTTGTTAATGGTAAAGTCTACAAAAACAGAAACAGTCTGAAGGAGTTTGAGAGGGTGTGGGCTCAGCTGCAATCTCTCCTCCCAAGGCCGTTGGTTAACATCATCTCCAGCCCTGTGGAAAGACAGCAGCAGTGAAGAAAATGTCGGACACACATTTGGTGTTTGTACACTTCTCCCAGAAATCCTAAATGCTTTGCATGTTTCAGCTAATAATTCATGAAAATGGATTATGCTGACCATTTTATAACCTACTTCACTGCTCTCCTGTCTAAATCCATCCCTTTGTGACACATTTTTTACACTTGGCTCATTTTTTCAATTGTGTTTGCTGTCTTACTGCCATGTCAAGGATAAACGTGCATGTCTATGTTGATTTGACTGAGACAGCTAATGCTAAATATGTCTCTGTTCCTTGAAGGTTGACTTGTGATGGTGTCATTTAAGCCTCTTACTTTTTCCCCTTGAGTCAGCAAAATATTCCATGTTACTTTGAGCAAAACTTGCTCACTAGTGTTATGGAGGGTATAAAAGCAAATGGAATAAGTTTCCTGCCTTCAGGAGGATTGAAATCTCAAAGTCGGTATGACAGCATGGATGGGAGTCAGCTCAGTTTGCAGCTTTTAAAACATGTTGGAATCTTTCCTCTGCCACTTTTAATGGTGAGACCCTGAGCAAATCATCAGGCTCCCCATCTATGACATGGAAGTAAAAATAGCAATCTTGACAAAATTGTGATGACTACAGACGTGTACCTAACCTCTTATTTACCGCCTCCCGATAGAAGATATTGTAACTCATCCCATTTGAGAGCAGGTGGTGATCACCCCATCCTGTGAGATTCAAGTATAATAATTATCTGGAATCCCCCATCTGCAGGCGAGGAAGACCCAGCAGCCCTCACAATGTCTTCTGGAAACTGGATTTTGTTTGAAGGGTGAACTGACTCCAAGTTTCTTCTGTTTTCACGTATTGTCCTTCCTACGTGTCTCCTGGGGTTTTTCCCTACCTCCCAATCTACATTAACCTGATAACAGCCAGCTATGTTTTCTAGAATTCCCCTAAATTGACTCATGCCAAATACTGAATACAGTAGATTGGGAGGGTTCATTAAATCACGATAGAGCATCCTAAAGAAGGAAAGTAGACACCTTTGTTCTTAAAGGGTCTTCAGCCATCCCACCCTGGAGAAGGTTGCTGATTGCCTCTTCTCCTCGGGCAGTCTTGTTACTATGCATCACTTTTTTTTTTTTTTCCTGAGATGAAGTCTCTGTCACTCAGGCTGGAGTGCAGTGTCATGATCTTGTCTCACTGCAACCTCCATCTCCTGGGTCCAAGTGATTCTCCTGCCTCAGCCTTCCGAGTAGCTGGACTACAGGTATGTGCCACCACACCCAGCTAATTTTTGTATTTTTGGTAGAGACAGGGTTTCACAATATTGGTCAGACTGGTCTTGAACTCTTGACTGCGTGATCCATCCACGTTGGCTTCCCAAAGTGCTAGGATTACAGGCGTGAGTCACCGCACCCGGCCTGCATCACTTTTTATGCCTCGTCTTCATCCTTACAGCTTCTCCTTCCTAGGGGCCTCAACTCCCAACCCTGGAGTAAGGGTCACAACTGTCCATCTTCATGCAACACAGCTTAGTTCCCCTTCTTCTCCTCCCCACCATGCCCTATGGGCTGCTTTTCTACAACCAGAATGGAGACCCAGGGAGATCTGCTAAACTAAGACAGTTCTCACCCCTGGGAGAAAAATCTACTTCCCAGTTCTCAGTCCTGCTAAACTATTGTTAAGATAAAGAAGGACCATGATAAATCCTGTTGGCTAAGAGAAGATTCTCCAGGTTGCCATAGGACAAGAGAGGAAGTGACAGAATCTGCAGCCATTTGGTCAAATATGTGATATGTGAGTCATTCTGAGGAATACGTTAAAATTCTGTACTCAGATCTTGGAAAATGATATTGCCAGTAGAGGGAAGAATGTAACAAAAAACCCAGGCAGAAAACAAACAAGTGTGTGTGGAGAAGAACAATAATGTGATGTGAATGAAGGGTTCGGTGTCATGAGTGAGAAATGGCTGACCGAAAGTAGGGAGATGCAGAGAGGAAGATACCACGGGAAGACTGAACATCACATTAAGTGATTTAGGTGATTCTGCCTGCAGTGCAAATATTTTGGGCTCTGAAGTGAAGTCATCAAAAGGTTTACGTCTGTAATGGAGGATTGGTCTAGATAGCCTCTCAGATCCCACTCGGCTTTGAGATCCTTGATTCCGGGTCACACCTGCGGGTCTGGAGGGCAGTTCTTCAGGGTCATGAAGGAAGGATTCCAGGAGGCTGGAACATGAAGGACATTCAGGTGACCACATCACGAGATCAAGTGGGGTAACAAGAGCCTGAACTAGAAGGAATGCAGTGTAAATATGAAGAAGAGGAAATGGGAAACTGACTAGAAACGATAAGTAGAGAAAAAGGGAAACGTGTGATTCCAAGGTTTAGAACAGTATTTGTAAGTTACAGTCCCACAACTTCTTGCATAAACAGTATCTAAGAGAGTCATTTTAAAAAGAATAGCAAACTTCCAAGTTCCACTGAAAGACATCAGCATCTCTGTGGAGTGAATTGGGGAAAGAGAATGAAGAAGTCTGTTCAACTTTTAGATATACAAAATGTGAATTGAATTGCATGAGTGACACCAACAATGTGAAGATATTTAACAGGAGCTCTTTTTTCCCTTTTTGGCCTGTAGTATTTAATCCTTCTATCATCATTATCGTCCTTTCTCTAATTTAATGTCTTTGAACCTTTCTTCAAAAATCCACTATGTATAGGTAACACGTTTGTGAGATTATTACTAGACCCTCTAGGAGGTTTCATTAACCCAGTTTTGATAGTTCAGGTAAGTCCTCCACCATTTTTTTTCCAAGTTGTCTTAGCTCTTTTGGGTTCTTTAAATTTCCAGACACATTTTGGAATCTGCTAGTTCATTTCTACTGAAAAAAAATAAAATAAAATAAAATAAAATGCTGGGATTTTGATTGGAATTGCATTAAACCTCTGATCCACAAGGGCAGAACTGACATCTTAACAATATTGAGCCTGCTGATCCATGAACACAGTATATCACTTCATTTATTTAGTTCTTTAATTTATCTCAGCATCACTGCCTGCTTTACAGTGCATAGATCTTACACATCTTTTGTCAGATTTAGTCTTAATATTACGTTGTAAATTTCCATTTCCAATTATTTCTTTGCCAGTGTATAAAGAGATAAATACTGCTTATGGAAAGTTTGCAAGATACAAGCTAAACACAAACTCACTTATTAGTAAGTAATTTATTATTATTAGTTTTAGTGGCTTTTTGTGATTTCAGGAGATTTTCCCCACGGGTGATCACGTCACCTGCAGATACAGATAGTTTTAAATCTTATTTTCTAATAAGGGTGCATTTTATGTGTTTTAACTTGCCTTATTGCACTGACTAGACTCCAAAAAAATGCTGAAAAGCAGTGAGAAAAAAGTCATCAGGTGGGATGGTAAATACAGCCCTTGTTCTTCCATTTTGACCTGAAGCACCCAGTGTGATCATTTTCTCATTTGATTTTTGTGAAGACTTTTTGTTTTTTTCCTTTATTTTTTTTAAAAATACACTTTATCTTTTAGGCAGTTTCACGTTCACAGAAAAATTGAGGGAAAGGTGCAGAGAGACCTTCTATATGCCTTCCCTTCCCCCACGTGCACAGCCTCCCCAACTAACAACACTCCTGCCCAGAAGGAGCATTTGTAATAATTGAAGAACCTACGTTGACATATTGTCACCCAGAGTCCACAGTTTACATGAGGGCTCCGTCTTGGTGCTTGTTCTATGGGTTTGAACAAATATGTCATGACATGTATCCACCATGATAGCATCGTACAGAGCAGTTGCACTAAAATCCTAAAAATCTCCGTGTTTCACCTCATCATCTCTCCCTCTTCCCAACACCTGGGAAGCACGGACATTTTCACTCCATAGTCTGGCCTTTTTCGGGATGTCCTTTAGTTGGAAGCTTACAGTATTTAGTCTTTTCCGAGGGGCCTCTTTTGTGTAGCCGTGCATGTTTAAAGTTCCTACGTGTCTTTTCATGGCTTGACAGCTCACTTCCCTTCAGTGCTAAAGAATATTCCATTGTTTGGATATATCACAGGTTATTTATCCACTCACCTAGTGAAGAACATTTTGGTTTCTTCGTTGCCTCCAAGTTTGAGCAATTATGAATAAAGCTGGAATAAAATTAGCAATTATGATTAAAGCTTCTATAAATGTCCATGTGCAGGTTTTTCTGTGAACACAAGTTTTCAACTCCTTTGGATAAATACCTAAGAGTGCAATTGCTGGAGCACATGTTAAGAGGATATCTCGTGCCCATCAATGATACACTGGATACACAAAATGTGGCACGTATATACCATGGAATACTATGCAACCATAAAAAAGAATGGGTTCCTGTCCTTTACAGGGACATGGATGAAGCTGGAAGCCATCATTCTCAGCAAACTAAAAGAGGAACAGAAAACCAAACACCACATGCGCTCACTCATAAGTGGCAGTTGAACAATGAGATCACATGGACACGGGGAGGGGAACGACACACACGGGGGCCTGTTGGGGGGTGGGGGCAAGAGGAGGGAGGGCATTAGGACAAATACTTCATGCATGCAGGGCTTAAAACCTAGATGATGGGTTGACAGGTGCAGCAAACCCCCATGGCACATGTATACCTATGTAACACACCTGCATATGTATCTAAGAACTTAAAGTAAAATGTAAAAATAAAAAATAGGGAGTATAGTTTGGTAAGACAATGTGATAATTTTACAAACACAAAACATGTCATACCCACTTCCCCACCTCCCTCAAGTGCTTTCAACAGCATCCTGTTGCTGTTATTAAGAGAATAAAGCATCTACCATCATCTCCCAGCCCCTGCCTGCCTGCCTTCATTCTTGTCTTGTGCCACTTTCTCCCGTGTTTACTTCCTTGCACGTGCCTGTTTCCTGCTGCAAGAGGCATTCTGCACGCACCCCCATCTCTGTTTAGACCGTGGTGTCCCTACACTCCACCCCCCTCAACAAGCAACCTCTACTTCTCTCCAGACTGCAAGGGGATCATACCTTCCAGAATGCATCGGTTTTCTACCTCTCATCCCAAGATACGCCAGATTCTTTTACAGCATAAATTTAGAGAACCCCGCTTCCCTTTCTTTGGTGCGCTTTCCTCAATTCTTCATCAGAAACCCATTAGACTGATTGTCATATTAGTGCCCATTCTCCCCATCAGGCCGCAAGTTCGTGTGAGTAGGGGCCACAGTCATGTTGGTGAACCACGGTATTCTCAGTGACTATCCATGTGCTTAGAAAGTATTTGCTGAATGAGTAAATGGGTCTGCAGTTCCAACCAAAGCTAGAAGCTTGACTTTGGAAGAATGAAAGTAGATAACATCTCCAAAGCAGACCCCATAGCATGAAAAAAGAAAGGAAGAACGGAGGCAGAGCTGAAGGATGAATATTGGCACAGGAGTAGGTGAGAGTTTGATGTAGTTTGAACTACAGCAAAATCTTAAGAGTAGACAAGAGAACAATATGTTTTTGTTCATTCTTTTCAACATTTGCAAAGTTTTTTGCCTTGAGTGTAGTCACTTTTGCAATCAGAGGTTACAGTGCTTGATGGAATGAGGCCATGAAGCACACACACCACCGAGTTTCTAACACAGAGCAATCTGTGAGGAAGGATGGAGACACAGGAAAGGTTCATTTTAAAGCAATGCAAGTGTTTTTTTCATAAAGGCAAAAGACATTTTTTGAAGTGTTTGCATCATACACAAGTCTGCTAAATTTGGTCAAAAAACAGAGAAAACAGTAACAGAGGAACACTTTAGCCCACAAGGAGACCAGCACACCCAGCTCGAGGCCACTCCAGATGAGGAGTGGAGAGTGGTTTCCTCACAGCTGACCCACAGGATCGGGTAACACAAGCAGAAGGGAAACATGGGGACCACAGAGACATCAGACTGTGGACTTCATAGCAAGAGACAGCAACACAAACTAGCGGAGTAATTAAAAACTATGGTAAAAAGAGGTCCACATTCTATTTTAACCTGAAATCAGTGGCACGGGGACCACCACACCACCCTGCAGTTGCCTCCTCCCTCCCCCACACACAGCAGCCTCCTGGCACAACATCCTACTTCCAACTTGCAGTTGCCTCCCGTCCCACCCCCCCACAGTGGCCCCCTACGACAACATCGTACTTCCACCCTGCAGCTGCCTCCCATCCCCAACACACAGCAGCCTCCTGGGACAACTTCCTACTTGCCGGCCACAGCCTGGAGCCCCCAAAGCATGGAGGGGCTTAGCGAGCCACACAGCATTCCCCCTTCACACCTGGGAAGTCAGCCCCTCACTGAAGTGGGTCCTGTGCCCACCAGCTGTGCACGATCAGAGGTGTGAGGTTATGGACCTGGTCACCCACTGTGCAGAGAGGCGTGAGGTCATGGACCTAGTCACCCGTTGTGCACGATCAGAGGTGTGCAAGGTTCCAGACCTGGTCACCCACTATGCACAATCAGAGGTGTGAGGTGATGGACCCGGTCACTCGCTGGGTATGAATAGAGGTGTGGGTGGTTAGTGACCTGGTCACCAGCTCTGCACAATCAGAGCCATGCGAAGTTGCAGACCTGGTCACCAGCTGCACCCAATCAGAAGCTTTTGAGGTTAGGGACCTGGTCACCTGCTGTGCACATTAGTGTGAGGTTATGGACCTCGTCACCCGCTGTGCATGATCAGAGGTGGGCCAGGTTAGGGACCATGTGCGTGGTGATGGACCTGATCAGCAGCCAAGACACCTGCCGTTTCCAGTGTCATCCCGGCTTCTTTCAAAACTGGAAAAGTCTTCAGATATTTCCCAAAAGCTTGTCCATCTTTGAAAACGATATGCGTGTGCACAGGTGATACCGATGACTGAAGATTGAAGGTTAGAGCATTCCAGCCCCATGCCCATGTCCCATCCCATCTGCGAAAACTTGAGCACAAACATCTCCCTCTCTGAAGCTCCCTGAACCCTGTGGCAGGCCTGAGACTCAGGTCCAGTGTCCTGTCAGTTACACTGAACAAAATGTAATTCAACACTGGCCATGGGCCCTGTGCTTTAAAAACCACATATAAATCTCCCAAAGAACTACAATCTATGAAAGCTTTCATGGCTAGTATTTTAGGAAGACTGATCAGTCTTGACCTAAATCAAAGCCGACACTGCCCAAATTCACTCTAACCCCAGCTTCGTGCACAGGCAGCCATCGCCTGGCCGTCAGGGTGACCAGCAGCCTGGGCACAGACAGGACCAGCGCCGGTCCCTCCCTGCACCTTAAGGGGGCTTCTGAGCTGCTGTCCATGATCAGTGATGGTGACGCCCAGAGCAGCTTTCCGGGAAAGCAGTAAACCTTTCAGGTCCTCACCTCACGAGGATGGCCATGTATAAATCAACCGCCTTTGTTACTGCCCTGCCATTCTCAAAGAGGAGACGGGTTAAACTTCTTTATCCACATGCCCAACACAAGGCACACCTGCCCCAGCACGAGGCTCATCTACTTAATCCCGGGAAACTCACACAACCCACAATCAGAGGCCGCACACAATCTGAGACTGAGCACAATCAGAGACCACACACAATCAGAGGCTGCACAGAGACCACACACAGAGACCCACACAATCAGAGGCCACAAAGAGGCCAGAGGCCACAATCAGAGACTATACGCAATCACAGGATGTGCACAATCAGAGGCCATGCACAGTCTCTGCAACCTCATCAGAAACTGTTTCTGACCATTCACCTGAGGCCACCAAGTTTAAATGAGAGGCCCAGGTTTTAAAAGACAGCAGGAGTTCTCTGAAGGCAAACTCCGTGCATTCCACCATCAGCACCATTTGTGCCTGTCACGGTCAGGAAGAACCACAACCACGTCTCGGTGCCCTTGCAGTGCAGGGCGCTGCGTTTCTCCCCCTTTCCAAACCCGCGGCGGCTCCTGGCGACCCAGCGCCTCTGCTCAGCCACACGCCCCCAAGGCCTTCCTCCCTCACCCCACAGGGGAGCTCCCGCAGCCGGGCTATCTGGCTCATCACTCCGATTCAGTCACTTACACCCTCATTCCAGGCTGAAAATCTCTTCTGAAAATATCCAAATCTTACCCACGTCAGGCTCCATCTTTTCCCCAGAGCTCCTCATCCCCTCTAGAGCAGCAGCCCTGGTGCCCGTGCAGCCGGGGCCTGTGGGCAGATCCGTGGGCTCAGAATGCCCAGCCCCTCAGCCCCTCTGTGTGTCCCCTTACTCCCTGCTCCCTGGCGTTAATGCCCTCCGTCTTCGATTTCCTGATAGGCAAAAGGGGGTTAATTCTAAGAGTGCTAACCGAACTGGATCACTTAACACCATGTCGGGCCCAGAATACCCCTTGATCAATGACAGGTATTGCTGCGCTGTTACCATTGCGCTGGGTCCAGGTTTCCTGTGAGCCCTTTAGGCTCTTTGCCGTAAAGGCCACTCAATGGTCCTGTCCAAGCCTGTCTGTGGCAGATGGACAGGTGAGTGGCCGATGCACACGTGTGATGCTGAATGGGATCGTGCAAAGCTGGCCCCGCGTATTGTGGTCAACGTAAGAAAAAAGTCGCCCATGCTTGCTTGCTGCTGCCCTGCGGTGTCCGGAAGGAGCCGCTTAAAGGCAACTGCGCCGCACCTACCTTCTTGGAAGGAGACGGCAAGACCAGACTGGCTGGAGCTGGGAAGTTGTGCGCTACAGATCAGGGCTGCGTAACCCAGGGAAGGCATCACTCGAAACACGTGCTGGAGGGCAGCCAATCCGACCCGACCGTCCACCTCCAGGGTCAGCCATGGGGCTCCACTTGATGTGTCATCCTGATCACCCCTCACAGAGCAAATGAGCCTTTGACTTCAGCCTGTCCTAGGTACAACACCGACTCCCACCTCCCACGTCCTGAACCAGCCTGTTCCGGGGATTGCTGTGGAGGTAGAGGAGCAGGCCCAAGACATCTAGTGGCATTTCCTGGCAAGGACACTCACCATGCTCGACCATAAAACTCGGGTCAACTGGTTTTTCGGAGGGACTGTAATTTACTTGTGGCACGCATGGATACTGATTGACCCAGGGAGGGGCACGGAGGAGGCTGAAGGAAAACCCATGGTGACTGCGCCAGGCATTCCCGCACACACCGACATCTTCAGACTGGGGCGGCGTCCTAGTCTTACAATCAAACCGAAAGCCCAGAGAAACTAGGGACCTTGTCCAAGACCAGCAACAGGTATGTGGGCAGCTGGGATTCAACTAAGTCCTTTCCTGGATCCATCCGCGCTGCTCCCTGCCCCCACTCCCACCACCCCGCCATGGCCCCCGATAGACACAGCAGGTCTGAACATCAGGCACCCCGCACGCAGAGTACGGAGCAGAGCCGGCTTCCGCAGTGGGATCTCACACACATCCCACTCCCCTTCTTGCCGAATGCCTCGGGACTCTGTGCGGTCAAGTCTGCAGATGTGGCCTCACTCTGCGCTAGGAGATCTGGGTGGCCGGCAACGTTTTGCAGAGTGCTCCTCCAGACGGGGCTCGTCGGCTGATCCATGAGACACAGGACACCTGAGAGAAGGGCCGACAAACCCCACAAAGTCGCTCCCAACATGGAGAGGACAGGACCACAGCGGGGCTCTCGCAGTCCACGCTTTGGACAGGTCTTGCTGCAAACTGTGGTGCTCGTCAGGCGCGAGGAAGTTTCCCAGGGCAGGAGCTCTAAGTGACACAGCAAAAGCGACAAAGGCGATGCAGCAGGATGTACTTCAGCTCAGGGCTCAGGAACCACGGGGTGCAGCGTGGCCTGCAGCAAACCAGACACAACAGAAGCCAATGTCCCACCTTTTACATTCAGTGACATTGAACGGAGGGAGTTATATGTAGCAATCATCTTCCTGGGGGACCCGTACAGCACGCATGACCACCGACACTGACCACGAGTCCTTCCTAGGTCCTGGGGGCTACCCCACTTTACACGCACGGTTCCATGCACAAATCTACGCGTGGCAGTTGTTAGCCCCAGCTTAGAGATGAGGAAAACGCTGCTGGAAAAGCTAAGTGAGAAAATCAGACTTCAGCACACCTGCCATCTCCAAGACCACTACTACTCTATGTGCTAGGGTCTCAATGGTTGGGTGTGTGGCATTTTAAGTGACTAATTGTAGGTGGTTTTCTTCTCTCCTACACCTGTTTAGCCTGAACGTGCACGTACATGCTCTGCTGCAGGTGCACTGCCGTATGTAGACCAGCAATGCTCTTTCCTGCCTCGGGTTCTCGTCACTGCCTTCCGGAAAATCTCACCTGCTTTACAGCCAAGCCAGGTAGGCCTGGTCAGCCGCACAGTGAAACTCCTGCAGTGTCAGAGCTAAGTGCTGGCTGAGACTTTAACAGCGAAGACAGTGGAGTAATGGGGATAAACTGAGCAAAACTGTATTGTAACGCAGATGAACGTCTAGAAGCAAAAGAAACTGACACCCCTGAGAGCAGGCGACTGTCTCTTACTATGATGTTAATAGCAGCTTGCTGTTTCCAGTGTCTCCGTGTGCCAGGGTTTCCAGTCAGCGTTTGTGTTTATCTGCTCTTGGGCTACCTGATCAAACCTCTGCAGAGATCAGGGATATCTAAATTGACCCAGTATCTGCAGGCTGGCTGCTCAGAGGCCGTGGTGTGGAACGGCCAGGACATCGCTTAGTCATACGGGGCACAAGCATGTCACTTGCCACTCGTGTCTTTCTGTTTCATCAAACCCTCTTTTCTCCTGAATATTGACCATAGCAAAGTCATTAGCCTTTGAGATGCATTTGAAACATCAACTTGCTTTGTTCAAGAGGTTTAAGACACACGTAAGTCTTTCTTGCCATGCTCAACACACACAGCCGGCCGTTTCTGAAGTCAGTGTTTCTGGAACAAAAGCCTCGGCCTGCCCCAGTGAACATTCACACTGAGCACACTGTCGCAAGGCTGCTTGGCCAACCAGCAGGGGGCAGGAGAGAGCTGCAGGGGCCACGTGGGGTCCCTGCAAAGGCGCCTCACTCCCTCAGTCAAGCGCGGTGCCTCCTGCCAACCCAGTGGCTTCCTCCAAGGGGAAGAGGCCTCTTCAGCTGCTACTGCACTGATTTCAGACGGCTCAGCCAATGGGGCAACAGATTCAACAGAGTTCCATGTTGTTTAAGGAAAACTTCTGTTACCAGGCAACCTTAGTACCATATTCAACGTAAAATAACCAACAACATTGTTTCCAAAACAACATGCTACTAGTGCCTTATCCTTCAATGCTGCTTAAACACGGAAAAGTATGAGGAAAAAAGAGCATGGCACTTACTTCTTAAAAAATAACACCTCTTCCAGGTTATTTTTACCCCTATCATAAAGACTTAGAACTGTGGATTCCCTACAGGAATGTGGAGTGGGGTTGGATCCCCACACTGACCCAGCCTCACCCCAGGTCAGTCATCCCCCCACCACGGGGTTCACACCTCTCCAGACACTGTCACCTCATCAAGGAAAGGTGGCGTCTCTGAGCTCTCTTCGCAGGAAGCACCCGAACGGGAGCTAGAGACACAGACACACCCACAACTACTTTGAAATCCTAAACATATTTAAGGACTTCATTATTAGTTTTTTAAAACTGTAAGAACAAAGTGACCCTGGTTTTAACCTCTCTGCCACAATAACACCGTGTACATCTGTCTTTTGCTATTTGTTCCTTCTCCAGCAGCTGCTGCCTGGCTGGCCGACTGCAGAAGAACAGCCTCTGGTACTCCCGGGAAGCCCTCGGTAAAAGCGTAAACACCACGATCACGTCTCAGGACGCCGCACATGTTAGGGTCGCCCACAGACCGCCATTCCCAGTGCCTAGAAGGCACTGAACGGGCCTCCTGCTCTTTGTAAATGTCAACTTTCCTAAGCTAAGTTTTCTTGAAAATTTTTAACTGCAGTCCACACGTACTTCTTTGTGTCTTGTTTTTATCCTAGAGGAATACTTTTATGGAAAATTAAGCTTGCAAGGTTGAAGGATTTTCTGAAAGTCGACTCCTAATCCTGGAAGAAAAAAAAAAATGGGCCAAAGGTGGTGCTCACGCCTGTAATCCCAGCAGTTTCGGAGGTTGAGGCCAGGAGATTGCTTGAGCCCAGGAGCTCGAGACCAGCCTGGAAAACATGGCAAAACCCTGTCTCTACTAAAAATACCAATAATAATAATAATAAAGCTGGGCATGGTGACGTGTGTCTAGTCACAGCAACTCAGGAAGCTGAGGTGGGAAGATCACCTGAGCCCAGGAGGTGAAGGCTGCAGTCAGCCCAGATTTGCATCACTGCACTCCAGCTTGGGCGACAGAGTGAGACACCGTCTCGAAAAAACAAAAAGCAAAAACAACTGTATAAATCATTATAGAAGGGAGCTGGCCAGGCGCAGTGGCTCACGCCTGTAATCCCAGCAATTTGGGAGGTCGAGGTGGGCAGATCACCTGAGGTCAGGAGTTTGAGACCAGCCTGAACACTATGGCAAAACCCCATCTCTAATAAAAATACAAAAATTAGCGGGGCATGGTGGTGGGTACCTGTAATCCCAACTACTGGGGAGGCTGAGGCAGGAGAATCACTTCAACCCTGGAGGCGGAAGTTGCAGTGGGCCGAGACTGCGTCACTGCACTCCAGCCTGGGCAACAAGAGTGAGAGTCCACTTCAAAACATAAAAATAAAAATCAAGGGAGCTAATGTTTTTCATTTAAAGGAAGGGAGAAGAACATTCAGTATTTATACCTCTCAAGCACACATCTCCAGTGGTGTCCTAAAGTATTCAAGATACACATTCCTACAAATATAGCTCAAAACTACTCACCAAGTTACATGCTAAAAGCACATGCATTGTAAGAATGCTACATTATATTTTTTGAGCATCTGTATCCAATATTTTAGCATACTGGCAGTTTTCCCTTCAGGTGCTGTATGCCTAAATTATTACATGTTTAGTCATTCATTTTAGAATTTATGACTATTATGCTTTAGGCAATAAACATAAGCTACTAAATTAATGACTTAGGGGAAAAGTTACTAAGTTAACTTGGAAGTTAAACTTTGCAAACTGAATTTGTTGGACCTCATTCAAGCTAGATGATCAGTTTTTTAAATTGTTTCCTGTGTGTTTCCCTCCAGGATGGAAATAGCTTCACTCTCATCCACCGTGCACACTGCAGCCCACGCCTCTCGTCCACCGCGCCACACTGCAGCCTGCAATTCACCCTGTACCAGGCTTTCCACACCGTACCTGAAAGTCACTAAGTATAACCAAGAAGGAAATGAAAAGCAGATAAATGACCTCCACCCCTACATCCAGCATGCAAATGTTAAACATTCATCAAAGTAAAACCAAAATCCCATGTTAGCTCACAATTGTAACTGGTAGAGTTATGTGCATGGCAATTTAAAAAGTCTAGTTAAGTAAAAACCTAATTGAGACTCTCAAGAAAGACATCTGCAAAGATTGACAGTGAGGAGAGGACTTCACTCTGCATCCAGCCTGTTCTGGAAGCCACGGCCAAATATCAGGTTGTATAGATCCGAAAAGCAGGAAAAAACAAGTGTTGAAAGGTGTACAGTCTCAGCAATGTACAAATTCGATGTAGGATGCTCAGAAACCTTGAATTTCCAATCAGGAAACAGCAACATGAGCAAGTTTCCCAGCAGTGCCCACTTTCTACCTACGGCACGTGTAACAGTTACGCTGGCCACCTCCGGGGGGACAGAGGCTTCCTGGTCACATTCGCTCTGGCAGCCACACAGCTGGCCCCGCCAAACACCTGTCTAATACTGAGGAACCACTCTCTCCCTGGGCTTTGCTCACTCTAGCCAGGAGAGCATATTTACAGAGTACTTTACTGAGTCCTCATTCAATGCGTCAAGCTTGTTGAAGGCAGGGCAACCCCATTCCTGGCCCAATTAAGTGAACTGAGCAGAGCAAATGCCTCCAGTTGGACGGCACTCAGTCACAACAGCAGTGGCCACTGTTCACAGGGCGCTGGCTTCGTGCCGAGAACAGTTACAAGCGTCTTCTCTCTGTCCGAGGAATGTGCACTGCAACCCTGTGGGGCCGTTTGCAACGTCCACCAGAGTTCTGAGGCAGCCAAGTCCAGGCTGTCCGTGGGCCTTGCCACGTGGCCGTCCACGTCCCCTGCAGATCAGACCTCACTGCAGGGACCACGGGTTCCAGGGCTGCCTTGAGGCACATGCTCCCTTCACCACCTCCTCCTGGCCCCTGACGTCAACCCTCACCACTGCTGCCAACACTTGATTTTCTCATGGCTCCTGAGGGGCCTGTTCTGCCCTTCCCTGCTACCTGCGTCCGGCTTGGAGGGTACCCACATCAACGCCAACGCTCACGTAATCACCAACCTTTCCACGGGGCTTGATGCCTAGGAGTCTCAATATCAGAAAGTCAGATTCCTGTGCTTGTTGGAGAATTTCTTCCCATTGTACAAGTGAAGGAGATAAAATTCTAGGTGCCTACAATAACCTCATTTCCACAACGAAGCAACTTCAGTAGTAGCACAAAACAAACAAACAAACAAAAAAAAAGCTTTTTTTTTTTAAACTTCTTTTATACAAGCTAAATACAATTTAATTTTTACATCCACATTCTCATCAGCTCCCACCTGGTGAGCAGGCAAATAGTAATTTTCAAAGAAACAAATTGTTGCATAATTTTAACACTTAGCATTATCACTATTAAGCAAGAAGTATCCCAAAAATACATGATGATCTTGTTCTCACGTTCAAAAATTGATTGTCACACAGTGAAATAACACTTAATGCAAAGGAAATTTTCTTTTCAGGTATCTGTTCTGGAAAAGAAAAAAAAAAAAGATTTCTGGCAAAGAGATAAACATTAATTATGTAACAATCCAAAATGCCTCTGGGAAAAATGATGTCATCCAATTAGTTCTTTGAAGTGTTACAAATGCAGCTGAGTTTTAATAGTAATTTCTCCATAATTATCAAAAGAGTCTTTAAAAATCTTAGTGCTGAAATAACTATAAATGGATATAATACGCAAAGCAGAAGAGTTAACATTTGGGGTAGATTTTGGCCCATATTTTTAACATATGCATAGTTATTCACCTAGTTGAAGCTTATCCCTCTCCTCCTAGGCTCTTCAAGACTGATTTTCAAACATAGACTGGCTTTTGGTACATGAAGGCAGCTTTAAAAGATGTCAGGATCAGGCCGGGCACAGTGGCTCAAGCCTGTAATCCCAGTATTTTAGGAGGGCAAGGTGGGCCGATCATTTGAGGCAAGGAGTTCGAGACCAGCCTGACCAATATGGCAAAACCCAGCCTATATTAAATATTTTTGTAATTAGCCAAGCGTGGTGGCACACACCTATAATCCCAGCTACTTGGGAGGCTGAGGCAGGGAGAACTGCTTGAAACCAGGAGGCAGAGGTTGCAGTGAGCCAAGATCGCACCACTGCACTCCAGCTTGGGCGACAAAGAGAGACGGTCTCAAACTAGAACTTAGCCCTCAGGAAAAGCATCGAGCACCCCCCACCCAAACCAACCCAAGGAATCACATGGCAATGGTTATCATCTGATTTCGACAAATAAAGTTCTGTTCTCCCCTCTGAACACAATGGTAAACACCTGCCATCAGCCCACAGAAACTCCCAGGACCCAGTAACACTGGACTAGCAAGATCAATGGGCCACGTATGCAGGGTTCAGCAGCAGAAAGTCATGGCACCGAGAATGGTGTGTGCTCAAACCAGATTCCTTGCTTTCGGGGTGAAGAGGCTTCCCGGGAAAATCTAGTCCAGTGGGATGGTTCCCACTTCCACCATGAGGAGGAAATGGGGGGTTTCCTGAGGGCACTGACAGGACCTGGGTCTCTGCCCCTTTGTCCTCTGTCCTGTTATGGGATGAGGGTGGGCTGAAGGCAGGTTTCCCCTACATCTTCCGGGCAGGAGAGATGGAGCTGACAAGTGGACGACGCTTTTTCCAAAACATTCCCATGTTTATAACCTGTTATCAACCTGTTTTCCCTGGAGATCAGTGAAGCAGCATCATTGATTCTCTTCCATTAGGGACAACCCGGTGTTATGGGAGGCAGGAGACGACATGCGAGCTGGTCTGAGTCAGTCACTTTTGTCTGGTCCCCAGCGTGCTCGTCTATCAAATGGGCGGCCCCACAGACCAGTGACTTTGAACCAGAGTTCCATGGAGGTTGCCCAAGGACAGGGAGGGGGAAGAGGGGGAAGAGGAGGAAGGGGAAGAGGAGGAAGAGGAGGGAGGAGGAAAGGGAGGAAGGAAGGAAGAAGGGGAGGAAGGAAGGAAGAAGGGGAGGAAGGAAGGAAGAAGGGGAGGAAGGAAGGAAGAAGGGGAGAGGAAGGAAGGAAGAAGGGAAGGGGAAGGAAGAAGGGGAGGGGGCGGAAGAGGTGTGGAGGGAGGAGTGTGGAGGGAGCAGTGTGGAAGGAGGAGCAGAAGGGGAGTTCTCTGAGGAGGAGGGCCAAGTTTTTGAGGTGTCTTGGAGTCAGAGGTGGCAGTGGCTTGGGCTCTAGGCCCTCTGTTGCATAGTTTTAGGCTTTAACTATTTATATTTGTGGACTCTTTAAAAGATTTAATTTGAAGTAAACCGGAGTTGGGGATACCTTGCTTCTAAAACACAATTTCTCAAGCCTGAGACTAAGTGCTAGGCATTGCTCATTCTGTTACAATCATTTCCTCCTATTTAAAATCAGCCACACACCCCCAACCTCTCTTCAGGGCAAACATCTTTTCCGAGGATCTCAAACAGCAGAGCGAGCGGCCCGTGACCCCAGCCGTGGGCACGAGGAGCGAAGAGGAGACGTGTGGAGAGGGCTGCTGATGACATGAGAGGTAGAGGCCCGGCACCTCCCTCCAGGGGCTGTGCTCCTCCAGGCCTAAAGGACATCCTCGCCTCTGGGGTGAACAAGCAGCACAAACTATCAACACTTATTCCAAAAGAACAGGAAGAAAATTCAAATGAAGTTAATACAGTTACCCCAACACAACACTGCAGCAGCCCAGAAACAGGAGGGCCACTGAGCCTGAGGTGGGCGGTTCCAATAGCAGGACAGCGACGTTGGCATTAGGGCTTTTCGGCAAAGAAAAAAAAAAAAAAAAAAAAGACACAAAAGGTAACATGGGCCACCCATTATTTCCTGCCAGTGGAAAGACACCCACAGGCCCCCAGATGCCAACGGCCCCTTGGGAACGAGCTCACGCAGCACTTCAGGTCTTCGCACGAGCAGGCACGTGGTGTCCTCAGTACCCCCGCCTGTGACACACACACCACACTTGACTCCCATACCTGAGGGTCCAGGGGAATGGCGGGAAGTTCTCGGGGGACCGGGCATCCTGTGAGGGCACTGCATGACTATGTACCTCAGAGGGGTCCCCGGGCAGGTGCTCTCTCTCCAAAGGATGAACTGGATCCTGACCACACCCAAATTGCGCTGGCCTCCAAGCCGAGCGCCAACATCTCACATCCAAAGGGATGCACAGATGCCTGCTGCACGTGGAGCCCAAGCCCCTCGCAGAGCTCAGGACGAACCCAGTGTCCAGGCCTGGGGCCGTCACCAGCCAGGAGAGGTGTCCGGGGCACTTCCCAGCGATGGCCACAAGAAGAAACAACTCAGGACAAAGCCAGTGTCCAGCCCCAGGGCCGTCACCAGCCTGGAGAGGCGTCTGGGGCATTTCCCAGCGATGGCCATGGGAAGTAACAACTCAGGCCCATCAGGGGCTTCCTCACTATACGGGTGTTAGAAGTAGAGACAGAGGTTCAGGTCTAGTGGCACAAACAGCGACGGATCCCATGGAAATGTGGGCGTGGCCCCTCCATCCCAAAAGCCTGCATGGCTACTCCATTCTGCTCCCATCACACACATCCCCACACAGCCAAGCCCCTTCTCCTTTCCCCCACTGGATTCATCAAATCAAACCTCGCTGTCCTTGGAAAATGTACCATTAATTTACTTACTGCCCAGTAAAAAAGCACACTTCCAGTTAACATGACACCCCCGCTACGATAGAACAGCCTTAATTCAGACATGACGCAGAGGAACAGAGCGAGGAGGGGTCGAGGGCCGTCCTGGAATCGGCAGCTGTTTTCTGGGGAAAGTCCCCCTCCCACCCGAGCCCGACACTCGAGCCACACTATCCCCATGGTGTCTGAAAACTCCATGAAGACAGGGTCACTCTGACCCCTTCACACCCACAACGCCAAAGAGGAGCAGGTGTTCAGGAAAAGTCTCCTGCTAGTGCTGAAGACAGGAATAATCCCTCGTGGTGCCCAGAATGTCAGGAGAAAACAAGGCACCATGTGGACGCCTTCCAGGTGAATTCTGGAATGACTCTGCCGAATGCCAGTCATCCTTTTACAGAACAAAACCAATACCGGAAAACATGTGTCGCCAGCAGAGAGATGGTCCTTTTGACGGCTTACAAACACACCTACGTTACGCTGAATTTATCTCAAGCCACCCTCTCTGTGCTAATGTAAAAAGTCTCCTTTATTAACCAGTAGCCTTTTTCATCTGGTGCTTTATTAACAAGCAAGACGGTCCTGTAACACTCAGGCATTGTTGAAAACGTCAAATGGAAGCCTAGAATCCTCTTCCGTGCAGCTTCACTGCAAAGTATTTTGACGTGAGCCAAATCATGCTATTCCTACATCTCCACAGGAAACTCAAGGCTTCATCAAGGAAACGCAGCATCATTTCTGCTAGTTACAGAAATTGGTGGGGTGGGCATGGGGTTGAGGGAACATTACATAGAAAGCACAACGCGATAATCACCTGCCTGAGAGCCACACTGGCCGGCAAGCCCCGGTCGGCTCGGTCTCTACACAGTCACAGACGTGAGGCCTGGAGGGCAGACACCTGGCACTGCTGACTACCCCAAGGTCGTGGCCTCTGCCCCTTCTCTGCTGCTCATCAGCTCCAAGCTTCTGGCAACACCGCCTGCTGCCCCCACTGCCTCATCGACTCTTCGTGAAAAGCAAATGTTGCCAGGATAGCTTATGAGTACATTTGCCAGGAAAGCAGCTCCGATTGATGCTGAAACCCCGTTCTCACACCCCTGGCAGCTCCCTTGCCCCCGATGTGCACATGCTTGCAGCTCTGACCTTGCTCAGTGTCCACACAGGCTCTGTCCACTGGAGAGCCAAAGGCAGACTCAATGTTGAGTCAGAAATACACAAAGAGGGTGACGGTTACAAACTGCCTGCCTGCCCCTCAAAACACAGGTTGAAATCCTCAGCCTCAATGTGATGCTGTCAGGTGGTCTTTGGGAGGTAATGAGTTCCCGAGGCTGGAGACGACCCTTGAATGGGATGTGTGCCTCAGAAAGGGGCCCAGCAAATCCCTCACCCTCCCATTGTGTCAGGGCCAGAGAGAAGGTGTGTGCCAACCAGGAAAGAGCCCACACCAGAATCCACCCGTGCGGCACCCTGATCCTGCCTTCCAGCCGCTAGAACTGTGAGAAACAAATTCCTGTTGTTCATAAGCCGCTCAGTCAATGGTGTTTCGTTACAGCAGCCTGAGCTGCCTGAGATGACGATGCTCACCGCCCTACAGAAACGGCTACTCCCCTCTCCCAGAAAGAGGGGTTTAATTAAAATCCCTGTCTCTCCTCGCGGCCACCACAGATCTCACTCCCCCACCCTGTAAGCCAGCAATTGTTAGGATTAAAGGAAAATGAGGATCGTTTTAGACCAGCCCCTCCATATCGGTCTGAAGCCTGTAACTTTGCCCACTTCCACGGTGGCCGTGTCACTGCATTGCCCATGTCAGCTCTGTGTCTGCACTGGGTCCCAGGCTCTGCACAGACTCCTCTAGCTGCCCATCAGCACAGCCATTTCCCCTTCTGCTTTGCAGGTTGTCCTTCAATATCCAACCCCCACCCCTCTGCAACCCAAGGCCTTCCGATCCAGGCATTCGGGGTGGGCTCAGCCATGTACTGCCGTCCTTGACTCAAGTAAACCAGGCCCAAGGCGTTGGCACCAATGATCTACTGGCTGTGGGGTCTGCACAGCTACTAGCTGCCCCAGCCACACCAGGGCCCGGGAGGGGAGGCAGAGGAACCTGTGAAGTTGCCAACAGCCATATGGGAACAGGGGCCCCTGGGATGAGGAGGATGCCATGGAAGGAAATTCAGAGAAAGAAAGAGCCCCAAGGCTGGACGGGTCATGCCCAAAGCTTACACTGCTGAATTTTCCAGGTTTCTGAACTCAATCGCTGACCCACACAGCACATGTTTCCTGAGTGCTGACCCCGCGTGCCATTGGATACGGCAATAAAGTAGGACCCGCACCTCCCCCTTCCCCGACACATACACAGGGCCTCCGTCCTGGCGGGAATTCAGGCCTGGGGGCCCAGTTGGCACCGCGAGCCAGGGAAGGGGGCCATTTCAGACGGATAGTGGGTGCAGCCTTGCCAAAGCCCAGCAGTCACCTGCACTGCCACAGCCAGGCTGAGTCCAGATCAGCCGCACAGAAACCTGACCCTCTCAAGGGCACGCCTGAGCTCATTAGGGACAGACACCGTCTCCTGCTGATCTCCAACACTTTCTCTGCATGTCTAGTTACATACGGACGACGCAGTCTCGGAAGCACAGCTGTGACTCTGGAGACAGATCCCAGGCCTCCCCCTGCTCCTCTCCGTGGTGCCATTGATGGGGAGGGGCCGGCATGGCCGCGAGGTCCCATACCCACAGCCACCCTGCCACGGAGACGCAGGCCTTCGACGATTATTTCTGCCAAAGAACCCTGCTGCGTCTTGGAGCACACCATGGTGGGCGGGAAGCTCCACCCGGAGAAACAGCGATGCTTCTCCCCAGAGCCAACGGAGGGCACCCCCCACCCTGCATTCAGCAGATTACTTACATTCTGGAAAACATCTGGGTTAATGGGGAACAGTAAAATGAAAAGGACACACTAGAAAGGTTAGAAGGCTGTGTGAAGTCTCAGGAGGTCCAAAGGTTTCTTAACCAAGACTGCTGCGGTCAACGAGCTTACAGGGAAAGTTTCCACACGGGCCTTCAACAAGCAACGCTCAGCAGGGAGGAGCCACGTTCTGGGCAGAACCTCAGAACAAGAACATCGGACACCACAAAGTCACATCAGAGCCAACAGCAACTGAAATACAGCGCTCTCCTAAGATGTGTGCGTCACCTGCAGAAAGTCACCACACATTAAGATGGAGGAAGAAAAGGATAGGGTTAGAAACAAATTTGAAGTAATTTCTGCATACGTAAAATTTCTACATCCACTGGTTTTCTTTCTGGGAGTAACAACTTTTACATGAGACGCACATCCCCGTTGGAAGGAGTTTGGGTTTTCCGTGGGCAGAGTCAAGGGCTCTCCAAGAAATGTGAACCTTTTCTCACTCACTGAGCCGCGTGCCCTGAGGCCGTCCTGGCCTGTCTGAGCCCCTCCCTGGCTCTGCCTCCAGCCAGCTCCTTCCAGCACTCACCCCGCTGCTCCCAGAGCCTGCACTGGCCCAGGATCTCCTCTTCTGCTGCTGTCAATCTTCCACTTTAGGGTAAATAAGTTGGAAACTAGAAAGTTATAAGACCCCTTAGCTTTTTAAAAATTTGTCTTCTCAGAAAACAATACGAATTCTACTTCCATGGTTTAATATGTTGCCCCCATCTGCATGTTCATGGATATGTGTTTTTATATATTTTTTAATCAGTACTTATAAAAGCATGCACTGTTGCTACATTCAGTTCAATTACATTTGATGTAAGAAGTTTTAATTTCAGTGAATTCAGGCACTCAAAATTTAAGCCCTCTGACATCTATTAATCAAATGGGAAAATGACAGGTAGATATTACAAAAATCAAGAGAAGTGTTTAATGTAAATCCTGCACTTTCAAATATTTCCACAAATGTAATGTATACATTAGTACATAACCTTGAGCATTTTCACAACTCTTTGCACTCAAATTCCATTCTTAACTTTTATAGATAAATCGACATCCGTATGTGATTTTAAGCAGCTCAAACATCAGCTCTTAAAAACAATCAGAAATGTTGCGGGCAAATCCCACCGAGCAGCAAATAACGGAACTGTACCCAACAACCCAGGTATCTCCCCTGAGGCATCTGGAACTTGAGCATTACAAGCAGCCTTTGGTTTCTGAGGCACCCGAGAGTGGGGACTCCCAACTCCCCAAGTCTAAGAAGGCCTCAGCGATAAGGAAAACTGGTCAAAAAGTCATCCCTGCCGGCTCCCTGCGCCACGGGCTCCTCCCTGCCCGCCCTCAGCCACGTGCTTACAAGATCTCACTTCCTCTCTGTCCCGCAAAGCCTGACTCCTGATTCCAGCCCTGCCGCTTACTGGGATGTGGCCATGGACGTCAACTGCACCTGTAAGGGGAGAAGCTGGTCAGGATACAGGATCCTGGCCATCCTGGCAGTGCCCAAGCTGATACTGTAACTTTGTAGTGAGTTACTTAATGCAAAGGTTTAACTTTGAAAAATTTAGATACGTGTATTCTAAAAGGGAAATTCTGAACGTAGAACACAGGCCACACCCTCACACTGATGTTGTCTGGCCAGCACTTTTTTGTTTGCCTTTTCAATAGACGTTTTTAAAAGCAGTTTTCGGTTCATAGCAAAATCAAGAGGAAAGTACAGAGAGTCCTCACATATCCTTTCCCAGCACAGGCACAGCCTCCATCATTCTCCTGCCCTCACCAGACCAGCATGTCTGTACGACCGACAGACCCGCATCAACACGGCACCACCACCCACAGTCCACAGCTCACACGAGGACTCGGCCTGCTGCTGCTCACTCTGTGGGTTTCACAGACGTGGAACGGCATGGATCCCCCCATGAAAGCCCCACCTGGAGTTGCTGCCCCACCCTACACACCCCCTATGCTCCTCCCATTCATCTCTCCCCTCCCCAACCCCCTGACAGCCGCTGATTGTTTTAGTTTCCACAGCTTTGCCTTTTCCAGACTGTGCTGTGGTTGGACTCAGACAGCAGGCAGCCTTACCAGATTGGAGTCTCACTTAGCAACATGCGTTTATGATCCTTCTGTGTCTTTTCATGGCTTAGGTGTCCAGTTCTTTTTAGTGCTGAATAATATCCCAGTATCTGACATACCACAGTTTATCCATTCACCTACTGAAGGGCATCTTGGTTGCTTTCTAGTTTTGGCAATTATAAAGCTGCTGTCAATGTCTGTGTGCACATTTCCGCATGGAAGTAAACTTTCAGCTCCTCCGAGTAAACGTCCAGGACTGTGATTGCTTCTGTGGTCGGAGAGCTTAGTTCCACGGAAAACCGCCATGCTGCCTCCCACAGGAGCTGCCCCACTTCCCCCAGCGATGAGTGAGGGTCCTGATGCCCACACACCCACCAGCACGTGGTGGTGTCAGAGTTCAGGTTTTGGCCAGGCCGATGGGTGCACAGTGACGCCTCGCCCTATGACATAAGACGCGGGCCATCTTTCCACGTGTAGATTTGCCATCTGTGTATCTTCTTTGTTGGGGTATCTGTCCAGGTCTTTGGTCCATTTTTAATCAGGTTGTTCATTTTCTTGTTGAGTTTTGAGAGTTCCTTGCACGGTTTGGATAACAGCCTTTCTCAGATGAGTCTTTTACAGATGCGTTCTCCCCGTCTGTGGCCTCCCCTCTCATGCTTCTGAGACACTGTTTTTTATTTTAAAAAACACTTCAGACAAAAGATGGACCTCCCAGCCCACCACGGTTCTCAGTTTGGCCGTGGTCACCACCCTCCCAGCCATGGTTCCCACCTTTTCACGATCTGCTGGTCCTATGGGCATCAACCCATACCAAGTCCCTAACATATCTCCAATGATTGCAACGTCAAAGCCGGCAGTTTGCAGGCAGGAAGGAGCTGATGGAGGCCGGAGCAGAATGTGAAGGCCAGCGGATTCATCCCTCGGGGACTGGCAGGCCTCTCAAATATCCCCCTGGGTCACCTCCCAAATGAAGTACCTGCTTTGGCCGTGAGCAGGAAGCGGGACCTGGCCCAGATCTCAGCATATTTGACCTGGCACGGCATTTACAGGGGAGCCTCCATAACCGGAAACTCGACTCTCTGGGGAGAATGCATTTTCATTATCAAGGCTTTTAGGCTTTTAATTAAGAAACCAAAGAGCAGTGACTGGAGTGAGGATGCAGGGACTCTGGGTGACCCACACGCTCGTTTCCACCTGGCACGAAGGACCCTGGAGTGAGGGTGCAGTGCCTGCTCTGAGTCACCAGCACACTCATCATTTCTACATAAAGAACCCTGTGAGCCTGTCCCAGGACTTTTTAGCCTAGACCTAAAAATTCAGAGCTCAGGAAACCTTCATCATTTTAGGAACCTGAGGGGTGGGCCAGGGGGATCTCACAGAGTGTGGTGCTGTCTATGGGGTCAGCAAAGTACAGCTGGGGCTTCCCGCAAGCACTTCAGGGAGGCCGTGCACTGGCCCAAGGCTGGTTCCGCCTCCTAACCTCGGTTCTCATGCCCAACCGTGAGGGGAGCCCCCCGCTTCAGGAGCGGTCCCTGGCTCCAGGCCCTAACGTCCATGTCCAGGCCCCTGGTAGGGCAGCTTCTACCCCAGGGAGGCTGGGACTGGAGACAGCCTGGAGCTCTAGGCAATCCTGGCAACCACATGTTTCCCGAAGTGGCTGCAGACAAACTCCTGCTTCCAAAACCTGGCACGGGCTGTGTGAGGCCTGGAACGCGGGAGGCGCGTTTCGCAGGGTCCCTGCTCACATACAAAAGCAAGGCTAAGAGCAGATAAATTATTTAATTACCCTCTCATGGTTATCAAGTCAAGTCATAGTCTCTTAGACTTATGTGTGACTAGAAGTATACACATTATGGAAGTGTATATAAATGTGAATACAGATATGCTTATTTTCCTTTTATATACCTTACATGTATATGTATAAGTGCATATGTATAAAACATGGAAGAAAAAACCATACTTAAGATTTCAAATCTCAGTCACAAAGATCTCAGAAGCAAATTATTATTCTTTAACAAAGATGTAACATTTTACATTCTTACAAACAAAATGTTCTCTATTAGCATTTTATTTTAAAAACTAAGAATGCATTGCACTCTCTCAGTTTCAATTTTTAACTCAGCTCACAAAGGTCCCTGTACAAAGACCTCCGTGCCACGGCAAGGATGGCGGTGGTCACACCTGTGTCCATTTATCCTCTCTACATCTAGCTCCTCTCCCTGAGGCAACAGCACCTCCGAAGTCACAGCCTGGCCTCCCATCTCTCCCCCGTCCCGGGCTTTTTGGCATGTTGCTCTGCTGCACACACCTCAGCAAATACTGCTGATTAGCCAGAATCGCCCAGAAATCTCTTAACCTTGATTCTGGCTGCTTTTGTAATTTGTAATATATGTACTTCTGGTGTGATTTGAGAAACAACAAATTTTAAAATTAGAGAAGATGTGGTTCTTATTCTCTCCTTTCTACTTGCAACCTTGAAAATTCAAGTAGCAGCAAGGGTTTGTTGAAAGTAACTTCCACCAAATAGAACCTATTACAAAGGTACTACAGAGTATCAAATAACCACATAGATGTAAAATAGACATGCAGACACAGATATAAAATCCAATGGTTAAACCAAATTGAGAAATGCTTGCCAGTTTGATAGGACTTCTAAAACTTGACAGAAATGTTGGCTGAGGGATACAAGATGTTATGAGATGAGTGAGATGCTTGGCCTAGAACCACAGGCTCTCTCCTCTTTACAGCAGAAAATCCATAAGGAAGTCAAATCTGAAAGAACCAGGTACCATTGAATGGCACACTCAGCCATCCTTCCCCATTCCTGGGCCAGGTGCAGTGAGTGCAGCCAGTCGTTCACCAACATCCATCATCCATCCTCCAGGCTACGGCTACACTTTACTCCCAGGCTCCCTGCCATTATGTAACTTAGGTAAATCACGGCCACTCTCACCTTAAGCCTCCCCTGCCAGCATGGCAATCACCCAGTCCCAACCACAGCAAGGACAGCCATGTCCCTGGGAATGCAGAGCAGGGGTCGGGAAGAAACCTGGATCTCTGAATACCTCATGGAGCAGTCACCAGCCTGGAACATCCTCCCTGACGGCTTTGCAAGAGAGAAGAACTCCTTGGTTCCTCAAGCTACAATACTGCAGAGTCTCAGGTCACAGCATCCTTACCTACCCTCGTCAGGAACCGTTCATGCTCATCAAGATATGAGAACAAAACTGCAGTGGCACAGTCACACTCGACACAGACCACCTGCTGCTCACATTCATCGTATTAACACCAAAAGGCCACCTTGGTGGATATCCTGGATGTGGACACTTGGCGGCTTTTTGCTGGAGACGCGCTTTGTGCATTTATCGCACGACCATCTTGGCGTCAGGAGGGGCTGTGCAGATGGCAGCTGTGCACGTCACAGGGAGTCTCACTTGCTGGACTCTCAGCCAGCTCCCACTATCAGTGCCCGCAGAGTCCTCTCCTCCGGGAGCACGTGCTTGGACGCCACAGTGGCCTGTGGATCCACACAACAGCACTGTGTGCCCCAGGAGCTTAGAAAGTACCACTGCATCAATGCCTCCACAGGTGAGGCCGGGGACAGAAGCCAACCTCAAGCAGTTACGGTCCTCCGTGGGGCTGGCGTCCAGGCAGGAAGGCGGCTCAGCGGCTCTCCTCTCACTGTGAAACTTCCTAGGTCCCCACATGAACAGAACCCTAAATAACACGCAACAAACAACAGGAACGAGAACACGACCAGCAGCTTCTGAGATGAGCAAGCTGGCTGATCATGAGACACCTGACGGGGACGGTGCCAGAGCCCCTCCCGGTAACCTGTGAGGACAGCGCTGCCAGCATCTCCCTAAAACCAGCCCAAGTCAAGTTAGACTTGAGGCTTTCCAGGAGTGGGTAGATCCATTCAATCCCACAGTCTGAACCTTCCAGGCCGTGTCTCATGGCCCTCATCCCACATATGGGAACCCGGACGCTGCACCATAAACGCAGCCCCAAGCCCTCGTTCCTTCTTCAACACCACACACCAGTACAGTGAACACTTAGGATCTGGGCATTCACGTAAAATACTGCTTAACTAAAACTTCTGATTTAGAATATGTTTAATTCCTACTCACAGAGCTGAAAGTGTTTTGTCATAGAAGGCGGTAGCTGTAACTAAGCATGAGAAAAGAAGGGTTCAGAGTGGTGCCAAGTATTAAATATTCCTCTAAATCTATTCACCAGGTTGCCATGCTATTGTCACCTGCTTCATTTTCTGTCCTTAAAAGACATAATAGTTACTTTTCAAAATAGACAACCTGTTTTACTGATGCTTAGCTATAAAGTAGCGAGCTATGTATCCAAAAGGGAGATATGGGGAAACAGAAAATGTCCACAAGCGATCGGGTGGGGAGGGGCGCAGTTGCAGCAGCACCTGGCTCTGTTGCGTTGTGAGCCAGCCACGTGGGATGGACAGCTCACTTAGCCACTGAAATTATATCATCTAAGATTTTGTTGCAGTTACTTTGACAAATTCTCCCTCCTGCTATGAAGAGTAAGGTTTGAGGGGTTTTTTTGTGTTTTTTTTTTTTTGACTTGGAGTCTCGCTATGTCACCCAGGCCGGAGTGCAGTATTACAATCATGGCTCATCGCGGCCTTGACCTTCTGGCTCAAGCAATCCTCCCGCCTCAGCCTTCCAAGCAGCTGGGACCCAAAGGCGAGTTTGATTTCTTTGCTAACGAATTCCTAATTCACCTCGCAGTGGGCCTGTCAAGGCCATATGCCCGGACATCCACCTTGCCGACCGTCCATGTGGTCTCTAAGGTGGATGCACTCCGGTTGCCTGGGCTCTGCACGCGATACTGAGTCTCCAAGTCTGCCGCTGTATAAGGGACTGACAGCCCCAAGCGTCTCGACGCACCACCTTGAGCCGGGCTTTATTCCACAGGGCGACTCTGCTTCCCGTGATGAGATGCAGCACGTGAGCACAGATCAAAGGGTATCAGCAACTAACCCATTCCCCTGGTACTAAGCAGAGGACCAAGAGTTTAGTTCCTTACTTATTTGCTACGGGCTTGATTCAAAGCAGCTTTCTGGGATCCTGGGGACAAACATCTCCAACTGGTGAGAATTCTGGCTTTAGTAACGGAAGAATCACCTAATGCCCATTTTGTAACTGCTGTTCTCATCAGAACTTGAAGCCAAAGCGAAAAATAAAAGGGGAGGCTAAGATCGTGACACCCCAGTTTGCACAAGGCCAACCAGCCTGCTTGAGGGGGTGAAAGGAGTGGGATTTTTAAACTGCTGAGTTTTAAAAACATGGCTGTAGGCTGGGTGCACTGGCTCACGTCTATAAGCCCAGCACTTTGGGAGGCCGAGGTGGGAGGATTGCTTGAGGCCAGGAGTTCAAGACTGGCTTGAGTAACACAGCAATACCCTATATCTCTTGAAAAAGAAAAAAAAGGTTATTAAAATAGTAATAAAAAGTTTAATGCAATAAATTACTATATCAACACGGCACCCCCAGCTGTCAGACGAGGTACAATCTCTGTGGCTATGATGAGATCTGGAGAGAAATGTAACTGGCATCATAGGGAAGGTCAACCCCAAAGCCCCACGGCACTACTCCTGTACAGTGTGTTAACCAGCATGAAGTCTCCTCCACAATCAGAAGCCTGGTTTAGAGGAACGCTGTCCACGGGACCTGGGTGGACTCCAGACGCTGGCTGACCAGACAAACCCCCCGCCCCGGGACCCTGCCGGCAGCCCCAACTGGACAGAATGACCTCGTGAATGTCCTTTCCCGCCACAAGCTGCAGGCCCTGAGCCAGTCCTGGCTGTGACTGAGGCTGCGCATAAACGTCTGCGCCCAACAGCTCACCTTTGTACATGACACGCCCAGTCCACCTCATTTCAAATGTTACGCTCGCCCCAAGGCGAACACGGATGTTACAGGTGAACTCACTGCATGTGTGCTAGACTTTCCCTGTAAGTGTTCAGACATTGCACGAACCGGATGAACAAACCCCACTTTCCCTGTAAACGTTCAGACATTCCTTGAGCCCGATGAACACACACAGCCAACAAACCCCGGAACGTGTAACGCCGCGGCCTCCTCCCCTCCTGAGGGGCGTGTGCTTACAGCTCCCCCAAGACCACATTTCCCAAAGCACAGAGTGTTACTCTGAAAATAAAACCTCCTTTTTCCTTCCTCTGTACATCTCGTGGTCGTGTTAACAACTATTGCTACAAATGCAGAGAAATGGGGTATCATCCGTGCTGGTCACCGAATTCCTAGCACCAAAGCTTCAGGGCCCCCCAGTCTGAAGGAAGCTTCTATCGCCCTAAAGCCAACTCTGGAGACGAAGGCCGAGCTGGGGAAAGGCTGTGTCACCGCAAATCCACACTACGGGGCCCTCTGCAGTTGTGTGTAAGGAACTCTTGGCCTGTCCTGGGGTTTGGGGAAATCAGGATGCAAGCAGATACCGTACGCTCTGCCATGGGACCGTGAAGTCTGCGGAACCTCAGAGGAACACGGAGACAAACGGTGGCACGATTCTCACAGGCCGAGCCTCGATGGGCGCCCGTGTCAAGAACACAGACACGCTGGGAGGGACAGCCGATGCAGTCAACGCCTGCAGCCCCAGCACACGGCAGCGTCTGAGTGTGGGGGTCTCTGGCCAGGCTCCACCACAATTGCCATATTCTGTGGCAAAATTTTAAAAATAGGTTTTAACTAGTTATAACTCTAACTTGTTTTACACATAAACAGAACACAGGGTACCAACAGGCTCCAAAATACTTCACCTAGAACCAAGTCTAGAATGCAGATGGATGCTGCTCCGAGTGTGACGAGTCCCCTTGTCGTGTCATAAATCCTAGATCTAGGTGACTAAGTGCTCGTCCTAAACCAGACAGCACCCTGAGGCTCTGAGGGCACCCTCTGTCCCCAGGCCAGTCCATCAGCCCCGGCAGAAGCTTCTAGAGTAAGAGCCTGTGGATTTGTATTGGACGGATGCAAACCAGGCAAAGTCACAGGGGCTCGTTCTGGAAGCCCATCCGTTTACCCACTCATGCCGTGGAGAGCCCTGCCCCCAACTCCACACCCGCAGTCATGCTGAACCACAGCAACTGGCTTTTAGGCCTTCAAGCCACTCCTTCTCACCGCTGGACAGACCCTTCTCACACCGTGAGGCCCAGAGTAGCCTTAACAGGTGGTCCCAGCAGAACTGGCCACTGCATGAATTGATACTTTGTGTGTGGGGGGGTGGTTGTTCTTCTGTCACTCAGGCACAGTGCACCATAAGTACAGTGGTGCTATCATGGTTCACTGCAGCCTCAACCTGCCAGGCTTGGGTGAACCTCCAGCCTCAGCTTCCGAGTAGCTGGGCCCACAGGTATACATCACCACTCCTATTTAATTTTTTGTAGAGTCAAGGTCTTGCTATGTTCCCCAGGCTGGTCTCGAATTCCTGGGCTCAAAAGTGAACTGTCCACCTCAGCCTCCCAAGGTGCTGGGATGACAGGTGTGAGCCACTATGCCCAGCCTAGAATTGGTTTTTCTTAAACCTGAGTTTGACACATGAACCCCACTTACATAGATATCAGCACACTCACAGCTCGAGAGTTTTTCTGAATCTCGATTCTGTCCGTTCAAGGTCAATATCTAAGAAAGGGTCAGAACTGACCCTCCCTCCGTGAAGCCTAAGAGCAAATGCAGCAGTATCTCAGTGTATGAGGAGACAAAGTAAGAAGGTGGAAAATACACACTGAAATTCTAGTGCTAGAATCATAATCACCAACACTTTAAGAGGCAATCTGCTTTCCAAAACATGTAGCTGCTGGATTAACTTCAAAGTCACCAGATTCCACAGGCAGTAGCTCACAGGGGCACAGCTTTCTAAGGCCGCACAGCCCGGGGCAGCGTAACAGCCTCGGGGCAAAGCAAACTAAACAAAGGCTTGGTTCTCTCAAGGAGGAATGTGCTCAAGTCCTTCCAAATAGATTCTTCTTCTAAGTAAGTTAGATACCTCCTACAATACTGTTTCGAGTGCCAGTGTGTTCAGAAACATGAAGTTGAAACTACATCTCAGGACCCCAAAATCACTACGCTAAAGCGACGTCAAGGTGAGGCAGAGCTTAGACCAAACCTGCCTCCCATGCTCTTCCGAACAGAGACAGCTACTGGGGGGAGGGGAAAAAAAAGCCACGTACCTCCCTCACAACGGATGCACAAGGAAATTCCTCATGGACAGAGGAGAGAATTCAAAGTCCCCATCTGCACACGGAGATAAATGCGGATCTGGCTGCTTCCTCTGGAAAGGTACACCAGAAACGCATTTGTCTGATCTACCTGTGACCTGGAAATCCCTCCCCGCTTGGAGCCGAGCCTCCCTTCCTGGACCGAACCAACGTACATCTCATATATATTGATGTCTCACGTCTCCCTAAAATGTGTAAGACCAAGTTGTGTCCCAAACACCTTGGACACATGTCCAGGACTTCCTGAGGCTGTTGCAGTGTGTCCTCAACCCCGCCTGAGGCTGTGTCTTTAACCTCGGGAAAATGAACTCTCTATGGGCCGAGAACCGTCTCAGAGATCCTTCTGGTTTACAGGAAGCATTCTCTCCTGCGAGTATATCAATGAAATCATGTGGAATTACAAAATGCCACTTTAGTAAAGGCCAAAGGAATTAGGATTCGATGTGCTTAAAAAACAACACAAAAATAACGTTCTATTTGTCAATGGACCATGAAGCCCACACCCCCTTTTGCACTGAAGATGTCAAATGGGACGAGAGGCCCCTCCTGAGGATGCTACCCTCTGACCCCACTTCCCAGAGTCCAGTTTCCTGCTGCTCAGGGAACAGCAACCCCAGCTTCACGGGGCTCAGGCCTCCAAACCCAACTCCCACCCATGCTGGAGAATCACCCCAGGGACTAGCAAACTGGCAGGTGCAACTCTCACCTCATCCCCTTAAAGGGGAAAAGGCACCTTCCCGCTCCTCTTCCTGCTGGTGGGAACAGGGGCAGGAGCTGGAGGGTCAGGAGTCGGGCGGCAGAACGGAAGCAGCCTGGGTCCCTGCTAGTCAGAGTTGGCAAATGCCAACCATCCCCGACATTCACTTTGCAAATAAATCCTTCTCTTTTGTCAGGTCCCTGGTTATAAGTTTGCACCCATAACTTAAAAAGAAAAAAAAAAAAAACCTCAGGTAAAAAAATCGGTGTTTGGCTGACGGTATTTCAATTATCTTGGGGCCTTGGGTCAAATGACGGCAAAACAGGAAACTGAACGCTGTTATTCAGAAAACTACCTTCCAGCGCCGTCTACCCTCCCAGGCTGTCACCTTATGGTTGTTTGTCTGCTAGATGATTAACAATAACTGCTCTGAAAACCTAGGTGTACAGAACAGACAAGAAGTCAGCTTGGGTTGAGGGGAAGCAGGATAAGACCCCCTTCCCCGCAGGATGGTGGAAGAGGAGGAACCTTCAGCACCTGGGTTTTCAGGATGCTGGATCTCTGAGAGCATCTCTCACAGCTCAAGTACAGCCAGACCCTCCTCTGACACAGCCTGTTCAGGCAAAGGTGGCACCTGCCCTAGAGACCCACAGCCCTGTGCGGGGCTCAGCTGGAGCTGAACTTGCCTCCCTTGGTAAGAGTCAGGGCCAGGGGTGGGGAGAGGAGAGAAGCAGCAGGCCTGAGGGGCACGGTGGAAACCATGCCGCGCTAACTCTCGTCTGATGTGCTCCGGCCAAAGCCACGCTTCTCGGAGGGAGTTTCCCTTCACACATCCGGAAATCATCAACATCTAGTCTCCCCACAGAACAGATCCTTCCCCAGGAGGCAGACGCTTGGCTGTAACACGGGGTAATGAGGGGCGCGCCTTCGTGCCCACTCTGTAGTGTTTCCTGTTACCTATTTTACCTTAAGCTACAAATGATTCCCGTTTACACGGGACACAGTGACACAGACAGCAAAACACATGAGATTCAGTGTGATCCCACACCCGTCACTGCTGACCTCAAGTGCTTTGTTCGTTTTGCTTCTAGAGTTTGTACTCTCTCCCGGGGTTCCAGGCCTGTGGATTCAACCAACCATAGATCAACATATTTTTTAATGTGTTTGTACTAAGCATTCAGACTTTATTATTCATTAAACAACTACTCGCATGGAATGTCCATGGTATAGCTGTTACGAGCAACCCTGACATGACTGTCTGCAGGAGGATGTGCATATGTCATATGCAAACACGATGCCATTTTATTGCAGGGACCTCAACGCCCAAAGACTTTGGATTCCATAGGCAGTCCTGCAGCCCACCCCCATGGGCACTGTGGAATGGCTATAATAGAAAATATAGAGGTTTTAACCAGTTATATACTAAATCTAATTGTTTGTTAAGAAATTAATGTGTATCACTTGTATTATTTGGAAGTCCTTCCTGGCCCAGAGACTTGACATGTTCTTATCTTTTTGTCCACGGATCTAGCCAATCCAGTAAGCTTATTGAACACAAATCAATTTTATAATTAAATTCTTACAGGAATCACACTCAATCTGTAAGCTGCTTTGGTTTTTAAAGTGAAATAACCAATAGTTTTGCCAACCAGCTATATCATAGAATAGGATAAAGCAGCCCCATGACACGCAAAAACATGGGGTTTCAAAGCTAACCAGTATAAAACACGTTACAAACCCCTAAATATGAAAACGTTTTACACCACAACAGATATTCCAGAAAAAAAACAGGATGTTCAAAAAAGCCCTTTGCAGAAAAGCACTTTCCCCTTCATTTTTCACACGGTTTCCAGAAGCTTGTGTTTGGCGATGACCATGAACCAGAAGTAGCCTCCGCTGCAACTACTGCCACCGCAACACAGAATATTAAGGCATTTAAAAAAAAGGACACAGCATATTTCCTATTGTTGAGAACAGGTAGAGTGTTATAAAAATGAGAGTGTTCTAAAGTCAACAATGTTCAAATTCTAGGTCTCCCGCAGATACTAGACGGTAACCGCCAAAGCTTATGTACCTGGCAACGTTCAAGGAGATCAAGTTCAGAGCTGTCACAATGCAGCACCATCCTCACGCGATTATCTCAGGCGGGTTTGAGGGCAAGTGCCCCCGTCACAGTGGGAAAGCTGCCCAGCCCAGCACTTCCTGAGATCACAGACCTTCACCTTCCCACATCTTCAATAGTTCCTTTACACCGGGAACCAGACAATAAAACCTAAAACACTTCCTCAAATCTCAAGACAGTCTTTAGAGCTCTTTTCCTTGCCCCTTCTCTTACTGAAAAAGCCTATTTTGTAAGCAACCTGTAGTGCTTCCCAGAGCTGGGGCGGAAGGAGAGCTGGTGTTGGGTAGACCGAGTTTCAAGCGTGGGGAGACCAGGAAGTTCTGGAGATGGATGCCGGTGATCGTGGCACCACAGTGTGAACACACTTAATGCCTCCAAACCATACACTTAAAAATAGAGTGCTATGTAATTTTACCGCAATCAACACACTGAGAAAACTCATCTATAATTACTGTCATTTCCAATATCTTGCACCCTGTAAGTTGCATTTGCTTTTGGAAATCCTCAGAGCAATCTTGAAAGACTAATACCCTAATCATCTCTGAAACGCAGGCAAAGTCGTTCAAGGGTTTGGTTATAGGAAAGTAGCTGGAAAGCAAAGCGCCCGTTAGACATGGCAGCCGTGGTAGCACAAACACATGGTAGGAAGATGGTGGTCATGCTACACACAGATGGGAAGGGTGTGGGGAGCCACAGCACCGGATACTCGGGAGGCACCTGGGCAGGAGCTGAGAATGTACCAAACGCGTTCGATCATGCAACGTTCACGGACCGTGAGTCCAGCCACCGCCACTGACATCCACTGTGGCCGGGGTGTCCTCTGCCACAGAGATACACACCCTGCCAAGGATAGTGTACAGATTAAACGTCAAAGCACAGACATGCTCAGGTCCCGCTGTTCACATAGAAGCAAACACAACACATTTCCCAGACCCCAGCAGCATGACTCTCCACTTGACTGCAACCCGGTCCCATTTATTCTCGAACCCATCTCTCCCGGACCCCACAGCATGACTCTCCACCTGACTGCACCCCATCCTGTGCATCCTTGCATCTGTGTCTCGGCCCTCACTCACTCCCTCACTTCCTCGTTGGGTCAGGAACCAAAAGTCCACTGTGTCCCTGGTGCACTGAGCTTTGTCAGGGGCCTCTGGGCCGCATGCTGGGACACGCAACTAGGAACTCCCAGTGCACACGTTGGTCTCCTGCAAGACGCTTGGCTCTTATGTGCGGGAGCCGGGAGCCGGCACCCACCCCTACAATTGACTGCACTCTTAGAAAAGTCACAGAAGGCCCCTCACCAACCCAGCAGCACCCTGAGGCTACATTCCACTTGCCTGCTGGCTCCTGAGCCTCCCACCCTGTGATGACTCGCTCCTTCAGTTCCCCACCTTGAATCCACTGGTTCCTCTCCTCATGGGCCTCTTTCCTGTCGTCTTCCTGTCATTTTCCTGTCAGCAAGCACATTTCCTGTCATTTCCCTGAAATGACATATTTCCTGTCATTTTCCTGTCAGCAAGCACATGTATCCAGCCTGACCTTGCTGATGTGCTCCAGCTGGCCCTGGACGTGAACCGCGCTGCTGCGGCTTTCCATCAGTGTGACATCTGCGAGTTACCTCCTGGGAAATGCCAGGTGATGGTAACATCAACCAAGAGGCAACGCTGAGAAGCAGAACGCATGGTGCGGTGCCCAGAACGTCACGTCCTTGAACAGACGCTCCGTGTCTTCTCCTCTTCTGCCAGAGCTTCACTGTAGGAAGGCGGCCATTCTTCCAGTGCTGCGACTTCCAACACCGGGGAAAGCAAGCTTCAGAAATGAACGGTGTCAAAGAGGCAGGACCCACCAGCGGCCGGACGACCGCAGCCCCAGCATTCCCCAGCCACCATGGCTGACAGCCCAGGCTCCAGAAATGCACAGCTTCAACCTTAGGAGAAAAAACCCTCCCAAGCCAACTATTATTTTCAACAATGGGATTGGGGAGTGGGGCGTTCTAACCCTGCCTCTCTCAACAGCACAGATCATCAGATCCCAGTTCTTATAGGATTGGGGAGTGTGGGGGGGGGGTGGTTCTAATCCTGCCCCCCTTCATAAAAAAGAACTGGGATCTGATGATCTGTGCTAGGTCAGTACTTTGCTTCCGCCACATGCAGTCATCCTCAGCACCAGGAAAAGTCAGAAGCATTGAGTGATGATACCAATACCAACACGTGCGGTTCTGACAGCTCCGGTAACTCGCTGCACAGATACAACACAACAGCAGTGAGATCCACGGACATCAGCAGTCTTCCCAACGACTGTGTTCCTGAATCTTCTGCGTTCGGAATAACGGTCTTCTTTGCCAGGGCTGAGCCATGCTTCCCTGTTGCCTGTCCTCTGCCTGCACCAGCTTCGTGCACGTTTCCGGGCAAGTGTTTGTGCAGGTGCTATCACTTATTTCCACAGCGAGAATATACACAGACACCATACAGAAATGGGCAACCCCATTAGGAGCTGTGCAGAGAGATCTAACTCATCAGATGTGCCAAATTTCTGTTGCCATAGAAATTTAACTAAACTAACGTTGCTATGACCTCATCTCTTACTGTGCCACTAAAGATCATCCGGGTTAGAGGAGTGTGCCTCTGCATAGCATTCAGCTCACGTTTACATGTCGGTTTTCCCTGAATATGGTTATGTGAGATAGAAATCAGTAAGATGGGGTGTAACATCTAGTGTAGGATCGTTGTGTCTCCTAGGCTCACACACTTCCTTTAAGATCCTCAGAATATGAAGTTTAACTCTGTCGACGTGAGTTACATAGTAACTTGTTTTGGATACTGTCTCTTTCACCATCTAAATATCAACACCAAAGAAGTTCTTGAGTTCCTTTTTAAATTGAAAGGAATTTACAAACCATAAAAGCCCCAATATTAAAGGATACAATTCAGTCTTTTTAGCACATTCTCAAAGCTGCACATCAACCACTAGTATGTAATTCTGGGACTTTTTCACCATGGGCCAAAGAAACCTTGAACCCATTAAGAGTCAGCACCTGCTCCTTCCTTCCGCCAGCACCTGGCAATCGCCAGCCGACTTCCGTTTCTCTGGATTTGCCCATTCTGGACATCTGTTGTGAGAAGAATCGTACAGTGCATGACCTTTGGCGTGACCTTCGGTGCTGACATCTTTCACGTCCAAGGTGAGTGGAATCTCACAGTGAGTGACCTGTTGACAGACACCTGGACTGTTTCTACTACTACAAATAATGCTGCTATAAAGATTCTTGCATAAGATTTTTTTTTTTTTGTAAAAATGTTTTCAATTTTCTTGGGCATATGCCTAGGAGTGAAATTCCTGGGTCGTATGGTGATTTCATGCATAACTTTTCTGAGGAACTGCCAGACTTTTCCAAATCAACTGTACCATTTTACTTCCCTTCCCACTAGCAATATATCAAGATTTCAGTTTTCCCAAATTCACCACCAAGTCACTGTCCAATACTGGGATTTTACCCATCCAGTGGTTGTGAAGTGGTATCTCAGTGGTTTTGATTTCCATTTCTAAGATGACGAATTCTGCTAAACATCTCACGTGCTTTTTAAGGCATTTATATGTCTTTCTCTGGAGAATGTCTATTCAAATCCTTTTTCCATTTTTAAATTGGATTTTTATTAAGAGCTTTAAAATATATTCTTGATATCAGGTCCTTATCGTGATAATGTATCCTGTTCTGTGGGTTGTCTTTTTACTTTAATAGTATTCTCCGAAATGAACATTTTTAATTTTGATACCGTCTTTTTCCCTTCAGTTGCTTGTTATAGCTTTAGACGTCTCAGCCAAGGAAACATTGCCTAATCCAACCTAACAGTTTCTCAAGGATTCTCCCCTGAAGGTGTCATGGGCTGAACTGTCCCATTCCCCGCCCCCCAAGATTCCCATGTTAAAGTCACAACCCCAGAAACTTAAAATGTCACTGTATTTAGATACAGGGCCTTAGCTTGGTAATTTAGGTCCCATAAGATCTTAAAAGTAGGGCCTGATCCAGTATGACTGGTGTTCTTTTAAGATAATTTAGACACAGTCCTTAGTGCTCCATGCACATAAGAGAAACCTGTGAAGACACAGAGAAGACGCCATCTACACAGCATGGGGTGAGGCCCCAGAGAATCCAACCTTGCCCGCACCTTGATCCCAGGCTTCCAGTCTCCAGGAAAAAGGAAATAAGATGCTATTGTCTAAGTCGCACGGTCTGTGGTGTCCGTTATGGTACCCAGCAGACTGACAGAATGGGTCTCAGTCAGCTCCTTACGTTGGATTCATGTTGAGCTTTGCTTGTACGGTGAGGAAGGGTCCAGTCCATCCTTTTCCATGTGGATACCCAAGTTGTCCCGGCACCACTGAGTTGTGAAAGGCAAAAAGTAAAGCATCCCTTACCGTCCTTTCTCCATCAACAGATTAGAAGATACACTGAAGAATCGTGGACAATTTTGTCAGTTTAAGCCAGTGGTTTTCAAACTTTTGGGTCTCAGGAACCCTTTGCACTTTATTAAAGAGCACAAAAAAGCTTTCTCATCAAGCCGGGGGTGGTGGCTGCTCATGCCTGTAATCCCAGCACTTTGGGAGGCAGAGGCAGGTGGATCACTTGAGGTCAGGAGTTCGAGACCGGCCTGGCCAACATGGTGAAACACCGTCTCTACTAAAAATACAAAAATTAGCCTGGCATGGTGCCGAACACCTGTAGTACCAGCTACTATGGAGGCTGAGGCAGGAGAATCGTTTGAACTCAGGAGGCAGAGGTTGAAGTGAGCTGAGGTCACACCACCGCACTCCGGCCTGCGTGGCAGAGCAAGACTCCGTCTCAAAAAAAAAAAAAAAAAAAGTAACAATTTAGTTTATTTTACAAGGATAAAGTCATTACATCTTAACACAGTCTTAAAGAAGAAACCATTTTCCAAAATAAGCAGCAGCGTGGCAACAGTTTGTGGTGCTGTGAAAACACCTAACATCTCTGCACCTCAGACAGCAGGATTCTCATGCCTGCATCTGCGTTCACTGGGCTGCAGAACCGTGACTGAAGTTTATGAAGAAAGTCCAACCCCATACTGATATACAATTAGGAAGCGGTATTTTCACTGTGTTTTCAGATCACTTTAGTTATTCTCTGCTGCCAAATGTAACAAGTGGCACTTCCGTACAGGCTGTCTGCAACACGGTCTGTGCTCTGCTCGTTGGACCTTTCTGCCCCAATTCCTTCTAAGTCGACTGGTCCGTCTTGCACTTGAATGGCTTTTACCAACACACGATTTTGTAATCACACATTGGTTAGATAACACTGATTCAGAGTTATGAGCAGCTTCCACATTTCGTTATATGTAAAAAACAAAACAAAACCAAACCAAACCAAAGCAAACCGCATCAATATCATTAATCACATGAGAAAGTGGTAGACACAAGATTTTTATATTTTAATATTCGCTGGAAAGCTCAAATGTCTATCATTGGGAATAATGTAAGGTACTTTCCTTGAGATGAAAGTCATTCTGTTCATTTTTCAGGCCACACCTGCAAATACCTCCATCTGAAGTGGCATCTTTTGTAAGTCATTCTTTATATAAAGGCGGCCGTTAGTGGAACAAGTGGTTCTGCAGGTTCATAGTTCAGAGGCACCAGTGCTCTCCCAAGAGATAACCATAAAATCCGCAGAAGACGCACCTGTGCACACTTCCTGTTTCTCACTCATAACATTCCAGAAGGAACCCTGAATCCCAATGCCACAGCGGGACTGAAGTTTGCTCTCACCCACACAATACACCCAGGGAGATCCCCCAGCCCCCACCCCGAGGCCCCAGCCTTGGTCCTCTGTCTGGTCTAGGAGGGCTCCTGCAGCTCCAGCCTAACAGGGAACAGAAGGCACCCACATGTGAGAAAGCCCTCCCAAGGCCTGGCGAGCACTTCTGTTTATGTGCCAGTCAAGTGCGTTTGACAATTCTACAGCCAGCTGTATGGCAGGCAGCGAGGTATCCAGCAAATCCTCAGGGCTCACGTTACTGAGGAAGGAAGGTGGACAGCGAGGTACCCAGCAAGTACTCAAGGCTCACGTTATGGAGGAGAAAGCCAGGCAGATAGTGAGGTACCCAGCAGGGTTCACGTTACCGAATAGGAAAGGAGGGTGGAGACAAGCGGGCTGGAACAGTCTGTCATAACCTTTAGCATTTACAAGGCTCGCTGAAGATTATCTGATTTGATCTTAACAGCTCACAAGATAGGCAGAGGCATGACTGTCTTCACTTCATAAAAAGAGATCCCGAGAACTGATGATGACCACGTGCTCTTCCCATAGGCTCCCAGAAATCATCCTCAGATCATCTCTCAGTTGTATACATGTGGTAATATCTCAGTCACGTCCCCTCTCTGCAGGGGAATTTTACTGCCGCCCTGCTGTTCCTTCGCACCCCTGCCCTCTCCTGCATTTCAGCCATGCCCACCATCCATGGGGAGTCTGCACCACCCCACCCCCGCTGCTGCTGATGGCTTGGGTCACGCTTACCTTTCATTTCCACCTACAGGGACCTGTTCTTCCTTCAAATGCAGCTCAAACTCACTCATTGTGTGAAGCCTTTCTGTCATGTGTAAAATCAGTGTGTGGAATGCTTCATTTAGGAGGTGCTTATGTTGCCTCATTGGCTGTGAGCAGGGCCCAATTCTGAGCAAACCAGGTGGTCCCCTCTCCCCATCTCTGCTCCAGTGCACTTAAAACAAGGATTCCTAGAAGCACCTTTTTTGTCCAATTCACGCATGAGTCTGCCCCACACCCTGCAGAAAAGCCCTGGTGGTCGGCGGTCAGGGCTCGGGACCTCGAGGTGGGTAAGGAGAGCTTAGTGCCCTCTCTGGACTTGTCGCTCAGAGACCCGCGGATGGAAGGGAAGAAACTTGCATCCTGTGAAACATCCAGGCCCTGAGACCCACTCAGGAGTGGAAAACGGGGAAGGAGCCTTGAACAGACCCACGGGAGGGTAGACAGCAGGAGTCACAGAGGCTACCAGGGAGAGAGGGAGGCAGGCAGTGAGGCCAGAGGTGATGTGGCCGGGAGGGAGTTGATGTGACCAGAGGTGACGTGGTGGGGGGATGACACGGCGTGGTGGGGGGATGACACGGCGTGGTGGGGGGAGGAAATGTGGCCAGGGGCAACGTGGCCAGAGAAGGAGACACGGCTGGAAGGAAGTGACAAGAGGGGTCTCCAGGCCTCAGACTGTGCCTCAATTATGGATGACATTTCAATTAAGATGTTGTATCTAACTTTAACGAAAAGTAGCAATTTAGAACCATTGTGTACATTTAAAGCACGGTACAAATAGAGCCCGTTTTCCAAACCAAAGAACAGTGCATTGAAGGAAAAAGGAATAGCTCACCGAAAACAAAACAAAACAAAACAAACAAAAAAACTAATTAAAGAAAAAATTCATTGAAGATCAGAAATAAAGAGATCCTACAGCTCTTCTAGTCCAATCCCCACCCTAACGTGAATGGGGGGAAAAAGGAAGTAGATTCTAGTCAGTCAGAATTAAAGGCAAAACCGATCCACTTTACTTTCTACTTGACAGAAAACAAGAAGCTCATCAAGGAATCCCTACAAACAATAGCTTTAGTAGTTCCCAAAATGCAAAATTCACCTACAAATTAAACCAACTGCTAAGTGTGTATAGAGTAATTTCTTTCATTATTGCCTTCCTCATCCCCAGGGGCTTTTTTAGACCTTGTTTCCCCCTAATTGCCTCCAACACCCAGGAAATTTAAACCCCACAAGTAAACCGTGTCTCGATTCATTCACAGCGTCCTTTGGAGCAGGCAGTCCCTTGCTCTAAGACGTTCTTGTCACCTAAGCACCAAGCACAGCCTGAGAACGCACAACACGCACTCACACAAACTCAGACAGACAACAGGTGAGATATGGCACGTGAGGAGGAAGACAAGATAAATGAGCTTCACCGTCACCCCAGATCCGACAAGAAGTGACACACGCAGCCTGTTCGGGTACAGGTGATTCCTAGAAAACAGCCAAGGGCAGAATTTGGAGAAGCAGCACCGCAGTCCAGGAAGGTCTGGGGGCTTTAGAAGGGAGGGGCGCCCCGACCAGGTACTGGGGGATTCAGAAGGGAGGGGCTCCCCGACCATGTGCTGGGAGATTCAGAAGGGAGGGGTGCCCCGACCAGGTACTGGGGCTTCAGAGAGGATTGGTGCCCCGATCACTTCCGGGGGGGTTCAGAGGGGAGGGGTACCCTGACCACGTGCTGGGACTTCAGACGAGAAGGCGCCCCGACCAGTTCCTGGGGATGGCAGAACAAGCCCAGGGTTCCGTCGTCACTTTTCACTCCCTACTCCCGAATCTCGCCCTGAAGTTGCAGCCAGTCCAGGTATTCATTTACCCATAAAATTAAGTATCTGTGAGTAACACAAGTCACTAATCCACACAGATCTGAGTCCACAAATACCTCCCAGAGACGCCACCATCCCTTCTGGTAGAAGAGCAGCCCAGCGGCCCACGCTGCTAGGAAGGGAGACTGTCTCCAGCCTGACGCTGCAGAGTCCTCAACACAAAGTCTACCTTCTGGAACCATGCCGTCTCCTATAGAAGCAACTAGGGGCATGTAGGGTTTTTTAAAATCTTTTTTTTTTCTTAAGACAGAGTCTCCCTCTGTCACCCAGGCTGGAGTGCAGTGGCTCGATCTCGGCTTGCTGTAACCTCTGCCTCTCGAGTTCAAGTGATTCTTCTGCCTCGGCCTCCCGAGTAGCTGGGATTACAGGCGCCTGTCACCACGCCCAACTAATTTTTTATATATTTAAGTACAGATGGGATTTCACCTTGTTGGTCAGGCTGGTCTTGAACACCTGACTTCACATGATCCACCCTCCTCGACCTCCCAAACTGCTGGGAACACACGCATGAGCCATGGTGCCCGGGCCATATAGCTATTTAAATTTGACTAAAATTAAATAAAATTAGAAGTTCTCATTTGCACTTCAAGCATTCAGTTACCCCCAGGCAGCCACTGACCAGTGGCTGGTAGAGATGTCACACTCCACACTGCAGAAGGATCTAGGGACGAAATGGCTCTAAGATCATCTCGACATCTTTATGTTGAAGCTACTGAAGTTTTAGTCTGATTATTATAGACATCAGCATTTTCCCACTTTAAAATGTCAGAGCTATTGCAATGATCAGCTCTGTGGCTTCCCAGCAGCTCTTCTCTTCCTGGACAGAGAACTGTAGAGCATCTGCACTCTGCCTCCACACTAAGGGATAGTAGAAGCCTCCGTATAAAATCAGGGGGAGAAAAAAAATGAATCCCTAGTCCGCCTCTCCCCCTATGATTTTGTGAAACTCCTCTTAATATGCAGAATAATTGCCAGAGTTACAATAAAGAAGCATCCCTAGACCAGGAAGCAGCAGGGAAGCAAGAGGAGGGAGATGCGAAGACCCTCCGTTCCCTCTGGGACCCCAGGCCCAGCCAGGACTGAGAAGGGCCGCACAGCCCGGCAGACCCGCACACCTGATGCGAACCATACACACGGCTTCCCTGGGCCTCGGTCCCCTGCTCTGCCCTCACTGGCCACTGTGGCTCTGGGTAGAGGCAGCTTCCTGAGCCCCAACACCCACAGCCAGTCCCCTCCTTGCAAGTCTCAGCTGTGCTTTGACTGCCTCCCTGATGCTTCTCATCATCATCTGCGTACCGTGTCCCCTCTACCCCACAGTCCTTGCTACCGCCCACCCCACCAGGGAGCCTAGCACACAGCAGGTGCCCGAGACGCCCCAACGGGCGGGCATGCCAGGGTAGGGCTTGGAGTTCCAAGGGCCATGTCCCGCATACCACAAGTGCCGCGGAGGCTGTGGAAGGGGTCCAGGTTTCAGCCCTGCACTCAGCTTCTCCTGGCCCCCGAGGCCAAGAACCTAGCAAGGGAGCGCAGCGGGAAGCTGGGTCCCAAACCCACTTCCTGCTCCTCAAGAGGAAGGGGGCCTCGGGGCACAACCCCACGAGCACCTTTCCTCCTGCCAGGCTGCCTGTCACAGCACCAACACCTTCACCGCAGGGAAACCCACCTCTGTGAGGAGAAAACCAAGTACCACAGGAGCCACGTCCCCCGCAGCGTCTGCTGAGCCCAATAGCGACAGCAGGAGCCGGGTCCCCACTCAGCACACACCGACTCGGAACCCGCCACGCACACCACAACACCGACCATCTTGAAGCTCAGCTTTGACTCATCAGGTCTCTCTTCCATGAAAGCTAGGCATGTCTATCTTCCCTGGGCTCACAGAAAGAAGAGTGACTCAGCCCCGAGTGTGAACAGAGTCAAGCTCCCACTAGCTGTACAGACAACCTCCCTTGCCCTGTCCTGGGGAGGAGCCAAGCGCAAATAGCCATCTTTTGCCCACATAGGTACGGAATTCAGTCAGTTCTCTCAATGGAGTTGTGACAGGTCAACTCCAGGCTCCTCAGTGCTCTGGAGTTCACCTCGGGCCACTGCACCTTTGAAACGTGGCTGTGGACTCCTCTAGGGTGCACAGTGTCACGGCCATTTCATTCAGATACTGCAGACCCCTGCCGTGGAGTCAGTACGCAGGACACCCCTGCCGGCATCCTCCGAGATGCTGCTGCAGCTGCTGTGATCTGAGAACAGCCATGCACAGGCATCAAAGGGAGGGCTTCTCAAATCTTTTCCAGGAGCAGTGGCTACAGCTTTGGAAGACGTTGCACTGAATCCTGGGTGATCGTGGCTTGGTCTGCAATCTAAACCTAGTTGCTGGGGAGACACACTCTGTTGTAATTGACAGAGGCTGTTGGTGGCAGCTCTACCAAGACCAAGAATGGCAACTAATCTGAGATTTACTATCCATACTTTCTATTTGATGTTTAAAAGGAAAGCATCGTGAAGTTCCAGTAGCAAGGAATTTTCTATAATCTATCACACATCAAGATATAGCAGAAATGTAGCTAAAATGTTCATAGGGTCTATGCAGAGGAAGAGACGGGTCTATTTCAGGAAAAGTGCTTGCTGGCTTTTAAGAAACATAGTGAAATCCCTGCCAAGTAAAAGATTGTTTATACTTTTGCTTTGGAAACGGAGGGAAAGTTCTTTCTTATTATTTGAATACATTAACTGTATTTAAGTGTTCTGGTAGATTAAGTATTAAACATTCAAAAGGAAGTAATTCTGTTCAGTCTATTTCATTCTTTAAATGAAGCTTTCAAAAACCGACAAATACCTGGCCGGGTGTGGTGGCTCATGCCTGTAATCCCAGCACTTTGGCAGGCCGAGGCGGGTGGATCACAAGGTCAGGAGATTGAGACCATCCTGGCTAAAACGGTGAAGCCTCGTCTCTACTAAAAACGCAAAAACCTAGCCTGGTGTGGTGGCAGACACCTGTGGTCCCAGCTACTCGAGAGGGTGAGGCAGGAGAATGGCGTGACCTGGGAGGCGGAGCTTGCACTGAGCCGAGATCACACCACTGTACTCCAGCCTGGGCAACAGAGCAAGACTCCGTCTCGAAAAAGAAAACAAAAAGTGGCAAACACCCCATTGTCTGCCCTGGCTGCGGCCATCTCCACGGAGTGGACAGAGCTTGGGAAAAGCTCACTGTGGAGGCCCAGAAGGCCGGGCCTGGCCTTTGCTCAGCAGATGAGCAAGAGGGTCAGCCACCCTAGGGAAGAAGCCCATATTTGCTATGTTACTGATGATATCCACATAAATTTCTATTTTGCCTCTCACACAGAACTGGGATCTATGTTTGAGCAAGCAGCTCATGCCAACAGTCCCTCCATGCCATCATTTCCCTGACCTCCCACAGAAGAGCCAGGCCAGGCAGCGTCCCCACACGGGGACTGGGTCCCAGGAAGATCCTGGTCCTACCCCTCTTCTCTCTCGTCCCTGCAGCACCCTGGCTTGCTGTGGAAGCCCAGCAGTGCTGGCTAAACCCACGTTCACCTGGGGCATTCAGGAGAAGCCTCTGTGCAGAAATCAATTGGGAAGTAGGATTGTGTGTGCTGGCAGGTCACTCGAATGGATTTGCAGAACTCAGTTTTCAACACAGGTGCCGCCACCAAGTCCCTGAAGACCTTTGTGGGCCTAGAGCCACAGAGCCATTTGAGGCACTCTCACAATCTCTAACAACCCTGCACAGAGGCCCTGTTTATCCAAAGGACCATAAAATTTTCCATGTAAACAAAGTTTGACATAATGAATTAAAAGTGAAGTCACCACTTCTATTTTCCATTAATCCATTCATTCAAACAAGTATCTCTTGAGCGTGTTCATCAAATACTGTGGAATTAGGATTTAGTCCATGCCTTCAAGAAATATACAGCACAGAAGAAAAGGTATAGCTTGTAACTAACAGTGGTGAATAAGCAAGAAATACACATCGCAGAAGGAAAAGTATAGCTTATAACTGCAACAGTGGTGAACAGGCAAGAAATAAACATCATAGAAGGAAAGGTAGAGCTTGTAACTAACGTCATAGAAGGAAAGGTGTAGCTTATAACTAACAGTGGCGAACAGGACAGAATCTCATAGGCTCGTCAGGAGCCACCGAGGAGGAAGCCATGATTCGCATCCACCTGCAGTAGATAAATGTTTCCCGGATAAAGTAACTTTTCTACAGTGATATCTGCTCCTTATTGTTTAATCCTCCTCGATAGGGTATTAAATTACCACTTTATGTGCTGCTTATATAAAATACATCATTGTCAGGGGAGGTTATAAAATAATACTTCACACAAGCTTGGGCTGTGAATGGTGCGAGGCAATGGGACGATGTGTTCCCGTGTTCTCGAGACGCAGAAGCGGCAAGACCGTGCTTCCCTTCTCCTCCCCACCGCCCTGTTCCCAGATGAGGGGCGGAGGCAAGGCCGCCGGGCAGTCCTTGAGCTGGCTCCAGGGCCACGACACCACGCCCAGACTCTCTGCGCCCCATGCAGAAAACACAGACTGTGGGGCAATCACCAATTTACCTAGCAGTGGGGAGAGTCCTTCATCAAAAGCCTGTGCTTCCAGGAGCCAGGACAAAGCATGAGCCCCTAGGAAAACTGTTCCGGGTGCTCCTGAAACCTGGGCAGAGTCACAGTCTGGCAGGAAGCACCAGTGATGCAGGTGTGCCCAAGACTGGGAGGATGGCCAGATGCCTGGAGACCAGACCGGCCTGCAGGAGATGACCACCTCTCTCTGGTTCATTAGAGACAGACAGTCTGGGCTTCACTTTTGTATGTGGAGTCTCACAGTACAGAAATGTCACAAAGGGATTAGACTTCGTATACCCCATTTTTTTAAATTTAAAAGACACAATTATTTCAACTAATTCTAAATCCAGCAAAGAAAAATAAGTATATAAATGCATGCCTCCAAAATGTAAACCACAATCTCTTTACCCATAGGAGACCCAAAATTTAGTGTACTTTTTCTTCAGTATGATCTCATTTTTTTTAAGCCATTACTGAGGTGTCTCCTCACTGCCCCATGAGGAGGTTCATGGGCTCTTCAGGGCTCTTTGCTGTTTCATCATTTTTTAGATTTAAGGGCAGGATCATTTTCCCACACTTGCTTGCTTCCCTGATCACCAATTTTTCACAAGGACATCATTGTGCCTCAGAAAACCTAGTAACTGAATTTCATTAAAAGTGAAAACGATAGGGACATGTTGGCTGCTATGACAGCATCCTCAGTCACCGAATCTCCCTGGGGGACCCGACACACCCCCAATCTCCTTGGAACCCCAGCATGCAGGTATCGCTGCGGCTGACAGGACTGACCCACCCTGGGGGAGGCATCAAAGCAAAGGGAAGAGAAGGCAGGTGACTCATTTAGGAAACTCAGGTGATCCACTCGAGTCACGTTTCTCAGGGTGTCAGGGTACCAGCTACATGTAGGGAACCTCCTTGGCCTGGCAGGTGGCAGACTCCTGGGACCCTCCTCAGACATGTTAATCAGAGAATCTAAAGACGGGCAAACTCTGAAAAGTATCTGTAAAGGAAGGACTTAGCTCTGCTGTGAGCCCACTACACGTGGGGTCACGCAGGATGCCGCTCCCAGCGTCCAGTCTCCATTTCACCCTCCTGGGAGGAACACCCGTCAAGTCACAGAGCACGGTCTTCAGCGAACACCTTCCTGCGCGACCTCCACTGTCGTCCAGCCCTGCAGGAGTAGTCGCCGAGTAGGGGAGACAAGTCTTTGCTCCTGACCCGGCCACCTTGACGCTGGGCATAAGACCAGCACTGCTACGTCTCTGGGGAAAGGAGCGGCCCTGGGCAGGAATGCACTTGGCAGCCCCAGGGAGGGACCAGGTGTGGAGGACCAGGCCTCTGCCCGCAGACACGTCAGCACAGCATCCTGGAGCAGAACCTCCAGCCCAGCTGAGCCTACAGATGGCTGCAACCCTGGACAGCATCTTCACGGTGACCCGGGGGACTGGGCCAGAGCCGCTCAGCAAGGCTGCCCTGAATTTGCAACCTGAAGAAGCTGTACAGTCGTACGTGTACTTTGCCTTAAGCCCCTAGTTTTGTGGTCACTTGTCACACAGCGACAGACAGTGGATGTGCACGGACTCCCAGGCCACGATGGCCTCTGCCGGCCTCACCCGGGCTGTCTCATCTGTTCCCGTGACATCACGTTTCTCAGAGCCAAAGGCTGCCAGGATCCCCTCTTTTCTTCACGACGTCGTTACAAGCTCACGATACAAACTGAAAAAAAACAATCTGTAAAACACAACGTATGACGCAATACAAGGGGAATGCCCAGGCACACACACACGCGAAACAGGCACAAGTGTGAAACAGGCACATGCACAAACAGGTGTACATGCGTGAAACAGGTGCACGCGTGAAGGTGTACACTCGTCAAACAGGTGTACATACACACGTGAAAGCACCCGACATGAAGGGCTGTCTTTGGGAGCCTAGTTTTTAGACATCTCCCTCACCCTTTTACATCTGCACGATCACAAACACAGCACACCACACTACTGAGGGGAAGCCCCAGCTTCTCATGGGGGCACATGAGGCTTTTTATTTATGCCACAGGTTGCATCACTACATTCTAGAACTGCAAGGCCCCCCACTGCCAGGACTGGGTCAGGTCCACCCTGTGCTCCAAGGACCAGGCCGCCTGCCAGCCCACACGGACCTGCCCCTCGGATGGTGCGGCTGCTTCTAAAACAGAGGCTCAGGCCCACCCAGAGACCTGCAGTACCTGTTATTAAATCAAGACTTGGCTGTGGGTAAACGTGAAGATTTTTATTAAACATGACTCTGCAACATTCAAAGGACCATAACTGAATGCTCCTTTCGCAGCCACGGCGTGTCCAGACGCTCATAGAGAAGGCCAGGGCGTGGGAACCCACGGAGCCCTGACAAGGCAGACTTGGAGCTGTGTGGCGCAGTTAGCACCCTTTTTATGCTGATACTTGCCTTTCATATTCAGATTAAAATAAAAAATACGCAAAAGTAGTTCACATTCTATTTCAATTCTCTATTTTTGTAGTAACTGGGCCCCTTTCCCTCTGCTTTCCCAGCCCAGTGATAAATAGGCCCAGCTGGGATTTGTCAAAGTCTGGACCTCTGTTGTAGAGTAAGTGAGGGGGGTAGGGAGGGGAGCAGGAGTGGAAAGGAGGAGTGGGGGATAGGGAGGGACAGAGGGAAGGAGAGAGAGAAACCGCCGAAGGCTGGAGGTAGGAGGGTTGCTCCCTGGCAGCCTCAGGCTCCCCGTTCCAAGGTAACTGAGCTGGCATCACGCATGCGGTGCCATCATATGACTTGGCTGACACACGCCAGAATTACAACAAAATGCTTCAGAAGACTAAGCACCAGCACCTTCAGATTAGGGTAGAGTCCCGGTTTCACGCTTGCCTTGTGTGACATTCTATAAATTGTAAAGATAACGCATTTTCTTACCAGCCATGCTGTTCCCCAAATACTAACTATAATAAAGACCAGACAGCATCTGAGTACTGAGCGTGTGTCAAGCCCCGTGAGGAAGGCATCATTTACTTTGCTAGAGAAAGAAACAGGCTCTGAGAGAAACTTCCTGAGGCCAGGCAGCTGTCTCCAAACCCACCCCGCGCCTCCTGACCCTGAACGTGGAGGACCCAAGTCATTTACGTGAATAATTTACCTACATGCATGTCAGATTGAGATTCAGCCCCCAGATCTAATCATCTCTATGCAGGAATGTGTCAGGAAGCTATACAATTCTATGAGTTCGAGCTGGGGGAACAAAGGCAGGCACCCTCGACACACATGTGGTGCGGAGGTACGCGCCCAGCACAGGGGCGGACAGGAGCAGGTCCAGCCCTGCCCAGTCACACGCCCACCCTGCCATGCCAGTGCAGGGGCCGCCACCGCGTCTCGGGGAAAAGCAGCTTCTCCTGCACAGGAATCTACCCTTCAAAGTGTGTTGCTGAGAAGGTTTGGACCAACATCTCAGAAATCAGACACCGTGTAACACGCTTATCTATACAGGCTGCCTATGTCAGGGAATCACCAATAATTCCCATCTCGCCATCAATTATTTCTGGTAAATACTGATTATTCTAAGTTAACTGAGGCAACACAAGAACAATATAATAGAAATGTCAGAGTCAATCAGCTCCACCTGCTGAAGAGCTGGGACTAATGATGAAACCTAAGGAATCCTGGAGAACGCAGCAGGACCCCAGACGCTGCGGACCACCCCAGCCTCCTTCCACAGGAGAGTTAGTCGTGGGGCAAAGGAACAGCTTTCAAGGAATCTCAGAGGTTCTCAAGGTCTTGAAAGTTGAACAGGAATTAAATATTTGCATCTGAGTCACACGAGCACATTAAAAGTAAAATTTCCTCTTTCCACTAGAATTATGAGCTTGCGGCGGCGACACTGGCTGTATCTCATGCTCGTGAGATGTTTGGGGGCAGCCGTGCGTCTCTGGTGAATCATTTATAATCATGAAAGAAGTGCTTGGGCCCTCGATCCAGGACCACAGACCCCACCAACAAGGGTCTAAACAGGACAAGCCTCGACCTGGAAAGGCTGGTGTCCGTGGGGGCTGGGAGGAGCACCAGGAAAACTCAGGGGCAAGCCCCACGCAAGCTCGGCATGTCCTACCCCATGCAGTCGGCATCAGCCACAGGGATCTTTTGTTGTTTTTTGTTCAGGAAGGAACATATTAAAAAGCCCGGGGCCCAGGGCCTGGACTCCTCAAAGCTCTCCACAGAGCCGGGTTAATTGGCACCTTCCCTCATGTTCAAGTCAACTATATATGGCTGCTGAGGGCATCTCAGAGCAGGTGCAACACTGAGCTTTCTTGCTGTCTGGGGAAAGCAGGAATTCCAGGCCTCTGCCTTAATACCTCCCCAGAGGCTCTGGCCCAGGTGAGCTCAACTTCTCCCAGGTAAGGAGCACAGACCAGCTTCCCCCATGCCCCTCAGGTCACACAGGAGCGGTGCAGGCCCTTGCAACTTGGCACGAGCCCTCACAACCCACCCTAGAGGCAGCAGCCCAGCCCTGTGGCCCCGGCCTGGCAGGAGGCAGCTGCTGGGGCCCCTGCTCAGGGTTCAGCACAGCGAGGTCCAGCCACAGCAGGGGAGACATCCACCACGCGGCCATTCATCTTTAACCTAAAACAGACACAGGAATGCGGCAAAGGGTTCCTTCCCCTGACAAACCCATCCTTCCTATTCTCATCTCTCCCTCCTTCCCCAGTACTGCACCCAAGGCCACCCAGCACTGTGCCCAAGGCCTGACTCCCAGTTCACAGGGAATCCAAGACAATTATGATTTTGAGAAACTGGGAGCTACATAGAAAATGAGTCGGTAAAGCCATTGTCCACTGATCCTCCACTCCACACAGCGGAGAACCGTCCTCAGGATAAAACCCACGGGGCGGGGAAGACGCGATCAAGGCGGGCAGGACCGCGGAGCCACAAAGCAGGTGGTTCGGAGAACAAGGCCACGTGAACACAAAGCTAAAGTGCTCCACAGCTGGAAGACAAAACACAGGAGACAGAAACACTGACCGTTTAAAAGAAAAAGAAAAAGAAAAAAGCCTCACTCTTAAGAGTCCATCAAGATTTAAGTTCTCAAGTCACAATGTATCAGCACAGACTTCTCATAATGCCTGAAACTTGGCACAGTAAACACGTGAATCAGTTCTCCCAAGTCCATCGTTTTCTTTGATGAGCCTCTTGAGTCTCAGGCTGGTTTCAAAGTAAGCCCTTTTCTGTTTGTTGATGATTTAATAATTAACATACGTGAAAACACATTGACTTCCAACTTAATCTGCTAACAAAATATTAATTACCACACTGGCTGTCATCCACAGAAAAAAACACAATCACCTTCTGGTTGTAAAAACATTAGAATTCGAAGCCACTTTGGCCATCTGAACAGCCCCGGCTTTTGACAAGGGCATTCCAAAGCTAATCTGAAAAACTAGTCCAGGCCATGATCGCTGGGGGGTCGGACTTGCCTCATCACCCTACCTCCCTTCTGGAATTAGACAGAACTTAGACGTTTAGTCTGATGGGAAACATTTACAATCTATTCTCTCCGAAGCTACCTGGAGGATTTCCTCCACATGACAAAGACTTGGTCTCCACAACCCCTTATCTGACAACTCTCTTAACCAACTGTCAATCAGGAAATTTTCAAATCTACCTATGACCTGGACACCCCTGCTTCCAGTTGTCCCACCTTTCCAGACCAAACCCATGTACATCTTACATTTATTTGATCGATTGTCTCATGTCTCCCTAAAAGCTATAAAACCAGGCTGGGCTCTGACCACCTCGGGAATACGTTCGTAGGATCTCCTGAGGGTAATATCAAGGGCCATGGTAACTCATTTGGCTCAGAATAAATCTCCAAATGCTTCACAGAGTTTGACTCTTTACTGACATGGTACCTTTCATGGGTATTCATCTGGGGGACTCACAATCAACCAGAGGCAGCAGTTGCCCACTGTGCAAAAGTCTCTGCAGGACTGAGCCTCTGGCACGGGGACTCCAACCCCTGAAGCAGCAGCTCTCCCACGTCCCACGGCCTGATAGACCTGCACCTCCCGGGCTTCTCATTTCAGAGTCTCAGCAACAAATCTACCAAACGTGATCAACATCACAGAATATTCCTCGGGGCTTTTGGCTGTTGTTTCTCCCCAAGTTTACTCTAGAACCAGAATGGCAACACTCGGAACAGGATGGTTCTCAGTCACCGACCCTCCTGGTAAATACACTGTCTCCAAGGCCCTTTCCCGCCAGTCACAGCTTCCTTCATGTCAGGCTCGAAGGCCACCTCCCCAAGAAGGAAACCTCTTCAATCCAGCAACCACAGCTCCTGTTCCCATCTAGAGCTTGTCTGCCAGGAAGGGAAGACTCCTCATTCCAGAGACAGCAGGTGCCACAAACTCAGGGTTGTAGCCACTGCGAAGGCAAACACTCATGAAATTAATAGACTTTTTCCTCCTTGGATACTGACGTTTCCTCTTCTGGAGGTCAGCCAAGGCCATCTGCACGAGTCACGAGCGTGATGGCTCCAGCCCCTCCTTCGGTGTCAGCAGTGTGGCTCCGCTCTGAGACCCCCTGCACCAGCCGGTCCATGCACCTGTTCCCACGACTGCTGTCAGCAGACTACAGTGATTCTAAAATAATCAGCAAACTGCGGTTCCGAAGGATGCATTTTAAAGAAAAATGTGTAAGTTTTACTGCATGAAATCAGCTACATCTTTTGCTACTCCAGAGGCTTTTTGTTTTGCTTTCCTCAAGGTTCTCTACAATGATCCTGACAGTCAAGGTTCCCAGTTACAGGCAGAGGGTTGGGCAGGCCGCGTCTGCTGTGTAACACATACAGAGGATCCACATCATAGGATTTTCCCTGTTCACCAACATCATCAGGACAAACTTTAAGCAATAATAATCTCCCTGTCTGGAAAACTGAGCTCACTTGAGAACTAATGCAACAAATGTGTTTGACAAAGTTGCAGGTGGACATTTTAGTGAATAAATCACTATTTCAAGGAGGATAAAGGCTCACTATTCAAAGGCATGTTTTTGTCAAGTTTTGTAATTTCAGCTTCATGCATTTAAATCATGAAGTGAGGCTTGTACCTGATACATTACAGAATCTCGACAAAATAGACAAAATTCCAATTCTGTACATTCTCTCTCATTCTTTTCCATATGCATAAAGATGGTGGTAATTTAAGTTGGCATTCCAACAGGATTTCTAAATTAAACTGTCTTCTACTTTAAACACTACGTGTTAAACATTACACATTCCATTGTTCAACATTTATAGCAGGGTCTGTATGGCCCGTTTTAAAGATTTCTTCCTCACTAAAAGCAAGCGTTTAAACAATAAATGATCTACTCTAAAATATTCTAGAGACAGAGATACATTTGGAGAGTGGACACACTTAACACAGAAATCCGCAACATCAAACAGGCACAACCGGCAGTGAGGGTGGAAGGGGCGCTATGTGAGTGCCCCTAAAAACACACACAAGCCTGGCTGCTTAAAAGGAATGAATATAGCTCAACACTCCCATGTGAACATTGATGTGTCTACTGCCTTACAGAATCCTCCTAGCTGAGCTGCAGGAATCTTCTTTGGAACCTTTTCTCACCTACACTGCCTACAGGTGCCCACTGGGCTCCCTGGGCAGTATCGTGTCTTTGTTTAGAATATCACAGTATTAGGAGATCTGTTAAATCCCAAGTCAGAGCCTTATCATAACTCAGACACCATCCCTCAGGGCTTGTGGGCCAACTTCGGCTAATGCAGGCTGCTCCACAGTGCCCTGCAGATGGGCTTGGTGCATCCACATGATTTTAAGATTTGGGGCTGCCGTTTTCTGCAGTCACAGATGCGGACTTACATATTCATCATGACTGAAGGCAGCACGTATTTTTATGTTCCTTCTGTAATGGTAATAATCATGGCAACATTTCCCCGATCCTTAAAAAAGCCTCCTAACAGTAGATGCATTCCACCCCCTTCCTTAAAATTAATAGAATTTACCAAACTAGGTGAAATCAGTCTTCATGAGAAAGTGAGAAATCAGTGTTCACACAATGGCATAGTAGCTGGGCATAGAGTATACGTCAACATCCCAAACTAAGCACCCATCACAGTTATTCCCAACTCGCTGGAAAGCTAGAAAAATTAGAAGGCTTAAAACATAATTATAAATGAAAATAACAAGAAACCAAAGTTTCTGAGGAGCATTTGTTAGCCAAACAAGGAAAGCCATTAACCAGTGCTGATTACATTGCATTTGATTACAGCAGCCAAAGACGTATCAAGAGGAAGAGACTTTTAAACATTAGTCTTTCAGTAAGAATGGTTGCTTAACAAGTTCAGACTACTGGGCTACACCAATCATCAATTAAAAAGCAAGGCAAACGAGTGAGAGTCATTTTCCTTAATCCTTAACGTGTCGAAAATTACCACATTGGTCAAGCTGGTCTCCAACTCCTGACCTCAGGTGATCCACCCACCCCGGCCTCCCAAAGGGCTGGGATTACAGGCATGAGCCACCATGCCTGGCTGAGAACTGTTTGACAGTGGCTGAGGGGAGGCTCCTGTCCCTTCCTGGGACATCCACATCCCACCTAGTTTCCCATACCGACTGTGACACTCGAAGCATCACAGCCAGGGCAGCTGCATCCCCACAGTTCTCTGCACTAACACCACAGCTGCGCGCGCAGCCATAGCCCTGGAGCTGCCACTCAGCCTTATCGTGCTGGCACAAGCACAGCAGAAACTAACACGACCCCAAGAGGGAGGAGTGGGGACCCAGGGGAGTGAACCAGGAGGGAGGAAAGTGGCCCAGGGGAGTAGGGAGGAGTGGGGGCCCTGGGGAGTGAACTATGAGGGAGGAGTGGGGGCTCAGGGGAGTGAAGAAGGAGGGAGGCATGGGGGCCCAGGACAGTGAACCAACAGGGAGGCGTGGGGGCCCAGGGCAGTGAACCAGGAGAGAGGCGTGGGGACACAGGAGAGTGAACCAGGAGGGAGGAGGGTGGAGTTCGGCCCAGCGAGTGAAACAGAAGGCAGGAGTTCGGCCCAGGGAGTGAACCAGGAGGGAGGAGTGTGATCCAGGGAGTGAACCAGGAGGGAGGAGTGTGATCCAGGGAATGAACCAGGAGGGAGGAGTGTGATCCAGGGAGTGAACCAGGAGGGAGGAATGTGGTCCAGGGAGTGAACCAGGAGGGAGGAGTGTGGTCCAAGGAGTGAACCAGGAGGGACGTGTGTGGTCCAGGGGAGTGAGCCAGGGAGGAGGAGGGAGGAATGTGGTCCGGGGAATGAACCAGGAGGGAGGAGTGCAGTCCATGGGAGTAGGGAAGAGTCTGGTCCAGGGGAGTCAACAAGGAGCCTTTGGGGGTAGCAAGTTCACACACCACAAATACCTCCCAATCCATCCGCGTGCAGGGAGGGGCCGGAAACCACGCAGGAGCTACAGCGCTTTCTCCTCACAGAAGAGGAGTAAGGATATCGAATCATGCATGAAATCAGAGCTAAAGTTCTACCACGGTGGGGAGACGCTTCACAGACCCAAATGGGTGCAAAACAAAACCAATCATACAAGATCAGTGGATGGAACGGGATCAGAAATTTAAGCCTGTAACAAGCTTTCAGAAAAAACTTCACTTGATCTGCAAGATGACTGCAGCTCTGCTTGATCATTTCTGCAAATGTCTAACTCGCGATGAGCCATCTCAGAGCCCTTCAAGAGGAGTAACAAAATCAAAACGCCAAGGCATCCTCCGTATTTTAGATAGCCTGCAACAGTATGGAAATGAGCAGCGGTGCCAGAGCTTTCAAGTTTGTTTGAAGTAAATTCCAGCATGAGGGCAGCATCTTTCTGGCTGAAGCAATGAGGTAGGCTCCTGCTCACCGCATGGGAGACCAGCTTTCAGCTAAGCTGCTGGCAAGGGTCTGCAAACCACGATCCCCCACCGAGCCTTGGCCAGCGAACCAGAAGTGATTTTTACACTTTGACGTTTTCACAAAAGAAATATATGCAGAGACTTCTGTGGCCCTCAAAGCATAACACGTTGCCTACTCTGCCCTTTACAGGAGCTTCTAGCTTTGCTGTCAGTTACAAAGTGTTTCTATAAAATAATGTCACTGATTCTCAAGCATGCCAGCAAAAGTCACACTTCTCAACAACCCTCAATGGAGATGCACCATCCTGTGTTTCACACAGATTTTAGATTTTTAAAAGCCAAAATAAGGGAGGTAATTCAGCTAAGTATTATAGTAACACAATTTGAGATACTTAATGATGTGTGACAACAGAATACTTGGCATTCCTGTGAGGCAATAAACTAGCTCAAACACAAAATAACAAATCAAAGCATGTTTTGGCCTCTCAAAGTGATCAGTGAAATTGGAAATAACATTCAGTTAAATGACACTAAAAAAAAAAAAAAAAAGCACAAACAAAACAAATACTACTACACCATCACTCCTTAAATTTATTTAACTACTGCTGCCAAATAAAATGGAGAGACTTCTTACTGCAGGGTAATAATTGGCCATTGTCATCATGAAATAGACCGCTGTGCAGGCTCAGGCCCTCCAGCCCACAAAGGCAGGGGGAGGGAGGAGAAACGATGGCCAGAAACAAAGGGACAGGGCAAGCATGACCTAGTCAGCAATTGTACCCTCCCACCTTTCTTCTGGACTTACAATTTTGGAGCCATCTGGGTTTACCTTCCTATGTCCATAAGTCAGCAAGTTCTCGAAGCCAGAAATCTACAATGCTTCTGGCAGCCAAGTCCTCTCGGCCTTCCCCCCATGTTTTAGGGCCTCATCAGCTCACCCCTGGATAGTATCAATGGCCTCGGAGCTCCAGTCAACCTTGCACTCCACAGACTCAAGTATGCCAAGAGCCACTCCAGGCTGCCACTGCCATGACCAAAGGCTTTCAGAGACAGTCGCCAGCACTGCACAAATCCATGTGGCTTCACCAGGCGCAAAGCGGCTCCAGCATTCCATCCAGTCTGTCGCTGCTACCATAGCTGTGAGTCTAGGATGTGTCAGGAAGGGAAGGAAGACACCATGTACATAATCTCATTTAAGCTTCAGTGTCACAAGGTGGATTTTGTCGTGCCCGTTTTATGGATCAGGAAAGTTTTAAGGAGGGCAAGCACAGGGCCCTGCTGACACAAGAGCAAGACCCGCAGAGGCCTGGGCATGACCCCCGCCCCACGCTCCCTGGGTCCTGATATCCACTCCTCCCCCGTGGGAGCCTGATCCTGGGTCTGCCTGAATTGCTACCATTCCTAAGACACGACTCACGTCTGTCCACCTCCTCCTTTATCTGTTTCCCGCAGCCCAGAGGCGTGTGTGCTCTTCCATCCAGACATCACACTTCAGCACCTGCATCTGACATCACTTCAGCCAAAAGCTTCTCTCAAACCTCCCCCACACCTGCCGGTCATACAGGTCTGCACCCATCACCTTTCTCACACGAATTCTCACATATTCCTGTGTAGCACCATCCAACTGATGATAGTCTGGGAGGAGGAAGCTTTGTAGATAAGTCCACGTTCTACTTTGCTCCCAGCCCTCCGTCTTGCGTCTTGCATGAGGCAACCGATTAACAGCAATTTCATTTCAGCACAACATTTCCATTTGAAGAAACGCAGAGCATAGGGCTCTGGTCATAATTAAAAGCTTGTTTCATTTGTCATTTGAAATTCCATGTACTGCTGCAACAGCAGCACCCCCTCCTCGCCAGGCTCTGCCCTAAGGACATCTTTCTTCCAGCGCTCGATTCCCATCAGAACCCTGGCAGTGAGAGCCCCGCAGGTTTCCCAGCGCCTCGGGCTGCGGCTTCCACGCTGGGCCGGCACTGACAGGACCGGAATGGTGCCCCCAACAACTACAGGATCGGAAGCTGGTCGACTGCTCTGTAGGATGGAGACATGTTAGTAATCCCCGACATTTCCACTGACAGGCTGCTCAGGTAAACTGGGAAAAATCCACAAACTAGAAAGAATCCATGGGGAGGAGCACTTCTGTCTCCAACCTGGCAGCAAACGGTGGCTGTGCAGACGATCTCTTCAGGAAAACTATCGACTGTATCTCAGGTCAACAACAGCCCCGCTGAGGGCCAAAAAATCAGCTCCCCCTGGCCCTCACTTCCTAAGGGTCAACCCTCCCAGGCCACCTCTCCTGGAAGATCAGCTCTGACGCACCCACGACGGTCAGGAACCGGCTCTGGGACACATTTCCCAGGCTCCTGCCCACCGCCCTCTCTCTTCTTCCTCCTCCATCTCCCTGTTCACTCCCATCCGCCCTCCCCCTTTTGCTTCCCTTCTCTCCTTTCCTCTCCCTCCCTCATTTCCTTTCAGCCCTCACCTTCCTCACTGCACTTCCCTATGCAACTCAGCGGACGCATTCTCAGGTCAGTAGAGTTTTCTTTCACTCTGTTTCTATTGCAATGATCATTCTTAATGAACAGAAACCTGTTTCGGACCATGTGGATGCCACCTCCTGACCAACTGCTGCCCCGCGGCTCCGTGTCCACTCAGTGACCTCACGGCGCAGGTGCCCAGCAGTATGGCTGTGACCAGGGGTAGCAACATGGGACATGACAGAGGTATCCCAGCCAAGAGGCCCTGCAAAGCCTCCCCAGCAAACCGGAGCAAGGCCCAGGGCGGTAGGGAGAGCGCCGTGCTCACGATGTAGGCAGTTCAGCTTCCGCAAACTGTCCATCGACTGCAAATTACTTTGTTTCCATGGTTACAGAAGAACCATAAGCATTCTGAAATATGTTCTTGGTTTCATGTTTGCGAAATCTAAGCAACATTTTAAGAAAAATCACTGAATTCTGCCCGAGGCTCTAGGGGTGTTTTCCTCTCTGAAAGGAGCCCCTTCCAGGACTTGGGATTGAGTGACAGCCTTCAAAATCACGGTTATCCTGGTGGTAACAGGGAACTTCTCAGCCCGCCGGGAGCTGGGGCCCTCTACAGCCCCCACGGTTCCAGACGCCAGTGTTCTAAGAATCACACATGTGCAGATAGCAAAGCTTGCTGCACACACGCCAGGTGCTAACAAGCCCCAAACGTCTCACTCATACTTGCTAACCACATCGCTTCTCTCAGCCTCCGCGGCGTTTCACACTCTGCCTTTATATAGAGATGAACCATGCGTCCTGAGCGCTACAAAGATTCAACTCCTTCCGGGCAGAGGGGTGCATCTTTCCATCACGGGGTCCTCACTCCAGCTGGCACAGGATTTGCAGAGTGGGCGAGTCTAATGTTGATGACACTTTCTCAATATTCCCTTCACACCCCTCCAAAAACAAGAGTGCTGCCAGCTTCTTACCGACGTTGTAATGAGCAAAATATTTTTCTCTTATTTCTCACTTTTTAACGTTATACTAGTGAAGAATGTGACTCTGCATGTACACTGTAAGCACCCACACCGTGAACATTCTGCCCTCCTGTGACTGTATTCACAGGTCACAAGGACAAAACTTCTCCATAGTAGCCAGAATATATATATATATATTTTTTAACATGACTTCCACTCATCTTAAAGTCACAGATGTGGCTTTTCCTTCATAAAAAGATCCAAATGATACACAAGCCAGGTTTAATAAACACATTGGTCCAGGTGGGAAAATGACCCCTCAGTCTCCCTCCCCTCAAAGACCAGGGCAGCCAGGAAACTGCGCTCTACAGTAAATGACAACCGGCAGGATTCCCTAAATAAGCAGCCGGAAGATTCCCATCTCACAGAGAGCGGCTTTCAAGACTCAAGATGTCCCCGCTCCCTGAATGTCTTACAAAGAACAGACTACCCAACTGAGGACTGAGGCAGTAAAGAAACATGTTTTCGGCCGGGTGCGGCGGCTCACGCTTGCAATCCCAGCACTTTGGGAGGACAAGGCAGGTGGATCACAAGGTCAGGAGATCGAGACCATTCTGGCTAACACGGTGAAACCCCCTTCTCTACCAAAAATAAAAAAATTAGCCAGGCATGGTAGCGGGCACCTGTAGTCCTACGTTCTCGGGAGGCTGAGGCAGGAGAATGGCGTGAAGCTGGGAGGTGGAGTTTGCTGTGAGCCGAGATCGTGCCACTGCACTCCAGCCTGGGCGACAGAGCAAGACTCTGTCTCAAAAAATTAAAATAAATAAAATTTAAAATGTTTTCAGCAAATAGCATCATCGACCCACAAATGAGGTACCGTTTTCATTCTAGGAGGGAAACACTACAAAGTACGTACATTTTAGCCCCGTAAGTGAATTCTTTGGGCGTTCCTGTGTCCGCTATCAAATGCAACACATCACCCCAAAAGGCAAAGTTCTATAAGTCACATCCAAAGAGGGGAAAAATCATTCTAAGTTTTAGCAATCCAGTCAGAACCTGATCCAGAGAAGCCTACTTGTTCCAGACTCTAAGCAGCAATATATTGCTACAATGTAATGAAAACAAAGGGATGATTAAGAAAATTTCAATGCTAATAAAAGACAAAAACGTAATTGGATTTATTCTACTCTAGACAGAGCAGCCGGGCAGTTCACCCATACGTTATGAACGTTGCTGTTTATCAGCCAGGGTCCAAACTCTGTCAACAAGGCTTGACAGTAAGGGCGTGATCTCCACTCACTGCAAGGTCCACCTCCCAGGCTCAAGCGATTCTCTTCAGCCTCTGGAGTAGCCAGGACTACAGGTGTGCAGTCAACACGCCCAACTAATTTGTGTGTTTTCAGTAGACACGGGATTTCACCAGGTTGCCCAGGCCGGTTCCCTGGGTCTCAAGCTCCCAGGCTCAAGCAATCCACCCGCCTCGGCCTCCCAAAGGGCTGGGATTACAGACGTGAGCCATCACGCCCGGCCCTTTTTTGTTTTCTTTTCTTTTTAAGTGACTAATGTGCTTCACAGTCTTGTAGGCATTTAAAAAAAAAAAAAAAAAGAACAAGCAAATTCTGTAAGGGAAAGAAACCATTAACACTTTTTACACACTTCTCAAAACTCAAAACTGAAATGCTAAGAATAAATATATTTTATTCACAGAAGCAGCATTCTTAAAGTTCTATAAAAGTGATACCATGGACACCACCACATCACAGATGAGCGTGGCAGGACTGCTCAGGTTCAGAACACATTCTCAACAGTCCTCTTGCCCCTTTCCTCAATGGGAACACTTTATTCTGTCTTTTATTCAAATTAAGTATCTTGCGAGGGAGTTGAAGAAAACTGCATAGCAGATTTTAAAACTTCAATGCTTTTCTCAACGTTCGCCACATTCTAATGCATTTTACTGACTACACGGCCAATAAGCCTAAAGCTTTTTGCATCGGTAAAGACAATGCTCCTTGTAGCAATAGGCTTTTTCTTTTCTATACAAAGATCTATAACTTAAGCTAGTAAAATGGGCATTTCACAAAGATTTTGCACAATTCCTAGCACAGATTTTAGCAAAATAAAACCATTATCTTTCCGCAATTAAATAAGCAAGCATAGGAAACTGCACAGTTAAAATAACCATTCCATTATTTTATATAAACACAAATGAGAGAGTAGAGTATGCTTTGAAAAACAGTATTTCCATATGCCAACGATGAAGCAGAAGACAGTTCCTCAGCCTCATATGACATTTGACAACCGAAGTACTCTGGCCCAAGCCCAGCCCGGTTAAATGAAAATGAAGTAAACGTGTGAGTGACCATGGTGGGGCACTCTGATAGCCACAGTCCAGGAAAGAACAGCTAACATCTTTCTTCTTCATGGGAAAACCGAAACATACTCGAGAGACCTTGATTCTTTAAAACACAGTCTGCCCCAGTACTAACCTTAAGCTCCCAACGATCAAGATTGCTATAACCACAGAGGTGTTTTTCCAGGCCCTCGAAAATCACGGACATGGTACATACACAACGTTTTCAAACACTCAATGCAGCCAATTTGTTAAATGTGCTGTGATACCGGAGGTCTTGTGCAGGACCAGAAGCGTCGTAGCCTGGTTACCTGTCCTGGTGTTCAATGCTTTGCATGTGCAAAACCTGCTGTTACAATTTACTGGGCTAAATGTGATTCCGTTCGTCACAGAAGAGAGCTATGACATTTACTTAATTCCACGCACAAATTCTCAGGTTCACGTTCCACGAGTGACTGCTCTGTCCACGAGACAGCTGAGGGAAGACCCAGGAAAGGCCTGGGAGATGCCAGGTGCTCACAAACTGGTATCCGTCTGCTGCTTCTGGCTTAAAGGAAAACAGACATAGAAGAAACTAAAAGGGCTCACTACACCTAATATCACAATGTTCTCAACTTTACCTTAGCCAAAAATAAAAGCGGAAAAGTAAAACTACTCCAGGGCATGATTCCAGGGCTAATCTGAAACATGAAATATTTAGAAGACAAAGCTCATTGTGAGTGCAAGTAATATACACATAAAACACTGGTTTCACAAAACCCAGTCTTTGCGATTGCTTTAATAAAAAGTAAAATTCTCATGAGGATAGCATACATTAACTGATTTTCAAATGAAGGGACTGGTAAACTTCAGGGCATATGATTTCTGCCACACACGAGGGGAGCAGTGAGAGAGAAGAGCTAGGATCAAGTGTGCTGAAGCTGTCCTAGGACTGAAATTCAGTTTCTGCCAAAACAAAAACACAGGAGGCTGTCAACTTCGATAGCAAGCTCTGCTTGAGAGCGTCAAGATGCTAAAGTTGCAAAGGAGCTTCTCCCTGTATGGGCACGTGTGATCCTTGCGAAAACATAGCTCAGCATTATCAAAAATCAGGAAAGAACACAAGCCTTCCAGACATGAAATTCAAGAGCAGAAGGGAGCAGAGTGCAAGCTTGCTCGGCAGAACTGTTCCCGGACAACAGCACAGACGACGTCACAGGGAGGGCAGGGCAAGCAACAGCAGCTTCCGTCTCGCCGCAAGCAGGGCCTGAGCCAGGGGAGCAGTCTCCTCCAACCTGACAAGGAGGTGCGAGGAGCCACAGAGAAGTCAATTCAGGGCCCTTTTCAGAAAGGGGCAACAATGAGAAAATCTGGTCTCACCCACCCCCCACCTGCCACGGTAACAGCTAAACTCGCACGTGCGTCTGTCACGTTCCCCAACCCCTCTTGCAGGTGCTCTTCCTGCACCCGGGTGCCTGTCTCCGTGCTGCTCCTGAGGCCACACCTGTTGTCATCCACTAGTGACCGGGAATTCACCTTTGTCCGGGAGAAGCAAAGGCAGAGTTCACACACTCCTGTACAGGTTTGCTGGCCGAGAATCTAACTGCACTGTCCGATTCCAGATGTGCTGGTACCAAGGAGAACGTTCGATGCCCGGCATTTATAAACGGTTATCAGTGGGTTCTCCTGGGACTCCCAGACGGCCGCATAAGGGACGGAGCTGTTGCCCTGCTACCCCGAGCCAAAGCAAGGCTGAGAGGCACACACCACAGGCCACATCACACTCGAGCACCGACTCTTGACCGTTGCTCGTTCGTGTGTTAAGAGTTCAGGGAGCCGGGCGCGGTGGCTCAAGCCTGTAATCCCAGCACTTTGGGAGGCCGAGACGGGTGGATCACGAGGTCAGGAGATCGAGACCATCCTGGCTAACACAGGTGAAACCCCGTCTCTACTAAAAAATACAAAAAACTAGCCGGGTGAGTTGGCGGGCACCTGTAGTCCCAGCTACTCGGGAGACTGAGGCAGGAGAATGGCGTAAACCCGGGAGGCGGAGCTTGCAGTGAGCTGAGATCCGGCCACTGCACTCCAGCCTGGGCGACACAGCGAGACTCCGTCTCAAAAAAAAAAAAAAAAGACTTCAGGGTACAGGCGACAGGCCTGATCTCAGCCATGGGAAAACAGTGACTGCCCACAAGTCCCGTATCTAAGCCCCGACTTGCCCATCCATCCTTCCTTCAGGAACAATGCCCACCTCACAGTGCTGCCATGAACGCTAAGTCAGCACGTACATACACAACCAAATTCATTGCAATTGTGCTTTCTACAACAAGTTAATACAACCAGGCGCTATCATTGAGACTGAATAACCAATATTAGAACAGAAGATCAGGCCAGGGATGGTGGCTCAGACCTGTAATCCTATCACTTTGGGAAGCTGAGGTGGGTGGATCACTTGAGGTCAGGAGTTGCAGACCAGCTTGGTCAACATGACAAAACCCCATCTCTACTAAAAATAAATTATCCAGACATGGTGGCACACACCCTGTAACCCCAGCTACTAGGGAGGCTGAGGCATAAGAATCACTTGAACCTGGGAAGTAGAGGTTGCAGTGAACGGACATCGTACTACTGTGCTCCACACTTCCAGCCTGGGCGACAGACCAAGATTCTAGTAAAAAAATAAAAGGTCAAGATGAAAACTGATTGCCAAGGTCCATGTTCCATATACTTCAAACATAAAGTTCATTAGCTGGTACTTGATCAAGTTGTTGATTTCTTCATTACAATCTTGTATATCCTTCTAACACGGCTCAAAATGTTTACATTTGAGCACACCTCGAGTATAACAAAAAATAAAGTGCCTATATTTCATAAATGAGCAAGTTCCAGTAAGACTGCATCCTGCTCTAGTTAATCCTTTGACAATGTAAAACTGAACCATCCTGACACAGTACTGACACATGGTGCAAGAAAAATGACCTCCAATTAAATCGCTAGATTTAGAGAACACATAAATATAGTTTATCACTAATTCACCAGCGATTAACAAGATTTTAAAGGAAGAAAAAGTATCGGGACTGTAACTAGGAATAAAGGCAAAAATAAACTAGAGAAATTAGTCACGTTTAAATCAATACCCTTTCTGTGGGGCCGTAATAAAGTATACACAACAGGTGTGCAAGCTGTCATGCTAAACTGTCACCAAGCTCTCTATGAAGGTAGTAAGAGCGTCCCAAGTCACAGAGCCTCATATTCCTATTTAAATGCTACACAGCCAACACCACACTCGGCACGCAGTGAGAACTCTGAAAGCTCTGAGGAACGCATGATGGGATGAAGGGCCCCAGTCCTGCCATCACCCTGCTGCTTATTAAAAATATAAAACAAAGCCCTGCCTTCAAGGTGCTCAGATCTAACTAGTACAAAGTTTTGCTTTTGACAAGTTAACTACGAATGATGAAGACACTCAACAGCTGTGCGAAATGTAAGGCAACCTAATAAGAGGAACTTGGCTGAGACTAAACCCAGAGATGGTTTTTTAACCACAGAAGAGGAAAGAACTGAAGAACCTTACAGAAAGTTGACAGCAATTTCTGTTTCTCTATGGTACAACCTGGAATTTACCTTTGAGACAGACTGTCCTTCTGTTCTGAAAAATCAGATTATTCTTGCAATCCTCCATCAGGACTGAAATTCCCAAAGACATGGAAAACCAAGTACTAATTTTAAAACCCCCCCAAAAAACTACCCATGATCTTAGATGTGAGATTTAATATTCTCAAATTCCAAATTTGGAAATATTTTGCACAAAGTCCTTATTTTCCCTGTTTACTTGAAAGCTCTCTATTCTTTTGTCCTAAACATCTTCTTTCTCATCCTTCCAAACAGTATCTGAAGATGAACTTACATATCGTTTTCAATGTTAACAAAGAAGATACTACATTTGTCATGAACTGTTTATATTCACAACTCTAGGAGAGATTTTGCTACATCGTGAGGAATAACACGAGGCAGTAAATACGCCACGAATAAAGAACAGTAGAAAGTGGACACATTTCCTGATGAGTGCCGATTTCTCATTGAGCTGCTGACAAAGTTATAATACAGAAAGCTAGACAGCTGCTATGTTAGTTCTACCTCACTTAAGTGACCGAGTCATTGTTGTTTCGGTTCCCTTTCTCGTCTGGGGATGAGACACACCTCACAGAGCTGTTTATGATTTCAGGAACACACACATCAATGAAGTGACTGTTCCTAAATCGTTGCAAAGGATATAGCAACCTGCCAAATTTCAACTAGGTTGCAACAAACAACTGTTTTCATCCTACACTCTCCGGTGCCAGCGAGATGGTGTGTTCTTGGATCCCTGCGGGAGCCCTATTCCTGGTGCCATAGAGCGCACACACACATTTACATCCACATAGTGTACGTATATGGTACACTGTAACACGTGTACCTGCATAGAGCGTACACACATCCAAATACGTAGAGTGTACATAAGTGCACTACATGCGTACAGAGTGCACACACATCCAGATCCATGTGGTGTATATGCATAGAGTGTACACACATCCAAATATAGTGTACAAACAAGTTCACTACGTGTTTAAAAGCATAGAGCATACACACATCCATATAGCAAATGTACATAAGCTAACACGTATGCGCATGCATAGCACGTACACCCATCTATATGCAGTGTACACAGGTATACTATACCTGTATGTACATGCATATGGCATACACATGCACATCCGTACGTACATAGGTATGCTATTTGCTATATGTATACACGTGCGTATAGCATACACTCTTATCCAAATGTACGTAGGTGCACTACAGCATGCATACACATGTGCAGTGTACACATATGCACATGTATACAATGTATATCAGTACACTAACGTATAAAGCGTATACACATATGCAATAGTGTACATACATATGCAGCATATGTATTAGTGTGTACATATCCAGAAGTTTATTCATTGTGCATAGTGTACATGCATGCTTGTGTGCACATATGTATATATACTCTGCAGAAATAATGTGCACATACCCACATGATGTACGTACACAGGCATGTATATGGCATTAAATACATGCATGTATGTACACATGCAGAACAGATAGGTGTCCAAGTGCGCATATAACCATAGTGACCATAGATACACATACACGTGTACATGCATGCCTACAGCATGCACGTATGTAGGACACAAATGTAGTGTACATACCTATACATTGTAAATACATGCACAGTGGAAATACACGTAGTATGCGTACACCACATACACACATGTACATTTATAGAGTACACATATACCGAGACCCAGAACGGGTCATGAGTATTAATACTGCGGAAACGCTTCCAGTTCTACCTAAGTGAATTTTTTTTCAAACTATAATAGAACTCATACAAAAAGGGTTTTAAGGAAATGAATAAAGCTAGTGACAAAAATCAGTGGGAAGGGCACAACCACTTTCCCTCAGAGTTCTGGGCCTGACTGTGGAAGTTCAGAGGTTTCCTAATGCAGTACAAGTCAGAACTGACTCACGATAAAGCGCTCCTTAAAAATTAAAAATGTGTCCTCATGTTTTGGCCTTTGAGACAAAGCCTCTTAGTTAATTGAGTTCTGACTGAATTTTACTCACAGTACTCTGGCAGATTCTTCATTTTCTGGTGAGACAGACGAATGTCCCAGGGTGAGGGCAATGCCAGCCCTTTCAGGGTCAGCTTTTCGAGGAGCGATGTCTGGCAGAACACAATCCAATACCATAGTAGGATCCCCCACCCAGCCACTTAGACACTTTCGGGGACTTACTCTGCTTGTTTCCCTTTCTTGAATTCAGCTGGGGGGGGGAAAACCCAAAAAAATCAAAACCAAAAACAAACAGCCCATGTGTTTGTGTGTCTGAAAAGTGAATACATCCACATCCAACTTTCTAAATGAGACACGGCAGATATGATGGTCACTGAACAGTGGCCACTGTTGACAAAATACAAAGTCTTCTGCAAACATGAACGAGTTTCTAGGAATACAAAAGTCAAGGGAATTTACTTCACATATTAAAGCTGTCAAGGGTGCTCACCAAAAATGTACTTAGAGGTTTTCCTTTTAAGTTATTTTTTAAGATTTTTAAGTTGCAATACTTAAAAAGCCTCTGGGAAAAGAAAGGATACAGGTATCTGGAAGATTTATACTAAATGATTTTCATGTCTTTTTGATAAAGTTAAATAAGGTCAGCCTTGAAGTAATGGTTTCCACTACTCTGAGGCTGTGGATGGAATCCACAACACCAGACAATTGAATAAACAGCAAGGCTGCACACACAGGACACAGGCAGTGAGCCAGCCTGACTAGTTGTCAGCTTCTGGGTCAGTTCTACCCAGTTCTGGCCAGGCCCCACTGGAGATGAAAACCTGCCCTTTAGAAGCCTTCAAACCCCACCTTTCAAAATCTAACCCTCTTCAACTGAGGCCCAAGTCCAAAAATCTACTGACATCTTAGCACCTGTTAGGCCAGCTGTCGCCTAGCCTTTTTGGCACCAGGGATGGGTTTCATGGAAGACAATTTTTCTGGGGGGTGGTTTTGAATTGCAACTGTTCCACCACAGGTCAGGCATCGGATCCTCATAAGGAGCACCTCCGAGATCCCTCACATGCAGTTTACGATAGGGTCCCAGCGCCTAGGAGAACACACAGGTTATGAGTGTCCCAGCGCCTAGGAGAACACACAGCTTAAGATAGGGTCCCAGAACCTAGGAGAACATGCGGCTTACGAGAGGGTCCCCGCGCCTAGGAGAACAGGTATTAAATGAGTTGGCAAAGCCAAAATCCACCGGATCTACTCCTCCAAAACAAACATACACCACTGCCCAATATTGATGTGAGCCAAAAACATGGAAGTCCTGAGGGCCCACACTGACCACAGCCAGATGCCACTTCTGAAAGAACCAAGCACGTGCCTAAAGATCACCCGTGATGACCCAGGAGAGCAGCTTTGAGCAGAGACAAAGGTGAAGGAGAGGCACATGGGCCAGGGTGCTGGGTGTGCCCGTCTTTGTGACCTCACTGAGATTGCTGACCTCTGGCCCTTGGTGTCCGTCCTATGGAGGAGGTAGGCCCCCAAATCCCTGCCTCCCTTCAGCACTGACTGAGGCGGTCCTGAAGTCTCCCCAGGGCTGAGACTGCTTCTAATTCCTGTTAGCTGCACACCCACATAAAAAACAAAAAACAAAATATCAAGTATGCAGACAGGAAAAGAAAAATATGTGGATCTTCCCTTATTCAACAGGCATTTAAAGAGTAACTGGAAAATTGTGATAGTCTTTAAACAACCACCAGCTATCACGTCGTGTTGAAATGTTTTAGCTAATCAGGAACCTGTGTGTTCAGGAAATCAGTTGACAGGTCCCAAAAAACCTCGGAGCTTATGACCTGACCCCCACTCACGCGCATCACCTCTCCAGAAGAACGTGTCCTGGACACCTTTCAAATGGTGAGGAAGAGGAAGAAAGGTAGCTTTCCCTCAACCCCACAAAACAAGCTCGACCCCGAGGAGCCCGGAGAACAGCAACGTTTGTTTAGATGCTTTCCCACTGACCTTGTCAGAGCAAACGTTCCCATCCCACACCGCCTGGTGTTTAACTCTCCCTGGGATACCAGCAGCCGCCAACCCTCAACAAGCTGGAAACAGAGGCCAAGCTGACAGGAGGCCTCTCTCCATTCCCTACTGAATTCGCTCAGGACACGGATGTTCCCAAACACATACGGCCCCGAGTATTCCACACTTGGAGAACATTCAAGCAACAAAAGCTGCAAAGACGTTCCCCTAAAGAGAAACTCAGTTTCTAACTTCCCTTAGGGAAAAATATGAGACCCAGAACTTTCCAGAAAATCACATGTGGGAGGAAGCCACTCACCTCTGGCACTTCCTAAACCTGCCTTCCCGCAGGTGCTCAGGGATGTCCCCGCGACAGCCCCGTCCACCCAGGACGGCAGCAGGGCTCAGGCAGCCAGCACCTGGGCAGCTGGCGAAGCAACCCCAGGGTGAAAACGCCATCCCAGGCACCACTTCCCGGAGCCCCTCAGCAAGAAAAACAGAGGCGGGACAGAACCGAGGGCTGACTCGAGGCTGGGGAGCCACAGACCCTCACAGCTCCATCATCGGACATGCTATTCTGTGGATAGAGCCCAGCCCAGGGAGAGGCCAGCAGAGACCCTCGTGCCGGCTCCACGGGCCAGCGTCCTCCAGGGCTGCAAGTTTGTGATCACAGCTTCAGAATTTGGTTCCAGAATCTTCCGGAATCAAAGATGCACCAAACTGTAAAGCTGCCAGGACAGCAGGGCCCAGGAGCAGGCTCAGGGGAGGACCACGTAGAAACCCCACGTGTCCATGCTTACTCCACACATGCCACCCCTTCACCCAATAGTATACACGCAAACGCATGTATGCACTCCATACACACCCTCAAATACACTCACCAAATATGATGCGTGTACACACTCCACACACACCGACAAATACATGCAACACACATGAACATGCTCACTGCAGCCACACCTGCTAAATACACTCACCACACACGCACAAACGTGACACACCTGCACACTCATTCCAGACATCACTCCCCTCACCAAGTACACAGGTACACACACCCCCAAGTCGAGAACCTGCAGACTCCACAAGCTTTGGTTTCCCCCACTGTTTCTCTCATCACATGAGATCCACACACAGGTGTCATTTACTGACATCTAACACCCGGGGAGGCCCTTAGACAGAACTGCAGTCACAAGTCGGCTTCATTCAGGCATTCATCACCAGTCTCCTGAAGCCACCTCCTGTCCCCACGGGGAGGGAGGCCGAGACCGGAGACGTCACTGGGCTTACAGATCCCCAGGCTGGCAACCCAACGAAATGAGGAGGGCTCGGCCACGGCCCTGGAGGGAGATGGGTACTGGGCTCAGGTATGCGGAACATGAGTCCTCATTTCCATACCGTGTCACCTACGACAGCGTCAGGTGAAAGCCAGTGGTTTGGCATTCCTGGGATAGACAGTCCTGGAATTATAAGCAAAACTTTTTACTCCTCCCCTCTGAACACATGAGGTCCATGGTCCCCTCACATCTAACACTGGGAATCAGAATCGGTGACTGCTTGTCCACCTGAGGACCACCCAAGAGGATCCACACACCTGCTACAACAGCAGCACCGCACCTGCTCTGCAGGGGAGCAAAGCAAATCCCCCCTTTATGAATAACACTGGATTACCCCAACACTGGCAGCCTGCAGTGTGTATATCGTCAAGCCCCCACATCTGCGCCACCTGCAAGAGGAACACAAGCCCTTAGTCCAGGGCTCTCAGGACAGCCTGTGAGGAGGATGCTAGCACCCTTCTCATCTCCCAGTGGAGAGGAGAGAAGGCCAGGGTCAGGACTGGTGTATCAGGAGGGTCGGTGCTCAAACCCCATCTGCCTCACAAAGCAGCCCTTCCCGTTCAAGTGACTTCTATCATCAGCCTTAAAATGTACCACAGTTACCAGCAATTCTGAGTGCTGTTCCTTGGGACGTCATAAGCAAACATTTTGTTAGAAAGATTTTGCCAAATCTGCTTTCAAAATCCTATGGTATGAAATGACTAATGAAAATTTGAGCTATGAAATAAAGCACAGTTAAATGAATCCCAAAATGACTATCGCAAAGGAAGCTTTAACTTGAAGTGAAAAATATCCTCTAAATGACATCAGCCAGAATTATCTTCAATCATTACTGATCCCATACGCTTCAGGAATTACACAGCATCATCTCAGATATGAACTTAAAACCATTAGCTGAATGCACATTTCAGCACAACCAAAGTTCTGCTATAATAAGCAGCACAGGCGTCTCTGGAGAGGATTTTAATTGGGACTACAAACGATGTGCACGATCGTGGTAAGAGGTTTCATGCTGGCTGTTCTCCAAGGTGCGACACAGAGAAACATCACTAACCTCAAAGACACCTGCTGCTTTGTAATGAGATGAGAGACGATGTTGACGGACTACTGTAAATATTTGAAAAGGAGAAACAATGCAAGGAAAGAATCGTATCAGTTTCCCTTTACATTCTTAGAAAAAAACGATTTTTCTTTTGGGATGATTTAAAAAGAAAATGACACTTCTGGATTTTTTTTTTTTTTTTACTTTTCTGAGACTGGGTCTTGGC